>NC_041385.1:198339027-198361099 GCF_002162155.2 Triticum dicoccoides
GGGGGGGTTCTGGCTGGCATTGCCTAGCCCTGGTTGGTCTCTATCCTCATTACGAGTTTGGACCTTGCGCTGGTTGTCGGCCGCAATTGTTGGAATCGGGGCTCCGGGGACCCAAAGGTTCAAACTCTGGGGTGAGCTCCTTCTACCGTTCCACTCTACCCTCTACC
This sequence comes from Triticum dicoccoides, assembly GCF_002162155.2. Lineage (NCBI taxonomy): Eukaryota > Viridiplantae > Streptophyta > Magnoliopsida > Poales > Poaceae > Triticum > Triticum dicoccoides. Next base: position 198,339,195 of record NC_041385.1, read on the forward strand.
TCACGGTGACACTGTAGCGAGCACGAGCTAAGAAAGAAGAATAATGGACACAAGAGTTACCTAGGTTCGGGCCACCTCGTGGTGCAAAACCCTACTCCTGCTTGGTTGGGATTGCTTGGAGAGAGATAGAGAGAATACAGGAGCTGGGCTCTAGTTGTCAAATGAGTTGATCCTCTCTACGGACCTTGGTACTCTTCCCAAGAAAACACATGGCAGGAAGGGTTGCCAGAACGGCCGGTTTGAAGGGGGACAAGGTTGTAGTCTATCCTGACTAAAGGTGGTCTTTGCCTGCAAAGCCTTCACCATGACACGCTGGTGGGCTAGGGAATGACATCTACCCTCCTTTGGGGGTTGGACTGCTCCTTTGCCTCCTTAGCACAAAAGAGGAAAGCCTCCTCATCCGCGCTGGCTGGCGCAGCGTCTACTGTCTTCTATTGCGCGCATGTCACTCACGTGGTGAGCGCAGGGCCATGAGACCGGGCGGAGGTGCCCTCGAGTTGTCCGCCTCATGGAGGATCCTCAGGAGGCCGCCTCGCGAGAGAGCCTCACGAGGCCCTTAGAGATGTCGTTGCAACTTGGCTGCCTGCTTGCCCCCGGAGAGGGGGCCTCGACAGACGAGCGCCTCTTGAGGAGCCCGGCTCGTGACACTCGCCGGAGGTCCTCCTAATGGTCCTTGCTAAGCGACGTGCCCTTGGTCGCGGCAGACGGGCTTGGATACCCCGGGATCCACAGTCCCGACAATAGCCCCCGGGCCCGCGGCCTGCACGCTTCTGCCAAGAGGGGCGAAACGGCACGGGCCCACCTGCCAGTGGGCCGGGTGCAACGCGTGACGCACAATGAAATGTGGAACACCCCCACTTCTCCCACAGTGCCTTGGCAAACGCCCAGGACGCCATAAATCCTGCCCGTGCAGGGCGTGAGGCCATCATTGCTCCCTTACGCATCTCCGTCTTCCAGCACTTTCCTCCCCGCACACTGGTCCTCACGATACCACACCCAAACTACACATCTCTTCCCCCTTTCACCTGCACCTCCATGACTCATGCATGGCACCCGCCGGAAAGAGAGGAAAGGCAGTGGCTTCGGCCTCGAGCGCGCCCATCCTCGGGATGGCGCTTCAGCGCTCCACCGTCATCGACATGGAGTACCTGGAGACAGTGCTTCCGTTGGTGACTAGCGACCAGGACGGGGGCTGGGCGACTAAGATCTGGCCAGGCTCGCAAGCGTGGCGCGACCTTGGGGAGACAGCATATCCCTTCTTCCTCCATAGCGTATATGTTGGGTTGGTTCTGTTGATCTCAGATTTCTTTTACGCCATCCTTTCTCATTATCAGATCCACGCCCTCCACCTTCAATCCAACTCCGTCCTCACTACAAAAAAAGACACATCCGTGACATTTTGGGCCGAACGAATTTTTTTCTGTCATACATATGACACTTCTATTACGATAATTGTGACAAAACCCGATATCATCATATATATGGTGGCTCCTACTTCTGTGACAAAAAATCATGACAGAAAATGGGCTTTTCGTCCTGGGCGGGCCGGAGACGCAGCTGCATGACATTCTTTGGGCCGTCCATGACGGAAAAACCATGGTAGAAGCGAGGGGGAGGAAAATTTTGGGGAGTTGCCGGTTATGGTGGGAGGTCGGGGGCCGAGTGATGCGCGTTTCTCTCGTACACGTACGTGCCTGTGTGCGAGGCGTTGGCTCTAACTGAACCCGAGCGAGGCGTTGGCCTCTAACTGAACCCAAGCGATTGCACTGCAGGCTACGCGTTACTGAACCTGAGTGATCGATCGATGGCTGTTAACTGAACCCGATGGAGCGATTCCTTCGCTACTTCTGCTAGCTGAAGCCGATCAATGCTGCCTCTAGGATGAACAGTGAGCGTTGCGAGGGGGTTTGGATGAACAGTGAGCGGTGGCGTTGCCTCTGGATGAACAGGAACCCGTGGTGTGGAGGGCTGGATGAATAGTAGACGGTGGAGGGGTGGCCGTGGAGGGGTGGTTGAACAGGACCCCGTGATGTGGAGGGCTGGATGAACAGTAGACGGCGGAGGGCTGGATGAACAGTAGACGGTGGAGGGGTGGTTGAACAGTAGCCGCTGGAGTAGCGCGCGGTGGAGGCTGGATGAACAGGAGCCCGTGGAGGCTGGAGGAGGTCGACGGTAGCCCGTGGAGGCTGGAGGAGGTCGACGGTGGAGATGAACAGTATCCCGTGGAGTCCCGTTTTGCAGTACGCCACACCCCTCCCGATGAACAGGACCCCTGTTTCGACCGTAGCGCTCCAACACAAGTCCGTTTCGTCCGTTTTGCGGTACGCCACACCCCTCCTGATCAACAGGACCCCCGTTCCGACCGTAGGAGGTCCGTTTCGTCCGTTTTGCGGTACGCCACACCCCTCTCGATCAACAGGACCCCCGTTTTGACCGTAGGAGGTCCATTTCGTCCTTTTTGTTGTACGCCACACCCCTCCCGATCAACAGGACCCCCGTTTCGACCGTAGGAGGTCCGTTTCCTCCGTTTTGCGGTACGCCACACCCCTCCCGATCAACAGGACCCCGTTCCGAATGTAGGAGGTCCGTTTCCTCCGTTCTGCGGTACGCCAGGCCTCGTTTCCATCGCCTATTCCGTACAAGCCCTCTCGATGAACACGACCACACATTCCGTTCCGACCCAGCCGGTTGGCTCCCCATGAACACGACGACGACGCTGTTTCTCCGTTCCGACCCAGCCATGTACGTATGCACGAGTAGGCGTTCGAGACCCCACCCGTATGTACACATACGTGGTCGTATTTTCTTTCTTGCACCCTGGCCGCTGTACGTACGTGTACATGCTACGTGCGCGCCTCTACTACGACACGTGCGCGCCTCTACATCGACCAGTATATATGTACGTACACGTTCACGACCAGAATGACAACGCTACGTATGCTTCGACCAGGTGGGTCCCGACTGTCAGGCACTTCCTTGCCTGCAAAGATGTAGCTGGTGGATCCCAGCAGTTAGGGGGGCGAATCGTTTTTTTTTTGCCTGGACGCACTTCCTTGCGTGCGAAGACGTAGCTGGTGGGTCCCAGCAGTCAGGGGGGTGAATCATTTTTTTTGCCCGGACACACTTCCTTGCGTGCGAAGATGTAGCTGGTGGGTCCCAGCAGTCAGGGGGAAACGTTTTTTTCATGAAATACGGTGGCCCGTCCGGTGGGTCCCCGCTATCAGGTGGAGGAATAATTATTTTGCGCATAATAAGGAGGCACTTCCTTGCGGCCGCCGTGGACCCAACTGTCAGCCTCTCCATGCATAGTACTCTTCTGATGGAAGTCGGTCATTGACCACATTGACCACGCCGCGCCGAGAGCACCACGGCGGTGGACGACGGCAAGGCCTAGGAAGGGGACGACACGGAGGCAGGGAAGACTCGGCAGTTGTTTCCCACGCGGAGGGGAGTACGACTATATGAGGGTTTACTGGTTCGTCTGCCGTCGCCGGAGAATAACAACAGGTGTGGGTGAGTAGAGGGATGGCTAGGCCAGCAATGGGAGTACGGTGGGGCGGTGAGGCCAGCGCGGCAGCACAGCCGGCCGTGGGGAGGAGGGAGCAGGCAGTCCCGCCGGCGCTTGTTTGAGCGGCTGGAGCAGGAAGAGCAGAGATTGAAGAAGCACGACGGCCGCTGGATGGACATCCAACCGTCACTGCTTGTGCGTCAACCTTTTTTTAGGAAAGCCTCAAATCTGTGGAAAACAGCATACAACCCATCTGCCATTATTTCTAATAATTTACAGGCCATTTTCTAATTCTTAAGGTTTTTTTGGAGCCCATATTCTTTTTATTAGCATTACAGCCCATATTGTGGCCACGGTTAAAAAATTATACAAAATTTTGCATATTTCGGTGCGGTCAAAGCTGTTTTTAATCCCGAAATTTCGACTCACATTCAAACTGATTTTAAAAATAAATGTATATCAATATAAAATCCAACAAATTCTCCACGCATAAAAATTAATGTAATTTAAAATCTTGAAATGAAAAAAAAATATTTGAAACTAATTGCTGGTTTAGTGTGTTTTAAAAATGTACAACCCATTTCTCATTACTGATGGGCCATTTTCTCGGCCAGCCGAATGAAAGCTCTCCTCGTCTTGAAAGATTTGCAGCCCAACAGGCCTGAGAAAGCGACTTACTTGGCAAATCACAAAAAAACTGGGTTGTGGTCGTGGACCCAGCTGTCAGCCTCTCCACGTACAGTACTCTTCCGATGGAAGTCGTTCCTTGACCATGTTGACCATGCCGCGCGGAGAGCACCACGACGGTGGACGACGACGAGGCCTAGGAAGGGGACAACGCGGAGTCAGGGAAGACGCGGCAGTGGAAGCCCGCGCGGAGAGGAGTATGAGGGTTCACTGGTTCGGCTGCGGTGTGAGGCTGTCGTCGCTGCAGGGCCTGGCCAGCTGTGGAAATAGTAGGGGGCGGTGAGGCCTCCGCGGCAGCACAGCCGGCCACGGGAGGCAGGAGCATGCGGCACGACCGGCGCTGCTTTGGGCGGCTGGAGCAAGAAGACCAGAGGTTGAAGAAGCACTACGGCCGTTGGATGGACATCGTACGGTCACTGGAGCTAGAATCGTTCATATTGACTAAGTTGAGAAAGCCCTTCGTCCCCGTCAACTTAGTAGGCCCACAAGACAGCCTCCCACCAAGGTGGGTCCCAGCTAGCCGGGGGAGTATTCATTTTTTTGTGCGTAATAAGGAGGCACTTCCGATGGGTCCGAGCTGACAGCGGGGGGGACGTTTTTTTCGTGAAATACGGTGGCCCGTCCAGTGGGTCCTAGCAGACAGGGGGAAACAATTTTTTCGCAAAATACTGGTGGCCCATCCGGTGGGTCCCCGCTGTCAGGTGGAGGAATAATTATTTTCCGCGTAATAAGTAGGCACTTCCTTGCGGCTGCCGTGGACCCAGCTGTCAGCCTCTCCACGTACAGTACTCTTCCGATGGAAATCGATCATTGACCACATTGACCACACCCCGCCGAGAGCACCATGGCGGTGGACGACGGCGAGGCCTAGGAAGGGGGCGACGTGGAGCCGGGCCACGGGAGGCAGGAGCAAGGGGTAGCACAGCCGGCCACGGGAGGCAGGAGCAGGCGGCACGACCGGCGCTGCTTTGGGCGGCTAGAGCAAGAAGACCAGAGGTTGAAGAAAAAGCACTATGGCCGTTGGATGGACATCATACGCTCACTGGAGTATTGACTAAGTTCACAAAGCCCTCCGTCCCCGTCAACTTAGTAGGCCCACAAGTCAGCCCAACAATATGGTGGGTCCCAGCTAGCAGGGGGTATTCATTTTTTTGGGCGTAATAAGGAGGCACTTCCTTGCGTGCGAAGATATAGCTGGTGGGTCCAACCTGTCAGCGGGGGGAACATTTTTCGCGAAATATAGAGGCCCTTCCTGTGGGTCCTAGCTGTCAGTTGGAGGAATCATTATTTTGCGCATAATAAAGAGGCATTTCCTTGCGTGCAGCCGTGGACCCAGCTGTCAGCCTCTCCACATACAGTGCACTTCCATGGATGTCGTTCATTGACCACGTTGACCAGGCCGCGCCGAAAGCACCAGGGCGGTGGACGATGGCGAGGCCTAGGAAGGGAACGACACGGAGCCAGGGAATACTCGGCAGTTGTTTCCCACGTGGAGGAGTACGAGGGTTTACTGGTTCATCTGTCGTCGCCGGAGAATAACATCATGTGTGGGTGAGCAGAGGGATGGCTAGGCCAGCGATGGGAGTACGGTGGGGCCGTGAGGCTTGCGCAGCAGCATAGCCGGCCGCGGGAGGAGGGAGTAGGCAGTCCCGCCGGTGCTTGTTTGAGCGGCTGGAGCATGAAGAGCAGAGATTGAAGCAGCACGATAGCCGTTGGATGGACATCCAACAGTCACTGCTCTCGTGTGTTGACTAAGTTGACAGGGCGTTGCGTGTGCGTCAACCTTTTTTTTATGAAAGCATACGCGTCAACCTGTAGTAGGCGCACAAGTCAGCCTCAAATCTGTGGAAAACAGCATACAGCCCATGTGCCATTATTTCTAATAATGTACAGCCCATTTGCTAATTCTTAAGATTTTTTTTGGAGCCCATCTTCTTTTTGTTAGCATTACACCCCATATTGTGGCCATGGTTAAAAAGTATACGAAATTCTGCATATTTCGGTGCGGTCAACTGTTTTTAATCCAGAAATATCGATTCTCATTCAAACTATTTTGAAAAATAATTTATATAAATATAAAATCCAAATAATTGTCCACGCATAAAAATCAATGGAATTTAATATCTTATAATGAAAAAATTGAAACTAATTCCCGGTTTGATGTGTTTTAAAAAATGTACAGGCCATTTCTGGGCAAACCGAATGAAACTCTCATCGTCTTGAAAGATTTGCAGCCCAGCAGGGCCGATGAAGCAAGTAGGCCTTGTTTGGGTATTTCTTTAAAAAAAGAACTGGGCTAGCCATTTTCAGCAAGAAAAAAACACAACTGGGCTCATGATGTGGTAAACATAAACAAAACCCTGGCTAGACGGGCCACAGCCCCGTTGTTACCCTGATCCGTCGCTAAAGCTAGTATAGATAACAACTGCTTGTTCCTCAAAAAAAATTGCGTGACTTGCTGGGTCCCTGGTGTCAGCCGCTCGTAGTGTAATTCTCTCGTTTATTGACTATGTTGACAATGTCGTGAGCCCCAGATGTCCAACCATTAGGAGGAACCATATTTTTGGGCTTGTACTATAGAGGCACTTGCTTGCGTACTGCCATGACGCTGGTGGGTCCCTACTGTCATCCTCTCCACGTACAGTCATCTCCTTGTTCCTCTCGGTTGTTGACGACGTTGACAATGCAAGAGGGTGCCGCACCGCGCACGGCGAGCGAACCAAGGCCACAAGGCGGAGGATGACGGCGAGGCCTCGGACGGAACGAATAGGAGTCGTTGAAGATGCGTCGGTCCAGTCGCAGGCGGAGGGGAGTACGAGGGTTGACTGGTTCGGGCACGGGTGCGTGTTGGGGCTGACGTCGCCGGAGAATAACATGATGTGTGGGGGAATAGAGGGAGGGACTGTCCAACGTTGGAGGGTACGTACGGTAGGGCGGCGGAGGCGCAGCCAGCCATGGGAGGCAGGAGCAGGCGGAGCCGACGAGGTGGTTTGGTTTGGGTGGCTGGAGGAAGAAGAAGACAAGAGATAAAAGATACACGACAGATGTTGGATGTCAATCCAACGGCTGGTAGGCAGAATCGTTTGTTGACTGGCCAGTAAGTCGACACCACCTTGGATAGGCTATTTCCTCGCGGGTCCCAAATGTCAGAATCCAAATCTGTCACGGTCATGCGGCCTTTCCTATGAAAATTTACAGCCCATTTGATGTGCTAGTTCGAAATAAGTTTGTGGGTGCTGGTGGGGGCTAATCACTTGGCTTCTGTAATGCACAGTGAGCTCAAGCAGCCGGCGTGAGTGATGTTATTTCCCTTGGTTGTGATTTGTTACAATATTTCACTCTAAATTAAACGAATGGCAAGCCATTTGCCTTGTTTCAAAGAAAATATGACAGTCACAGCCGAGTTGAAAAGGGCAGGAACATCTAACTCTAGCTTACAAACTGTACAAAAGCACGAGGGTTTATTGTTCATCAGGTTTACAAAAAAAACCAGATTGAAAAGGGCAACAACATCTAACTCCAGCACTGTTTTCGGCAGTCATAGTCAAATGGATCGGTCAGGTCCATAGAATGAACATCCTGGGTCGTAAAATTTACTGGATTATGACCACAATATGTTGTAAATAGAAGCCCGGCACGTTCAGAAGCTCTTTTGCCCACCTGAAACTCCTTTTTTTGCTCTTCGACATACCCATCCGTCAAAACCATGTTGCTGATAAACTTAAGCCTGATGGACAATAGTAACCTCGCATTCAGCAGGAAGAATGTGACAAATCTTGTGTTTGCATGGTTGGCTACATATCGTTCTAGCGTTATTGTCTTCAATCGAATCTCATGAGAAGTGAGAAAATCCCGATGCTTACGAATCCACCGATTGGTTATAACTTTCTTGCCCCGTCCTGTTGCCTAAATAGACATGAAGATTGAAAACAGTTAAGGCCTAAAAGAAGAGTGTCGAAAGAGCAACAGCTGAACGGTTAATTCTAGTACACTATATGCAGGCTTCCAATGTGCGTGAAATTATCACCTTTATATACAACTTCTCCAGACATGGAAAGCATTGTAGCAAGCCAATAATCTTGTTCGGATCAAAACTATTCATTTGGATATCTAAGATCTTGACAGAATCCAGCACCATTGATAGGCCATCCATGGAGAAACTCTTCATTGAGCATAGAACATAATATTAGTACAAAATGTGTACTCCAAGATGATATATAAATTATGTGCAGAAATTTAAAATGCAGCTTATGGTTACAAGTGTAGATGATAATATAAAGTACCTGAAGAACTGTGGAGCCAAACACCATATTGAAATGAGCACAGAGATCATGTATTACACCCAAGGTCTCTAGTTTAGGCGCAGAGAGGACGGTTATTTGCAATGGTGAATAACTACAATAAAGGATCAACCTTTGAAGTGAAGGGGCACCTTGGATGATGAGCTGCCTTTCGTCAAAAGAAATTCCAATTCTTACAAGGTTAGGCGACTTTATTTGGAGACAACCAATTCTATCTGTGAAAACAAGCACCAAGCACTCCAGCACAGGGCAACTGGAGTGGATGATGCTGTGCAATGAGGTCTCCGATATATGAACCCGCACAAGTGAAAGTTTCTTGAGAAATGGGAGTTGAAGGTTTAGTACCAGATTGTCTGTTAGGTAGCACGGTGCAAAGGTGGCGGTGTGGAGAGAGGAGGAAAACCGCGAGATGGACATCGGTGCTGAGGGCACAAGTTCATGGCGTTTTGTATGTGGTATGTGATTTCCAAGGGAACAGTAGAACTCAAGCAGCTGTAGTTCTATGAATTCAGGGGATTTCAGCCAGGCGTCCACTGTGCAGGGCATGGTATGCTTGCTCAGGTAGCATGACGGGATGCAGAGGCTTTGAACAGAGCCCTGGTGGGAGGAGATGATGGCTCTGGGGATTTCAAAATCATTGAAGAGAGATAGCAGACGACAGTCGAGATTAAGGGGCACGGTGCGCCATAGAGGGCGCCACCGAATTGAGAGTACTTGGGTGCAGCAGCAATCCTTGGTGGGGAGAAGCAAGATGATCTCCCCAAGGACGGCGTCCGGGAGATCGCTGATGCGGTCCACCCAAGATTCTACGGGTTCCTGGGATCCGGTGGGGGCGGGGTCACCGCTTCTCCCCTCGCTGCCGGGTGCGGGATCTACAACAGGCGTTGCCACTGGCGGGAGCCTCATCTTCTTGGCGCTGGGGTCAGCCGACTCCATTTTCCTCGAGGGCGTCGCGTCGCGCTCACGGATTTGAGCAGAGTAACGAATGACAAGCCTAGTTGTAGTGCGAGCGAAGAAGAAGGGGAGCTAGGGGTTTTCTGTAGGAGTGAGGAAGAAGGGGAGCTGGGGTTTTCTGTAGGAGTGAGGTGAGGAATTTGGGGGTACAAGTGGAGCGAGCTGACGTGAGGTGGGTGGGAGCGAGGAGGAAGAAGAGCACCCAGGTTTTTGGGGGGGGCGGCGGTGTGCTGGGTGTGGGTAGCGCCTTTTGAATTGATTTTACTATTTACTAGTGTGGATTGGCTGTTTTGTCTTGAGCCCAGAGAAACAATTACTACTAGTACAGTGGAGACACTCTACAGCTACCTAGAAAAACAAGTACTACTAGTACAGTGGAGACACTCTACCGCTTCTGGCTCCTCCTAGGTCATTGAAACGTCTCCCTCTACTGAATGTCATTATACTTTTGTTCACCGACATGCGGGCCATGCAGCGTGCGGGCCCAAATGCCATCCACCAAATTAGAAGGCAGTATGCAGGGGGGGAGTTACCCCTGTCGTAGCGCGGCAGTAACGAGCCGTCATATCACAAAACCCCACCTCCCCGCAGTCTAAGTTTGACGGACGAAGCAACCATCATTTCACTCTTCGCTGAATCCCCTTCTCCCTCACCGTCTTCAAGAAAGGCAACACTCGCATCTGCCACTGTTCTTCTCTCCCAATGAAGGGAAGGTAAGCTGATCCGTGATGTTGGTATATTTTCGTTCAGAGAAAAAAAAAGAACTTTTGCAAAGCAGTAACCGATCCTCACTCTCTTTTTTGTTTCATTGTCATCGCGATTGTGTTTTCCTTTCAGTGGTCTCCTAGTATTCGTTAGTTTCATGATGGACCAAGGAGAACCAGGCTAAGATCTGCCGATATTGGAGCAGACGCGGGAGGCTGATCCCCATGAGACAGAGAGCTCTAAGAAGATGGAGGCAACCACCGAGCCGACCCCAGATACGCCCACGGCCACTACTGAGATGGTAAACGCCCCGTTTGAGGTTACAGCCCCCGTGGCACTGCAGGAGCAGTTTTCCCCCTTCGAGGATGTGCCCCCCCTGCTGAGCTGCCCAAGGTGATTTCCTTCTTTGCCGATCTCGATTGTGGTTTTTCATCTAAGTATGTGGTGATTTTTTAGAAAAGGAAGTATGTGGTGATTAATAATGCAAAATTTTATTAGCTTCGATGCCATGCTATACATAGTGGTTTAAATAACTTGTGTTTCTTATACTGAAAAGTAATTCAGAATTTGTTTCTGTTTCAATTAGAGCCCTGATGCAGACAAGGATTGTGTGGTTGTGCATGTCACTCGCTATGAGGCGGACGACCTGAATATACGCACTGGGAAAATAGAGTTCTTAGGTTGTTGGATCCTGGAAGCCATTTGCGGTTATACCAATGAAGAGGTGTACTCCAGCCTCACTGTTGTCAGGCGTGTTGTCCAGGGTGTACTGAAGCACAAGAAGTTCAAAGCTACTCCTTCGTTTGTGAGGCATACTGTTCTTGTCAAGCTTACGCAGGAAGATGACGTGGCATGCCTCCACAAACAAGTTTATCAGTGGCAAGGCCACAAGGTTATCTTCATGAAGGTTCACGGGATTGAGCTGCTGCGGGACGTCCTCGATGATGTTCATGGCAAGGTCCGTCTTGTGTCCAGCCCAAATTAGATCGAGGCATGAAATAGTTGCCCCAGCTAGTGTTTAATAGTAGTTTGGATTGTGTCTAATTATCCGAACCTTGCCTGTTATCGACCCCTCTGGGGCTAGTACTCTGTTTGAATCCGTCTATGGGAACTGCTGCTACTTTTGTGTGCCCGTGAATCATGTGAGAACCATTGTAATTGTTGCCGAAACAGATGCGTCCTCACTAGTTTTTTCATGAATATGGAATGGTAAGACATAAGTTGTCACGGTTTATCATACGAGCAGTGTGTGTTTTGATGAAATAGAGCACTCATTCGAGAACCGTGGGCCGACGTATACATAAGTACTTGTAAACATTGTTGGTGCTACCCCACTTGTAAGCAGTTGTGCAAAACACGGCACATTGGCTCAGCTCGCTTCAACACTAGGCTATCGACCAGCTAACAATCAACAATCTGCTGTCTGACATATAAGCAACTATGTATCTTGTTACAGTGGTTCATGCAGTTAATTGAGGCCACAATGTAATAAATTCCAAACGTTCAACACTAGTCCAATGCTCATGTGGAACACTCACATTAAACTCGTCTTCATAAAAATCTTGAAAAGCATAAGTTAAGCAGTTTTATATATCTCAATGATTCATAGAACATAACAAACATATACTAGTTCACAGCAAAAGACAAAGTTGTGAGAAGGTTTACAAATTAGGAAAAAACAAGCAAGGCTTCTCTAAGCAAAGGGCCTCCTGGCAGGCTTAAATTTCCTGGAGTTCACTCTAGTTTTTTCTTGTTGCCACCATCCAGGGTTAGGTTCTCTCATTCCAGACTAACCAATTATTATTGTGGTCTCAGCTGGAATGCTGAACTGAACCATGCAGTGTACTGACTAGGTGAAATTCTTGTGCATTCCACTAAATTTAAGCACCGCTATTTGCATAAATAAGCAGACCATAATGCCTCTTGTCCGCGCACCTGTCCAAAAAACCGCCGTGCAGCCGTGCCAGCTAGTCCTCGGTCCATGGATGAACTGGTAGAAAGTGCATTCCGGACTAGGATGCAGTTGTTTTAGCTCGTCCCTGCACTGCAATCAAGAAGTAAAACGTATGAGTCAGCTTCTTTTAGATTGCGTTGGTCATTCTACCTTAGTTACTACCAATGTAGGGATACCTTGAAGACGGGAGGTTAGACGACGGCAACGAGGGATAGCCATCTCATTTTGCGCAGTTGTACTAAAACTGAGGTGTGTGCTTTTGATTGCGCGGATAGAAATGATACGGAGACAGACATCGCGAAACGATATGGAGACAGACATCCCTGTTTGCACAAATACGAAATACGGTTATTTAAACAATGATAGATATTACTTCTTTCCCCCGTTTCCTCTTAGAACCAAGTCCTAGATTCATGCTACAGCTTTCCCACTTTCTTCCCTGTTTGAACCAACGCTTTGAGTTGACTGTATGAACTAGCTTTACTTCTAATAATAGTAGAAGTCTAGGTGGCTTTGGAACAGCGGACGGAAGTAGAAAAGGATCCACACGAAGGGGGAAGAGCTGGGGCAGTAGAGCAAGGCAGGTTTCGAAGGAATATATACCTGAGGGTCGTCGGCATGTGGCAAAGACGGCGTCGGGAGGCCGCATCTTGGCCACAATACCATAGGGAGGAAGAAGGGGTTGGAGGCCCTCCCGAGCTGGCGCTCTCTCAGAGAGAACGGGACGGCCGCCGATCGGGACGTGCGGGCAGCCGTTGGTCTCCTCCCTCGCCGTTGACGACAGCGTGAACGATGCACCTACACCCCCTGCCCCGGTCGAGGTTGTCCGGCCGGATTTGTGACCAGCCGTGAGCTGAGAGAGAGAGTGTGGCCACCTATGTCTTGCTTAGATCTGGAGAGCATGTGAGAGTGAACGAGAGGAACCCGGGTAAAGCAAGCACTAAGGCTCCTACTTTTATATATAGTGGAGTGATTTTGTTGTACCGGCTTCAAAAAATGCGCTCCTACGTGTACCCACGAGTGGGTGTGAGAGAACTAGTGTGTGCGTGCACCGCTTCTCTTCGTGAGAGTAAAATATATACTATGCCCAAAGAACATTCGCCGCAAGAGTAATAATATAAGTGTGTGACATGTGAGCTAAAATAAAATGTGTGTGCCGTCTTTTGTTTTTTAGAAGTTCTGAGGGTAGGGTGTGAAGAGCACATATGTGCGTGACGTCTACCTGCAGATAGACGATTGGTGCCACGTGCGAGTCTGCGAGAGGACTCGGGAGAGTTGTGACTCGTGAGGGTGCGTGTGCGTGAGAGAGAGGGGGGACCGTATAAATGCAATGCATGTGTCCATAAATCATTATCCGACAAACGTTCGCCACAAGCCTTTTTCCCGACGAACGCCGTAAGAACCGTTAGATCGGCATCCGACAGTGTCAGTTTTGCCATGTCATTTAACAGAACAGCCACTCCTCCTACACACAAATCTTCCACGTGAGTGTTAGCAACTGCCGTATGCTCCCTCCTTTCCGAAATGCAGTGCATATAGCTTTATTGAAAATTACAACCTCGCAGACTTTTACCAAGTTTTCGTGTACCAAATTGCACATGTAGAATACCCTGTATATATCATTTCATTCATCTTCGAGAGGTAACTATAAATATGGGTGAGGAGTCTACAAAGAAAGACCATCGTATCACCCGCACCAATTTCAACCATCCTTTAGTGTCGAGGAATATCATAGGAACTCTATATGATATGATTTTTATAGGATTTTTTTCCTTTAGAGCCAATTGGTTCATAGGAATAGATTCATATACTCTACATTTCAAAGGAAATAAACATGATATCATTTCTATAGCTTTAGAGCCACTTGGTTCATATGAATGGATTCTTATACTCCCTTAACTTCAAAGGAAAATAAACATTAGCGTATATTCAATAGAAAAGTTCCTATGATATGAACCAAATTACATCTCTTTACTAATCCCTCCTCAAATTGAGATACATGTCATCTCTAGATTCAATAGAAAAGTTCCTATGATGTGAACCAAATGACATCTCTTTTCCAATCCCTACTCATACGAATTGAGATCCTCCATGTCATCGCTTTCCCTACAACTTCCATGTATACATCTTCCATTCCTAAATAGATAGTACAACCCACTAGTAGCTTTTTTCCAAAACATGCAACTATGGCACAAGAACTATATAGTGTGCCAATAACTTTGAAAGATGGTCGCTGGATGAAGCTAACCCGACAGTGCAGAGATGGGCAAATCCGAGCACTACTGGCCGTTGGATATCATCAACATTCCACCAGATCTGCCACATGTACAATTTAGAAGACTCCATGGTTGAACTTAAGCATAATGCACACACCTCAAAACACAAGCACTTCTCCTTTGTTCTAGAATCTTCTGTATCATAATTGATATTTTTTTCTAAATGAATTGCCATTATTTGTTTTTCACTTTATGATTTACAATGCACAACCCCATGAATCTTAACATTTTTATAAAACTAATTGATTTTGAATGAGATGAACTATAAGAACTAAACGAACATCTACATCATGCATATATGACTCAAAGCTTTACATGCTATAGTGTGTATTTATTCATAATTTGGTTTCGAAATCTCATGCGCTCAATACATGTGTACCTTACTAGTTTTGAATAGAGTAGCAAATTTCACGCGGCCCCGGGTATATCAAAATGCAGGGCCCATGCATCATTGCCTTTCGGTAGAACCTACGTCCACAATTTTTTGTACGTGCTATATCTCCACTAGTCCCCGAACCCAAAATGTTGCCTCATTCCCGTAAAACCAAGCGGCCCACACATATTTAAGGCGTCGACTCGAACCCGTTTACTACGACGTGGCCCCGCACACCGTAGTACTCCTACAAACCCTACCGCCGCACTCATCATCGGTTTTCTTCAAGAGGACGAGGGAGAAGCCGATTTGTAGTGGAGGCGCTTTCAAAAAAAGGATCTGTAGTGGAGACCCCTACCCTAGGGTGCCCTAGGTAGCTGCCGCACGCATCATTGTTTTCTCTTTTCTTTATGCTCTTGCATGTTAGAGTGAAATGATGGTTGCTTCATCCGTCCAGCTTAATGCGGGAAAGGTGGGGCTTTGTGATTTGACCCCTCATCGCTCATTTTCTACTACTGTGGCACTACGACCGAGGTGCCTCCAATTCCAACCGCTGCTTCGAACTGTAATTTGGTGCATCGCACGTGGAACAAGATGGTGGATGAGCCACATGTCGGCCAAAGGGGTCCTGTTAAGTGTGTCGCCATTTCGTGTGCGGACTGACCCTACTTGAGTTGCTACGCCAACACGACAGGAGCAGCCTACCACTTGGTTTTGCTCCTTGGTGAATCCCGACTATATTGATCTAAAAAGATACATGCTGAACTACCCTCTCCGTCTCGGTTTTTTATTTGTAGGCATCTCGATTTATAGGGCCTGCACGTAGTTCTAGGTCATCCATTTGACTAACTAAATATGAGTTACTATGTCACAAAAAGTATATCACTGGATTCTTATTGGTTGATATGTGAAGAAACAAGAAACGAGGTAGAAGTTAATGCACCGCGCGTTAGTATTTTGGGATTATTTGGTTTTCGTAAGATGACTTACTCACCTAGACGGAGGGAGTAGTTGTATTTAAAAGTTGAGGGCGGGGCTTTTCCTGCCCGGTAGGCGGCGGGACAGTTCCGCCTAGTCGGTTCGACAGAGACGCGAGAAGACGAGGGAGTAGGCTGCTGCAAACGTAGGGATGTGTGATTTGACAGCGAGTTACTGCTGGATAGGTGGGGCCCCGTGATTTGACTTGCCATTATCATTTTAACTGTGGCGCTACGACCGGCGTGAGTCTCCCGATTCCTGACCACCTCCATACGGGTGCCTCTCCCAATGCTCCACCATGTAGTAGTAGAGGCTGGCTCTTGCATGAGAGCCCACTTCTCCACTTTTTCCTTGCCTCTCTTTCCTCCACATATGCAAAAATGCCATGTAAAGCGCACTATTGTACTTACTTGCTCCTACAGGTGCTTAAGCTTGCCACATAGGCATAAATTCTAATGTGGCAAGTTAATCAAGAAGAGAGAGACTAGTTTGGTGACCCAAGGAAGAAATGGTGCTAAGCGCGTGTACCTAGGTGAAAAGACAATTTTGAGTCTATAGCTAATTAAATGAAGCAAACTTAGCAACACCATTTCATTGGAAGAGGTCACTCCTTGGCAAATGCAATAAATACTAGTACTCCCTGTGTCCCATTATATAAGAACGTTTTTGACACTACACTAGCTAGTGTCAAAAACATTCTTATATTATGGGACGGAGGGAGTACGAAGAAAGAGATAGAGAGGAGTAAAAAAAATACACTTATAGCCAACCTTATAGCCAACCTTGTTGTAGTATGAGTGACTAAGTGATGACTATGTATGACATGCCAACATGAGATAGCCTAACGCACTCTGTTAAATCTCCAAGGGCGCGACCATGCGAGCGACGCGACGGTCGTGGTAGGCGCGACCATGATACGGGCTGCTGGCAGCCCTTGGATCTGAGATCAAACAGTCGCATGGTAAGTTGCTGAAAATTTGCAGAATAACCCTCCAGGATAGGATATTCACCCATAGGTCTAGAATCACGCCATGCAACCGTTCGATCTCAGATCTAAGGGCTCTCGTAAGCTCGTATCATGGGAGAATGGAAAGCCACTACCCTGCCGTTCGCACGCTGGCAGTTCGCTCCTACACGTCCCCGCACGTCCTTTAATACTACGGCGGCTCGCTCCTAGTCGTCCCGTCCATTCACATTACGGCGGTTCCACTAATCCTAACCCTCCTCCCAAATCCATGGCGTCCCAAATCTCCCCGATCGGCGATGAGTACAAGGTTAGAACCATCACCGGCGATGAGTTCGACGTCATCTACACCCGTACTTCCGCGACGGTGAAAGGATGCCTTTCTCGCTTCAGACGCATGTTCAAAAACTCACATGATGAGTGGGTTTCTGGGCTAGATGTTGAGTACACCACAGTCGTTGGACGAGAGAAGGGTCTAAAGGACGAAGAGAGGAAGAAGCCTGTCGTGATCCAGGTTTGCATACATAATGTTTGCTTGGTCTACCACATATGCCATGCCGACGTTGAGTGCCAGGATTTTAAGAACTTCCTCGAGGACAAAACAGTCAAATTCATTACTGTAGACTTTAAGAACGGCAAAGAAGTCATGCGTTGGATAGGCCTCATTGTAGGAAACCCCTTAGACCTCCAGAAGAATCGGCTGGTGCCCTCTCGTCAGCCTTCAATGCTGACCCTGGCAGGAGCCATGGTTCATCCTTCGTACGGTAAACTGGAGAAACCTCCATACACGTTTCATCGTCATGCATGGCAGTGGAATGTACTAGATATAGACCACATCCAGTACGCTGCAATGGATGGCTACCTTTGTTTCAATATCTACAAGGGTTGGATGAAGAGCAACAGCCAAGTTGGCGGTTCAAGCAAAGAAGTATCGGCCAAGAGGAAGAGGGACAAGGACGAAGTCGAGGACGTGGACGAGGACTCCGAGTAAGGTGGCAGTGTCGTTGCTCGTGGTGGTTCTAAACTTCTAATGCAGTGTCTACCAGATTAGTTGCATAGTTTAATTTCAGGTGTGCTTAGTTTAATTTGAGAGGTGTGTTGTGCTGAGCCCCCAATAGAACTATGTTATGTTTCTTCTCGTTACTTTAACTCTTCAGTATGTACATACTAGTACTAGTATTTCTTTAATAGAATTTAGCACCCCAATTAAGCACGTACTAGCTTTTTTAATAGTACTATATGCATAATTTGGCGACGAGCGCTCTCTATATGTACCGCCTTTTTTAAAATTTCAATTTTTGCTCCCTGGCGCAATCCATCGATAGTGGAGTACTACTGTACAAAAGTATACATTTTTTAAAAGGCTAGCAAACTATTCATCACATATATATATAGCCAGTTAAATTATCAACCTAGAACGATGTGCATGCCATGTAGTAAACCGATCCGGAGGAAGTATAATAAAAATGAGGTGATTTTATCGAGCGATCGGCGGGGGAGCATGGCCTGTCTGCGGTCCCACGTGTCATGTTGTACCAAGGCGATGCGCGTGTCCCTCTTGAGGCAGAAGCAATACTAGTATGTGGTTTGAGATGAGGTCGAACCGAAGTGTGAAATAATGGTTGCTTCGTCCGTCTGGGAAGGTGTGGCATTGTGATTTGACGTCTCATTGCTCATTACTAATACTGGGCCAGTACGAGTGGGGTGCGTCCCCCCTGCTGTTCTGCACTGTTATTTGGTGCTTGACACGTCGACCCGGTTGCTATATGTCCACATGTCGGCGACAGGAAGTACAGAATTCATGAAAGGGAGCGTCGACGGAGGAGTATACTACAGAATTCATGAAAGGGAGCGACTTAGTTTTGGAAAAATCTGTTTTTATGGAGTACGTACCCACTGGGGTTTATAGGGCTCATCTAAAAAACATTCGTTTTTTTTGTTTGATAAGTCTCAATTCTACTATACTAGTAGTAGTACCATTACATGTTGGATTTCGAGGTGCGTTAGATCACCCGACGCAAGCAGTGTCAAGAGGAAACTAACCAATGCATGTACAAGTTCATGGAAATTTAGTGGTCATTCATGCATTCGTTCTAATTAACGTCTCGGTAAACATAACTTCTTGAGAATAACGAGCGTACTGTGCAAACTACGAAATAAATTTGACCACTCACCGTCTACCTTGGTTGGAGAGATTTTGAAATTGAGCCATAAACTGGAAAGGAGGGAGTAGTAACTTTTGTCTTGATTACTATTTGTGGCCTTGTATAGATGCAAAACGTATTTTTTATAGTGGCCTTGTATAAGTAAATAGAGGGAGTACTAGCCAAAGTACGTAGTAGGGACGAGGAGTAAACGGAGGGAGTAGTAAAATTTTCTCCTCGTGCTGCAAGCCACCGCGCGTGTGGGCGAGGGAGCGGGCGTAAAGGCGTACAGTTGTACAGTAGTAAGCTTCACCTCATCCTGCGAGCCACCGCGCCCGTGGGCGGGGGAGACGACGTACTAAGCAAGTTTCTCCTCGTTCTGCAAGTTGACAGGACACATCAAAAGTACTCCAGTGTATAGAGCCTTGCCTCTAAGGTAGGCCCCACATGGTTTGCCTCTTTTTTTAATTTAACATAACGCGTCAAGTCGCAATTTGTTTGTTCACCCGTGGTAGATGATCCTCCCTCCACCAAGTGGACAACCAGTACACGTGCCAAATTACCACGCGGGCTGCCTTTTTCGTACAGAAATGAGCTCCACCGTGTACCCGCGCGGGTGAGGTTGGGAAAGAGACGGGAGTACGTGCGCCGTGCGTGCACCTCTTCTCTTCGTGCACGTCCTCCACCTACGTGGGTGTGTGTGAGAGAGATACAAACCTAGACATAATGCGCCGTCCATCCCCATGCCTCCGCCCAGTCCGACTACCAGTCACCACCACGGCACCACGCCCCACTCCTCCTCACCTTATCTCTCATATTTCTCCCTCCATTTTTATATACAAGGGGCCACTATCAAAATTAGAATTTGCAGATATACAAGGCCACTAACACTAATCGATGCAATATTAATGGTGTTTGCCTCGTGGTACTAGCAAAGGAGAACATTAATTATCCCTTGCATGCATGCGGGAGTTTGTGAAAAAATGCATCTTGATGTTCCGTGCAATGCACGAGCATCTTGCTAGTCCATGAAAACAACACATGGCAAAATTCCACGGCGAACGAGGGATTTGAATCTGTTGGGAGGGGCTGTTTGTATCTTGCCCGGGGTAGCCAAAATATTGGCGACCCTTTTTTCCACCGATGCCTTTGCCACCGATGAACGAGGAACGACTCGGGTGCTCATGCTGTCATGCATCCTCCAGCGCGCGCATTGGAGACGAGCTCGCACGAGCTGTGTTTTTTGTCCCACAACACCGCTTGAGCCGCCCGCAGACCGACCGGCGACCCGCAAATTACGCCATCCAACCGTAGCCGCACACATTATGACAGTAACTCAACCAACCGTACGGCATTCACGCAAACACGTAGACAAACTGATATTTCATATAAACAATGACGGAAATCATATAAAATACCAGATTTTCACACAAACATGAAGGATTTCATTACATTCAAATGAACTACAAGGTGCTAGTTCTGGACAGCACAGGTATATAATACCTAGCCTAAATGGTCGCCCGCCGATCGATTTGTGTTCCTCATGTCCGGCAGCACGATCACTGGACTGCCGGGAGCCCCGAAGGTATATGCTTCAGCGCAAAGGACGGCTCACTTCCCCACTGCCCAACTGATATCATTGGCTAGTGCCGAAGATGATGGTGGCCGGCACCGGTTCGAGTTCATCACCGGCCACTACTTAGCCATGACCGGCATCAGTTCGAGCTCATCCTAACATTCACCTCTTCCGTGGACCCCATGCAGGGTCGACGAAGGTCCTCGCAACAAAAGGATCCGGCAAGACACCTGTTGTGTACGCCGGCGTCGCCTCCGCGGTGGCCTTCATGGGACCCAAGTGGTGGCGGCCTCCCATGTTCTACTTCTCCTCGATGATGGCGACAGACACGGAGGCGCTGGCCACCGACTCGTCGCTCTCCGCGCACCCGGCTTCTGTCGCTGCTTGCATGGCGCGGCCGCCGGCATGGGAGTCTCGGCCACAGAAACGGGAGACGCAGTACGAGGCGGCGGCGTGGACGGCAGCAACAACACCCGTGCGCCGCTCCTCGTCAAGCTGGCCTGGAGCGGCGAGTTGCTGAACCGCGCGTCGGCTTGGGGCGGCAACTGGCTCCGCCGGGCGAGGGGAGGGAGGTGGATCAGTGAGCTGCATAGCTCGTATTCGGCAAGCTACCCAGCCGGCTTGGATGCAGAATAACTACTCTTCGTAAGCCATTGTAAGAGTGGACAAAATGGTGCAGGAGATAGGGGAGCGGCGGAGGTGTGCGATTCTTGGCCGGCGTTTGGCCTCGTTTAAATAGGAGATTAAATAGACGGCGGCGGGAGGAGCTCGGCCGGCGTTGCGTTTAACGCCGGCCCGGTCATGAACGGACGTGTGTCCAGAGTGGGTTTCTCGGCTTCCACACGGGCGGGTTTCATGGAGGCGTTTGAATGCGGCACGGAGGCGTGTTCAGTCGGGCGTGCCGCGAGTGGCGCCCTCGACTCTGACCTAGGACACCATGCCGTTCTTCCACTGACGTGTGGGCTCTTTGGGTGCATGGCCTGCATGTCAGTGACCCAACACAGGCAGCGCACAGCAGAGGAACCTTTGGTGGGCCAGGGCGGTCATAAGCGGGCATTTCATCAATGTTCTGCTTATCACAGATAAGATTGATTAATACCCGTAACAATCCATGTCCTTAACAAACGGTGCATGCACGTATAGGTTGAGCGTGTGTCTTGCGTCGTGTGATGTGTGCATGTAGGCGTGCGAGTGTTGCATGCGTGCAAGGGTGCGTTTCAGTGTTGCATGCATGGGTGTGTACGTGCGTGTGTTCGTGAGTGCATGTGTACGTGTCAGTGTTGCACGCCAGCATGCGTGTGTGTGTATGTTATGTGTACGTGTCAGTGTTGCACGCCTACATGCGTATGTGTCTTGCGTGCGTGCATGTGTACGTGCGGGGTGAGGCTACACGTCAGTCGACTGACTTTTTCATCTCTGGTCATTAGATTTTCCAGCCGTTGGATACGAAATCAAGGGCCTCCAGTTTATCATCAAACCACCCCC
>NC_041385.1:198361423-198429771 GCF_002162155.2 Triticum dicoccoides
CCACCCAATGAACGCCCCCCAACCGCCGGTGACTGCCAACCAGAGGTCTCACAACTTCGAATACCCACCGACCACCAGTTTATTACCATTTCTGTCCTTCATATATGCGCTGACGAGTGGACCCTATGGTAATGTGCGCTGCTGAATGTGGACCGTTTGACTGGTCAATTGATCGTGTTATCAACAAATTATGGAGCTGTGTGGTGAGCCAGTGACCGTATGATCACCCTAAAATGTACTCCTATTTTATTAACACAGTACAGACTCAAACTACCATTTCTTTCTTTCATATACGAGCTGACAGGTGGGCCCTATGGTTACGCGCCCCAATGGTGCAACACTTGTTGTGCTGTTTGACTGGTCAATTGATTGTGTCATCAACAAAATATGGAGTTGTACGGGTGAGCCAGTGACAGTATAATCATGACATGTATTTGTTTAACACGGTACAGACGCAAGGGCTCATATATACGCGCAAGCACTCACCGCTATAAGCGCACACACGCGAACCCTACCCCTATGAGCACCTTCGAGAGAGTGGGCCAGCATATATGATCTTGAGATTTTACAAAGTCACCATAGGGGCCTCGTAGTCGAGTGGAACGTCTCCTCCCACTGAATGTACATCGCCGGAAAATACTGAAATTAACACAAGATAAATGCGAGCACCGGGACTTTAACCTTGGTGGGCTCGAGAAACCACTGTCCTCTAACCATCCAACCACATGTTGGTTAGCACGACAAAATGTATGTGGTGACCGTGATGAGCTTATTCTGAAGTCCAGTGACCATATCGTGCTTTCGCTTCAAATACAATGACCGTAAGTGTCGTCAACAAAATATGGAGCACGCATCAAATGCAAAGTCCGTCAGTGTCATCAACAAAATATGGAGACGTATCGTGAGCTAGATACCGTTGTACTATTGTATATGCTTATTTTCTTAGTGGCCGATTGCGTGTGTGGTGTGGTGGGCACATCATTTCTAGTTGTGGTCGGTCAACATGAAGACTCATGGGTCGGTTCCATCCTGCGCCACATATAGGTTGGACCGAGACGTGTTATACGGAGACCCATGTGGAGGAGGCGTACAACACGAAGCTACCAGAGTCGCGGAGGACTCTATCCCCACTGGTGATAAGCCGACTATATATGATTTGTAACCCTAGGCCCTTAGTATGTTATACAAGCTTGGGGGCTAGTTCGTCGATAGTATACACACACGCACAATGCCTGGTATTCACGTGTACTTTGTACACACCCCTATCACTAATATACAGTACCAGGAGTAGGCTCTTTCTTCAACTGCAAGGGTCCGATCCAAACTGGGGTAAAACTTTGCCTCGTATTACCATCCAGCCTAACAGCCAGGGATATCCTACCGAATGATATGATGAAATCATATCTGCCAACTACTGTTAGAGAGGTGTGTCGGGGGGGCAATGTGTGCGAGAGAGGCCTAAAGATAATGTGCGTGCGGGAGACACGTAGGCACATATATGTGCGTATAGAGGGCTAGTAGAGACCGTGCATGTGTATATATGCATGTGAGAGAAATAGTGTTTTCCAACTGAGATTAGTGAAAAGAGTGGTACATAGTAGTCAGAAAGAGAGAGAGAGAGAGAGAGAGAGAGAGAGAGAAACAGAGAGAGCATGTGCGTGAGACACCCCGACACCCTGAGAGAGACTGTGAGCATGTGTGAAAGAGAAATGTCGATGCATATAAAGTGTGTGCAGTTATGCGTTAGATAAAGAGATATATAATGTGTTTGTGAGAACGGGGCGAGGCATAGTGCATCTATGTGTAAAAGGCGGTTCTACGCATTAAATTAAAATATAAATGGCATTATTATTTTTGGATGAGATCATGAATTTTGCAAAATTGCGTATGGATGAAAATTGGTCTATCAGACACCCATACTCTATTGAATTCTAGCATGTGCATGTGTTTATTTCATATTATCGATCCATAGAGTGAGAGCGGTTTGAAATACAGGCAATGGAGGCTTTTGCAATTCATATATAAACATTAATTAGTGCACTCCATGTTGTTAGTGTGAAGCACTTTATACATTTGTCACTTGCATGGATACGTTCCAAATTGCTAGCTACAAAATAAAATACATGTCGAATTCAACATAAAGGGGGTTTCGAAGATTCGAATTCATAGGAAGTGCATTTATCTTTTGAACCCGAGATAATGGCATTTGTAAATCAGATGTAAAAGGGGGCATCAATCTTTGTTGTGAGTTTGAACATGCTATATATATTCATACGCATATCTAACTTTTTTTGGAACCAAGGAGATTATACCTGGAACCATGCATGAACTGAGGTAAGTTGCATATTTTTTAATATATACTCATGTACAATGTATATTAAAATGTACCCCCTCCATTCCAAAATAATCGTAGCTTTAGGATTTTCAAGAGTAAAGATTTGTGAAGTTTGACAAATCCTGAAAGTTCAATTCAAGAGAACCGAAAACGTTAATGCTTCTCCTCCCAAATATTGAACGAAGCGCCAAATAGGCCTCTGGTCACCCGAAACCACGCGAGACTAATGTTTTGGTGGTAGGAAATTACTATCCTGACTCTGGCCCGTGTAGCCTATCGGCCTGATGTCCAAACGTCTACACCGGGGTAGGTTTGTAACTTCACCAAGACGCCAGTCTCAACCGCCTCCGAGAAGCATTCATACGCCGTGGGCGCCTAAACACCCATGCGCTCGACCGAAATCTATCCCGCCCACATTTGGGACACCTGACATGACTGTCCTACCCCCAACCCGCAATATGTCCGAAATTTTAGATGGGGGCAAAGTTTGTAACTCTCCCCAAATTTCAAACAAGCGCGTCTCAAACTGAAACATTGTTCCCCCTTAGTTCCCCGCCTCCCTCCGTTTCCCCATTCATACTGCGTGGGCGCGAAAACACCCTCTCCACGAGCCGCGAAACCCCAGCCTCCTCCGTCCTCCACCCCATAGCGGCCAATCCACCGCCGCCCTCCTCCATCACCCCGGAGCCGGTACCCCGTCGTCGTCGTCCAACGCAACTGCAACCGCAACGCCCTCAAGGACTTAGCAGCTAAAGCCGAGGCAGAGCTGCCTCCACGACGCCGACGCCGACGTGCGCTGTACCAGAACCACTCCGACCACGCCGTCCTGCGCCTCACTCTTGCGGCTCCACTGTTGCAACCGTCCATCGCACCGGAGTTGTTCCCGCAACGCCATCGTTCGCCGCCTCGGATCTGCTTCCCCGCCACCGACAGACGGCCACCGCACCATACTCAACAACTTGGCCATGGGTTCGCCCAAGGCTGCACCGTCCTCCACAACTTCTGGTTTCTGGCGAACAACAAGATTGTCGGAAAAACAGAAGGAGGACACAGCACTGCCAACAGAAAGACGTACTCCTCTTCCCTATTCGTGCAAATCTTACGTCTCCGCTCACACCGTATTCATCCCACAAAAGAAACTAGTTGAGCGCTTCTTACTGCATCTTCTTCATGATACTAAATGCACAAGGTTTCCTCCCTTTTACTATTTCACCTTTGCTAGAGGTCAGTAGCCCGCCTGGATTTCAATTCAGGGTCATTCGAACCGCAATTAAAAGAAACATCACCCGCTTAGGCGTGCGGAGCACCTAGTCCGCTTGTTCCCCGGGGAAGCGGCGCATTGGTGTCTATCATAGGGGTGTGGGGCGCAGGAGCTGCTTGCGCCCGATCTGGAGGTCGGCAGGGCTTGAATGGATGGCCGGGGGGTGGTGCCAAGCACGTCGGTGCGGTGAGGTCGAGGGGAGGGCGCAGGCAGGGGAGGAATGTTGGGCCGGTGGTCGCTGGCGTTTCGAGGAAGATCGTCAACACTGACTGGCTGGAGGTAGATGAAGGCGATATGCCTGTTCTTTGTACATCGGACGGTGCAAAAAAAATGGACTGGCCTATTTGCTTTCAGTCGACTGTTATTTTCATAGAATCCTATAGTAATTGAGTGTGCCATGCATGTTGTAGAGCTATCATATGTCTCCCATCATTTATTTCTCACCGACCTGTTATCTGCTACCTTTACACTGTACTAATTGTGCACACACTTCACCCATACTCACACTATTGTTTTTTTATGCATGGGTATTTCAGACTCTGACGCAGTGTTGATGAATGCATAAAGAAAAGACAGAAGTCGCCCCAGTGTAATTCGAAGATAAGCAGTAAGCGTTTCAGCGCTCTAATGGGTGCAGTGTCAGCAGTTGGAGACAGTAAACGTAGCTCTGCAGTTGATGATCTCAATTGCCACACACAACCATCCCAGGTGCTTGCTTTAACTTCACGTTGTCAAATGTGGTTGCATGTTGCATATGGTGTCTAGCTTGTATTGCTTCCAATTTGGTTAAATTGCATCTGCTTACTTTACACATTATACCTTTGATAATGACATGCCTTCCTGTTTTTGATACATACTACATATGTCTATTAACCATGTTCGTACATCAAACTAATGCTCTTTTGTATCCCTCGTCAATCACTTATGATGAGACAGTCACACGGGTGGGTTACTGTGAGACGCCCTACTCGTTTAAAGAGTGCAGTGTTATCCTCCCCACATGATTCTCAAGAAACAGCAAGGCTAAGTGAAGATAGTCAACGTAGCTCTCTAGTTGATCACCGCAATTCCCCCACACCACCATCGCAGGTGCTTGCTCTTACTTGGCAGTGTGATATGTGGTTGCATGTTGCATATGGTGTCTACCTTGTAATGCTTCTAATTAGGGTAAATTGCATCTGCTTAGTTAACACATTATACCTGTGAATATGACATGTCTTACTGTTTTTGGTACATACTACGTCTTTTTATTAACCATGTTCTTACATCAAACTACTTCTCTTGTGTATCCCTCATCAATGATCCTAATTTGTTAAATTGCATCTCCTTAGCTTACACATTATACATGTGAATATGACACGCCTTCCTGTTTTTGGTACATACTACATCTGCCTATCACACCATGTTCTTACATCAAACTACTGTTCTTGTGTATCCTGCGTCTATCGCTTATGATGAGACAGTCACGCGCATGGGTTAATATGAGACGCAATACTCTTATAAAGAATGCAATTTTATCCTCTCCACATGATTCTCAAGAAACAGCAAGCCTAAATGAAGATATTGAACGTTGCTCTGTACCTGAAGACAGCACTTCCCCTACACCACCATCACAGGTGCTTGCTCCAACTTTGCAGTGCGATATGTGGTTGCATGTTGCATACAGTGTCTAGCTTTTAATGCTTCTAATTAGGGTAAATTGCATCTGCTTAGTTTACACACTATACCTGTGAATATGACATGACTTCCTATTTTTTGTACACACTACATCTATGTGTTAACCTTATTCTTACATGAAACTACCTCTCTTCTGTATCCTGCATCAATCACTTACGATGAGTCACCTTTATTCGTTTCATATTGCATATTATTTCTAGCATGATGCCATGTATTGCTTCTAATTTGGTCAAATACATTTGTTAGGGCACCCTTTTAATTTGGCAGAGTGATATTGGTTTCATCTTTCATATGGTTTCTAGCTTGCATCGATTCTAACAAGTTCAAGCACCTTGTGGTTAGTTTACACTTTATACATCATACATGTCAATATGTCACGCCGTCCTATTTTTCATACATATTCCATCCTCCTATCATGCGGCTGCCTTACATGAAAGTAGTGTTCATCAGTATCATGCATCAATAAGTTCTGAAGAGCAAATTTTATTCCTTTTTCTTGTGGGTTTGACTTGACAAGGCAAAATCAAGAAAGAGGAAGGAAAAGAGTAAAGAAGGCGATGATGGTGGTCCTTTGCAGCAACGTAAGCGGAGCATCTGTATCGATTCTCCTTGTACTGATAGTGCATTACATGGTCCAAGTCTCCACTCCCCTACTCCACCATCCAAGGTGCTTGTTCTAACTTGGCAGTGTGATATCTGGTTGCATGTTGCATATGGTGTCTAGCTCGTATTGCTCCTAATTAGTGTAAACTGCATCTGCTTAGCTTACACATGATACATGTGAATATGACATGCTTTCCTGTTTTTGGTACATACTATATCTGTCTATCACACCATGTTCTTACATGAAACTACTCTTCTTGTGTATCCTGCATCAGTCACTTATGATGGGACACCTTTAAGTTGGCAGTGTGATATTGGTTTGCATCTTGAATATGATTTGTAGCATGTATTGCTTCTAGTTTGATGAACGCCACCTATGACGAGACAGTTTTAACTTGGCAGAGTGATATTGATTGCACCTTCCATATGGTGTCTTGCAGTGTTTCTAATTTGTTGAAGTGTCTTCTGCTTAGTTACCACATCATAGGTGTGAATATGTCAAGCCGTCCATTTTTTCGTACATATTCCATCCTCGTATCATGACTTTGCCTTTCGTCAGAGTAGTGTTCGTTAGTATCATGCATGAATGAGTTCTGAAGAGCGAATGATATTCCTTTTTCTTGTCGGTATGACCTCACAATGCAAAATCAATAAAGCTGAAGGAAATTGGCAAGGCATTGGATGATGGTGGTCCTTCCGAGCAACTGAAACGGAGGTTCTCTATAGATTCTACTCCGCCATCCTCCCAACAAGATTCGCAAGACAACGCAAGGCTAGACAGTCAACGTAGCTGTGTAGATGATGAGCACATCTCCCCTACTCCACCATCATAGGTGCTTGCTCTAACTTGGCACTATTATATGTGGTTGCATGTTGCATATGATGTCTAGCTTGTATTGCTTCTAACTTTGTTGAATTGCATCTGCTTACTTTACACATAATGCCTGTGAATATGACATGTGTTCCTGTTTCTACGTCAGACTACTATTCTTGCATATCCCGCATCAGTCACTTATGATAAGGCACCTTTAAGTCGCCATTGTGATATTGGTTGTGTCTTGCATATGATTTCTAGCATATGCTGCTTCTAATTTGTTGAAACGCCATACAGTTTGAACTTGGCAAAGTGATATTGGTTGCATCTTTCATATGGTGTCTAGCTTGCAGTGCTTTTAATTTGTTGAAATGCCTTCTGCTTAGTTACCACATCATAGGTGTGAATATGTCACACCATCCTGTTTTTCATACATATTCCATCCTCGCATCATGTGTTTGCCTTTCATCCGAGTAGTGTTCGTCAGTATCATGCATGAATGAGTTCTGAAGAGCGAATTTTATTCCTTTTTCTTATCGGTTTGACTTCACAATGCAAAATCATTACAGCTGAAGGAAATTAGTCCGGCAGTGGATGATGGTGGTCCTTCGGAGCAACTCAAACATGGGGTCTCTATAGATTCTACTCTGCCATCCTCCCAACAAGATTCGCAAGACAACACAAGGCTGGACAGTCAACGTAGTTGTGTAGATGATGAGCACATCTCCCCTACTCCACCATCACAGGTGCTTTCTCTAACTTGACACTATTATATGTGGTTGCATGTTGCGTATGATGTCTAGCTTGTATTGCTTCTAACTTGTATTGCATCAGCTTACTTTACACATAATGCCTGTGAATATGACACGTGTTCCTGTTTCTAGAACATACGTGTACATGATGAGCACATCTCCCCTACTCCACCATCACAGGTGCTTGCTCTTACTTGAAACTGTTATACGTGGTTGCGTTTTCCGTATGATGTCTAGTTTGTATTGCTTCTGATTATGTAGAATTGCATCTGCGTAGCTTACAACTTATACCTGCAACGATCACTTACCCATAAGACACATTTAACTTGGGACTGTGATGTAGGTTGCATCTTGCATTGTCTTCTAGCTTGTACTGCTTCTAATTTCTTGAAATGGCACTTACAAGGAGACACTTTTTACCTGATAGAGTGATATTGGTTGCATGTTCATATGGTGCCTGAATGTGCATTATATCGACTAGAGGGGGGGTGAATAGGCGATTTTTATGAATTCTTCAATGAGGAATTTGTCGGGGAGGAAATTCCTTAGCGAAGAAATACTTGCAGCGGAATAAGTACTCAGAAGTAAGCATGATAGAATACACACGTAGTCATCATGATGAAATGAAGACAAACACAGAGTACAGAAAGCGTAAACACTGGATAACACAAGATGAAGACAAACAGACTGAAGAAATTGAACTGAGGAAATTGAGAAAGTCTTCAGTCAAAGTCTTCAAACACAGATATGAACAATCACTCAACACAGTAATGAAGAAATGAAAGAGTTTAGGAAATAGAACCAGTAAGGTTGGTGAAGACAATGATTTGGTAGAACAGTTCCAACTGCTGTCTCAGTTGTACGTCTGGTTGAAGCGGCTGAGTATTTAAACTCGAGGACACACAGTCCCGGACACCGAGTCGCTGAGCACGCAGCTCACGACACCAAGTCCTCACCGTATTCTCCTTGAACTAAGGTCACACAGACCTCGTCCAATCACTCGTGGTAAGTCTTCAGGCGACTTCCAAACCTTCACAGACTTCGGTCACTCGGTGATCCACAATTCCTCTTGGATGCTCTAGACCATGACGCCTAACCGTCTGGAAGAAGCACAGTCTTCAAAGGTAACAAGCGTCAGATCCACGCAGGATCAATCTCTTCAGTGATGCTCAATCACTTTGGGTTTGTAGGTGTTTGGGTATGGGTTTTTCCTCACTCGATGATTTTCGCTCAAAGTCCTCGGAGGATGGGTTGCTCTAAAATGACAAGTGTCAGTTTCTCTCGGAGCAGCCATGTAGCTAGTGGTTGTAGGGGGCGGCTATTTATGGCCTAGGGAGCAGCTCGACATGATAAGACATAAATGCCCTTCGATGATATGACCGTTAGGTGGATAAGATATTTTGGGACAGCTGGCACGCAGCACAGCAACGGTCGGAATTTTGACTCTCAAATTCCTCAGGGCTATCATGTTCCTCACTGTGTAGGCAATCCGCACTGGCGAATTCCTAACTCCTCAGTCAGAACAAATTCCTCAGCGACCAGAAGAACTTTGTCTCTGTCATTGAAGAAATTGACTGAACTATATGAGATTTCCAATGGCTTCACTCGAAGGGATTGGTAGGTGTAGGATTTTGAGTTGAGCATCACATGGAAATTTTTCCTTAGTATTTCCTCGACCCCCTTTAACAGTACGGTGTTTCCTATGACTCAAGAAGGAGAAAAACAAAACTATGAAAACAAAAGTCTTCAAGCTTCATATTCCTTGCATGAATATCAAGTCTTCACGGACACACCAATTTCTTCACTTTCAAAGTCTTCATGAAAGTCTTCAGGAATACCAAAATCTTCAGTCGAAGATATTCATTTTTAGGGGTCGACTTTCTCTATAAATATCAAACTCCTCATAGACTTATAGACCTGTGTACACTCATAAATACATTAGTCCCTTAACCTATAAGTCTTCAATACACCAAAATCACTAAGGGGCACTAGATGCACTTACAGTGCCTAGCTTTCATTTCTTCTAATTTTGTTGAAATGCCTTCCGCTTACTGTTTTTTCATACATATTCCATCCTCCTATCGTATGTGTGAATATGAAACATTGTCTTTTTTGTATATATTCCATCCTCCTATCATGTGCTTGCCTTACATCAAAGTAGTGTTCGTCTGTATCATGCATCAACCAGTTATGCAGAGCTAATTTTATTCATCTTCTTGTGGTTTTGACTTCATAAGGCAATATCAGAAAATAGGAAGGAAAAGAGTAAGTTAGGGGATGTTGGTGGTACTCCGCACCGACGCAAACAGAGACTCTCTAGATTTGCCACTGCTACTGCTAATGAAGTTGAAGTCCCAAGTCTACATGATGAGTTCATCTCCCGCACTCCACCATCGCAGGTGCTTGCTCTAAGTTGACAGTGTGATAATTGGTTTCATGTTGCATATGTTGTCTAGCCTGTATTTCTTCTATTTTGATTAAATTGCACCTGCTGAGTTTATACGTTATACATGTGCATATGGCATGGCTTTCTGTGTCTAGAATACACTGCATCTATCTATCATACCATGTTCTTACATCAAAGTATTGCTGTTGTGCATCCCGCATCAGTAACTCATGATTGGACGCTTTTAACATGGCAGTTTGATAGTGGTTGCATCTTGCATTGATTTCTACGTTGTACTGCTTCTAATTTTTCGAATTGCCACTTATGACAAGACACTTTTAACTTGGCAGAGTAATATTGGTTGCATCTTTCATATGGTGTCTAGCTTGCATTACTTCTATTTTCTTGAAAATCCTTCTGCTTAGTTTGCACATCGTAGCTGTGAATATGGCATGCCATCCTGTTTTTCTTACATATTCCATCCTCATACGGCTGTCTTACATCAAAGTATTGCTTGTCTGTATCATGCATCAATGAGTTCTGGCAAATTCCTCAGGCTATCATGTTCCTCACTGTGTAGGCAATCCGCACTGGCGAATTCCTAACTCCTCAGTCAGAACAAATTCCTCAGCGACCAGAAGAACTTCGTCTCTGTCACTGAAGAAATTGACTGAACTGTATGAGATTTCCAATGGCTTCACTCGAAGGGATTGGTAGGTGTAGGATTTTGGGTTGAGCATCACATGGAAATTTTTCCTTAGTATTTCCTCGACCCCCTTTAACAGTACAGTGTTTCGTATGACTCAAGAAGGAGAAAAACAAAACTATGAAAACGAAAGTGTTCAAGCTTCATATTCCTTGCATGAATATCAAGTCTTCATGGACACACCAATTTCTTCACTTTCAAAGTCTTCATGAAAGTCTTCAGGAATACCAAAATCTTTAGTCGAAGATATTCATTTTTAGGGGTCGACTTTCTCTGTAAATATCAAACTCCTCATAGACTTATAGACCTGTGTACACTCATAAACACATTAGTCCCTTAACCTATAAGTCTTCAATACACCAAAATCACTAAGGGGCACTAGATGCACTTACAATCTCCCCCTTTTTGGTTATTGATGACAATATAGGTTAAGTTTTCAACAGGGATAAACATATGAAGTGTAAGTACTGATATTGAGGAATTTGATTGTAAGATATAGAAGAACTCCCCCTGAAGATCTGCAAAGTGAGGAATTTGCTTTTGAAGCAATGCACACTTGAAGAGTTGAATCATGGAGATCTCCCCTATATCTTGTAATTCATACATGCATTTGACATATAATATGAAGAGTTTGAAATGCATGATGAAATATGGTGCCTGAAGAAATTCAGCATGCGTGCAATAATATTAACGAGGAACAAGCATGCAGAATAACGCATCAAAGGTATCAGAGCACAGTGCATCAAAAGTATCAGAGCACCATCGGTTTTAAGATTACAACTCGATCCAATAAAAGTTTCAGAAGAGTGAGAGTTGTAACTTAGCAAAAAAACGCCCATATAATAGACCCGCTTGAAGACTAACTCAGATTTCTCCCCCTTTGTCATCGAATGACCAAAAGGATTGAAACTGAGGACTAACGTCCCTGAAGAATATCAAGTTGATGGAGGAACGTCAGCGTTGTTTGGGTCGGTTGTCGTAGTAGGGCCTGCAGCAGTGTCGTCCAAGTCTTCATTTTCATCAGTGTCGCGTGATGAAGAATAGGAGCTGGCTACCAAGGAAGGAACCTTGACCTTCTTGAATTTCTTCGGTGGAGGTGCAGACCAGTCAAATTCTTCCTTGAGACCCATTCTCTTCAGATCTTCTGCGCTGTAGACATGAGATAGAACAGCCCAGGTACGGTTGAAGGTTTCATGGAGGTAGTAGTGGTTTTTCTTCACTGCATTGTGTGTGGAGGTCATGTTGTGAAGAATTGAACCAAACTGACGCTTGACCCATTTATGATTGCGATCAACTTTCTGATGAAGACTGAGGAGTAACTCACGATCAGTCATCACCCTGGGTGCTGTGGCTTGAGGAATTTTCTTGGCAGAGGTGTTGGCGGCAGAGTCATGTGTGGCAGAGTCATCACTGGTGGAGTAGGATGCAGCCTTGCGAAATTGACCATCCAATGGACGAATGCCTTCATTTATCACAGCAGTTGCCTTGCCTTTGTCATCAGCTGAGGAAAATGTCCGTTTGAGGACTTCAATTGGAGGCAAGTAGCTGTCGTGGTTCAGAGTATCAGCCTTGTAATTGAGTGAAGACCTTGTCCTGATGAACCTCATAATCCATGGTGCATAAGGCTTCAGCTCAAATGGTGACATAGCAATATCCACCAGAGTCCTCATGAAGAAATCATGGAAGTTGACGGGAACGCCATGAATGATATTGAAAAGCATATTCTTCATGATGCCAATGACTTCTTCATCATTTGAGTCGTGGCCTTTGATAGGACTCATTGTTTTCGTCAGAATGCGATAGACAGTTCGTGGCACATACAGTAATTTCTTGACGAGGAATTTGGTTCAAGGGGCTTGCCCTGGCTTCAAGGGCTTCATCAGCACTTGCATGTAATGATTTGTAAGCTCAGATTCGTTGTAGATGCAACGAGCACCTTCAAGGGGAGGACTGAGTGGGAGGGCATGAAGCAATTCAGTTGCTGGTGCCTTGTAGTGAGTATTTTCTGACATCCAGTCCAGCACCCATGAGTTCACATCTTCAGAATTTCCTGTGATGTGCAGCATTGCATAGAATTGAAGAATGAGTTCTTCATTCCAATCACAGATGTCAGTGCATAAGTTCAGCAATCCAGCATCATGAAGAACACTGAGGACTGGCTCGAAGCCTGGCAGAGATTCCATGTCCACGTGAGGAATGTGTTCATGATCGAAGACTTTGTCTTTGTTAAATAGCACTGACGAATAGAAATTGGCTTGACTAGCAGTCCAGAAATGCCTCTTCCTTATGCGAGCAGAATCATAGGGATTGTAGTCTGTGAAGAACACATGCTCGTTGAAGAAACCTTCAGCCTTGAATTTTTGCTTCTTTGAGAATGGATCCTTTGGCTTGGGAAGAGGAGTGTGAGTGAGTTGCATCACAACCTCAGGAATCACAATCTCCGGTTCTTCAAGCTGAGGAATTTCTGGTTCCTCTTTAGTGGCAGTCTGCATGTTCAAAGGATCAGCAGCAGCAGTTTCTTCAGCACTAGTGGCTGGAATTTCTTCATGAACAGACGAGGTAGGATGAGTTTCTTCAGAGCCCATTTGAACGGTTGGTGCAGGGGACTGAGGTATTTGCTATATTGGGGTGAAGAGTGGAGAATTGGGATGTTGACTTTCCCAAAAGTCATCATTCATCACAGGCGTAGTGCATCCAATATCCACGTCTTCATCTTCAATTTCTTCAACGCCAGCCTCTTCAGCTGTGAACTGAGGCATTGGCGAGGAAGCAACAGGCGTTGAAGGGATCGCATCCACTTCAATTTCTTCATCAATCTGCTCTGATGAAGCAGCAGAATGATTTTCTTCATCAGATCTGCTAGGGATCACATATTCTTCACCAAAAGGAACAAGGTCCTTTGATGGCAGGGTGGAAATTGGAACAGCATCAATTGGATTTTCAAGTGAGCTGGTCATAGGCTTCATTTTCTTCGGAGCTGAAGAATCTGAAGCAGATGATGCTTTCCTTTTCTTCACTGCAGCTCTCTCTGCAGCCTTGGTCTTCCTCACATCTGATGCAGATGGAAGGGTAGGAGTTGGTGTAGGCGTAGGAGGAGCTGAGGAATCTGTTTGAATTTCCTCAGGCGCAACTGATGCAGTTGTCCTGACTTCTTCATTTTCTTCAGCGGCTGGAATGGAGTCATCAGCCCTAGAACTAGCATTTTCATCAGCAGCCTGAAAGTCATCAATAGTGCTGGCATGTTCTTCAGTTTGCTGAGTAGAGGCTTCAGCTTGAGGAATTTCTTGTTGCGATGGGGCTGCAACATTGGTGAACTTCTCAGTCAGTTTAACGAACCTGACTTTGGCTCCTTGCCAATCAGCATAATAAGCATTGAAATCATCGCTGAGGGCTTTGATTTCAGACTGGATCTTTAGGAGTTCATCAATTGTCATTTTGACAACGTTTTTCCTCAGGAACTTCTCTTTCCTGAACTGAGCCTTCTTGATTTGTCTAGCCTTCTCAAATTTCCATTTCTATTCAGTGATGAAATGGGTCAGCATGTGACTTTGGCCAGGAGTCAAATGAAAATCAGGCATAGGAGTGTTTGGGTCCTTGTGCCAGAGATCAATGTAGTCAAGGATCGCCTTTGGATCCAAAAGCAGTGGCACATTTGTGTCTTTGGCTCTAGTGGCCCTTTCTTGCCTGTCTCTGATGATTTTTGCAAGTTCATCATCATCAGCTTCATCGTCAGATGGCACTTGGAAGGCAACCTGTTTCTTCTTCAGATTTGGCCGAGGACCTCGACCAGCTGTTGCCTTTGTCTTCAGCAGAGTGGGGCTTGATGAAGAGTTTGGTGCAGCTGAGGAAATCGCTGTGACACCAGAGGCAATAGAGATGCCTGCAGTCCTTTGGCACGTGGCCAGATGTACAGCTGTTCAGGACTTTGCTGGAGCAACTAAGGACTTTGGGGGAGGAGCTGAAGACTTTGGAGGAGCAGGAGCAGCATGAGGAACTGGCTGTGAGGGCTTTGAAGAATCTGGCCGTGAGGGCACAGTTGGTGAAGCACTTGGCTTGTGAGCGGGCTTCTTTGCCATTGATTTTCTAGGCCTGACAGAGGCCTCCGTGGCAGCAGCAGTAGCAGAGTCTTCATTGAATTTCCTCACTGCTTCTTTGGCTTGTCTTGCCAACTTGGCTTGGCGTTTGGCCCATTCTTCAGGGAAATCCTCACCACGCTTGATGCTGGTGAGGTCAGCTTCTTGGCCAGGTGCCAATGGAGCTCTTGGGCATGGAGGATTTAGTGCAAATTTCTTCATATACTTTGGAGTTACATATCTGTACTCCCTCCATTCTCTTGCCCATCTCCTTTCAATCCTCTATATGTGCACCTTGCGCTGATTTTTGTTCTTCTTTCCGAACTTAGCCTCATCAGGTGTGAAATAGTCAGCATAGATGTCCTCAGGTATTTCAAACGCAGTCATGACCTCAGGCCTCTTTCCTCCTTTCTGTGGTTTCTTACCGTCTGCCATATTCTTCAGTTGAGGGATTTGAACAATCGAATTCCCTGAAGAAGTATGCAACTTTTCTTCGAGGAACGCTGCAAATGAGTTAAGTTGATGAGAACCTAGTGATTTAGCAGCGGACATGAGTACCTGTGAACAGAGTATAGTTGCAAGGAATTTGAAGAGGTCATATGCGTTCTCAGAAGGTTTTCAAAAAGAACAAGTTTGAGGAATTTGACCAAATGAGTCTTGAAGAATTTCACTAAGCGTTCTTTGTCTTAGGTTCCAGAGTTGTATAGATTGAGGATCCACACAATTGAGGAATCTTGAAGATAAATGATGCTTAGAGAAACGAATCAAGAGCAGATGACTAGTGAGGTGTTTTGTGTGTGAGGATTTGAAGAATAAAACACCTTTGAAGATATTGTTGAGAAAATTTGAATCAAAGAGGGCAGTAAAAGTAACTTTTAATTACCCTGATGAAAAACACGACGAACTGAGAAGTGTAGATTTGAAGCTCGTCAGTTCAGATCTTCCACGCCCTAACTTGGCGGAGGAAGACAGCTACGGCGGCGGCGGAGTGCAGATTTCCGCGGCCGGCGCGAGTACGACGGCGATGAGGTCGAGGCAGTGAAGCTCTTCCTCACCGGCGACGATGGAGTAGCGGCGGCGCTAGGGTTTGAGAAGCTCAAGTGAGAGAGTGAGCGGTCGAGCGGAGTAAAGGAAGTGAGGAAGGGGTGAGGGGGTATTTATAGTCGCGGTGAAAAACTGTTTGCCCAAAGATTTAGGACGAACGTGCCCCTGACCCTTCTCATTCTCTTGACATGTGTCACCCATGAATAGAAAAGTGGAGATCGTGGGTGAATAGATAATTCTATCATGGGATACGGGACGGTTTGAGCGGCAAAACCAAAAATTTGGATAAGATAAGATTTTAAGTTTCGTTCGCAATTTCTTCAGCTGACAAGGACACAGTGAAGATTTTGAACGAGTTTCAAATAGAACGCACATGAAGAACTTGTGAATAGATTGGGTTGAGTATAGCATAGAGGGGAAAGGGTCCGGTCACATTCACTTAGCAGAAAATGCAACTTGAAGAAATAGCCATAAGTGAATGTTGTATAGGACATAAACTCATATATATAGCCAATGAAGAAAAACGACGGAAACAGTGAAGATTTTGCAAAGTTGAAAAATTTAAAAAAAACTAAAGAATTTCAAAAATAAAGATTTCAACTTTGGTGGTGGCGTGACCCACCGTATAAGAATGATGATTTCAGACACCGCGTAAAATTGTCGTAGGGTTCTGAGAATCAAATTCTTCATTAATTTCTTCACACTTAGAGTGTTATTCTTCATTGATTGAAGAAAAATGTTTCTTCATGTGTTGCACATCTAAGTCATCAGTTTTGCATAAGTGTTAGGATGAGTGTCCTTTTTCAAAGAACATTTGAAGACTCTAAGATATTTAGCTCACACCGCAACTTGCTAAA
This sequence comes from Triticum dicoccoides, assembly GCF_002162155.2. Taxonomy (NCBI): domain Eukaryota; kingdom Viridiplantae; phylum Streptophyta; class Magnoliopsida; order Poales; family Poaceae; genus Triticum; species Triticum dicoccoides. The sequence continues at coordinate 198,377,932 of NC_041385.1, forward strand.
TCTCTTCTCATCCAAGGGCTTTGTGAAGATATCGTCTAGCTGATCTTCAGTCTTCACATGATCAATAAAGATGTCGCCCTTCAACACATGATCGCGAAGAAAATGATGACGAATCTGAATGTGCTTTGTCTTCGAGTGCTGAACTGGGTTGTGAGCAATCTTGATGGCACTCTCATTGTCACAGTAGAGAGGCACATTCTTCACGTTGATGTCGTAGTCCTTGAGAGTTTGCTTCATCCACAGCAATTGAGCATAGCAAGAACCAGCAGCAATGTACTCAACTTCCGCAGTAGACAGTGATACACAGTTTTGTTTCTTCGAGGACCAACAGACCAAAGATCGTCCAAGGAAATGACAAGTACCAGATGTTGACTTGCGGTCCACACGATCACCAGCATAGTCAGAGTAAGAGTATCCAATGAGATCAAAAGTAGAGCCCTTGGGGTACCATAGTCCTAGTGTTGGTGTGTGAGCTAGATATCGAAGAATATGCTTCACAGCCTTATGGTGTGATTCCTTCGATGTAGCTTGAAATCGGGCACACATGCAAACACTAAGCATTATATCTGGCCTAGATGCACATAAGTACAATAAAGAACCAATCATGGAGCGGTATACCTTGTGATCGAAGTCAATACCATTTTCATCAGTGCATAGATGGCCATTTGTGGGCATAGGAATTTTGACTCCTTTGCAATCTTGCATGCCAAATTTCCTCAGAACATACTTGAGGTATTTCTCCTGAGATATGAATATGCCATTGTGCTGTTGACGAATTTGAAGACCTAAGAAGAATTTCAACTCTCCCATCATAGACATTTGATATTCTTCACTCATCATATAGGCAAATTCATCACTATAACGTTGGTCAGTACAGCCAAAGATAATATCATCAACGTATATTTGGCACACAAACAGTTCACCATCATAAGATTTAGTAAAGAGAGTAGGATCGAGTGAACCGGGTGTGAAGCCATTCTTCACGAAGAATTCCTTCAAAGTATCATACCACGCCCGAGGGACCTGCTTGAGGCCATAGAGGGCCTTGTTGAGTCTGAAGACTTTGTCAGGATTCTTTGGATCTTCAAAACCTAGGGGTTGAGCAATATATACTTCTTCCTCAAGCTTACCATTGAGGAATGCACTTTTCACATACATTTGATATAAAGTGATATTATGATGGTTAGCATAAGCAAGTAATATGCGAATAGCCTCAAGTCTAGCAACAGGTGCAAAAGTTTCATCGAAATCAATTCCTTCAACCTGTGTGTAGCCTTGAGCTACAAGTCGTGCCTTATTCCTCACCACAAGGCCATTTTCATCTTGCTTGTTGCGGTTGATCCACTTTGTGCCAATGATATTATGCTTGCGAGGATCTGGATGTTTGACCAGTTCCCAGACATTGTTGAGCTCGAACTGATGTAATTCTTCTTGCATGGCCTGAATCCACTCAGGCTCTAGAAATGCTTCATCTACCTTAGTGGGCTCTGTGATGGAGACAAAAGCATAGTGCCCACAAAAGTTAGATAAATGTGAAGCTTTTGAGCGGGTGAGAGGACCTGGTGCTTCAATGTCATCGATAATCTTTTCAACTTGCACATCTTTTGCAACGCGAGGATGAGCTGGTTGTCGTCGAGGAACTTGATCACCATTTTCTTCAGCATTTTCCTCGGGTGCATTAGCTCGACGATCTTCGCGTTCTGGAATGAATTCTTCAGTAGATTCTTCGGTAGGAATGACATCCTCAGTAGCCTTGAACTTGATAGAATCCTCAGGTGCTGGTTCATCTATCACAGAAGGTAGGTGCTCTCTTTGCGAGCCATTAGTTTCATCGAACCGCACATCTAAAGTTTCAACAACCTTGTGAAGAGCATTGTTGAAGACTCTGTAGGTGTGGGAGTCCTTTCCGTAACCAAGCATAAAACCTTCATGTTCTTTCGGTGCGAATTTAGCATTGTGATGAGGATCCCTAATCCAACATTTAACACCGAAGACTTTGAAATAACTCACATTGGGTTTCTTGTCAGTGAGGAGTTCAAGGCAGTCTTCTTGAAGAATTTGTGAAGATATACTCTGTTGATGATGTGGCACGCGGTATCAATTGCATCAATCCAAAAACAACGAGGCGTTTTGTATTCATCAAGCATAGTGCAAGCCATCTCAACAAGAGTTCTGTTCTTGCGCTCCACGACGCCATTTTGCTGAGGAGTATAAGGAGCAGATAACTCATGAGTAATACCAAGTTCATCAAGATAGTCATTAAGACCGGAATTCATGAACTCAGTTTCATTGTCACTCCTGATGTGCTTGATCTTCACACCAAAGTTGGTTGAAGCTCTCGAGGAAAATCGTTTGAAGACTTCCTGCACTTCATGTTTGTAAGTGACAATGTGTACCCATGTGTAACGAGAGTAATCATCAACAATAACAAAGCCATATAGAGATGCATCATTAGTGACTGCTGAGTAATGATTAGGACCAAAGAGTTCCATGTGAAGCAATTCAAATGGACGAGTAGTGGTCATGATAGTCTTTGCTGGATGCTTGGCCTTGGTCATTTTTCCAGCTTCACAGGCACCACACAAGTGATCCTTGAGGAATTTGACATTCTCAATGCCAATGGCATGCTTCTTCTTCGCAAGCATGTGCAAATTCCTCATGCCTGTGTGACCAAGTCGTCGATGCCATAGCTAGCCTTCTGAAGATTTTGCTAGTAAGCACATGGCTGGTTGTGGTCCTGTAGAGAAATCAACAATATACAGATCTCCTCTCCTAAAGCCTTCGAAGACTTTGGAATGGTCAGCTTCCATGATCACAACACAACGATATCTTCCAAAGACAACAACCATATCGAGATCACAAAGCATTGAGACAGACATGAGGTTGTATCCTAAGGACTCGACAAGCATGACTTTGTCCATGTGTCGATCCTTTGAGATCGCAACCTTACCTAGACCCAATACCTGACTTTTGCCTTTGTCAGCGAAGATGATATGCTTCAGATGTGACGGTGTTAAGGGAGCATCCATCAATAGGTTCTTGTCACCAGTCATGTGATTTGTACATCCACTATCGAGGACCCACTCATTTGCTTTGGGCTGATCATCCTGCGGATGAATTAGTGCATCTTACAAACTCATATACTTCATCAGTGAAGAATATGACGTCAATTTCATCAGTTCAATTTCATCAAGAAATAGCACAGATAAGCAGTGTGAGGACGTGTGAAATGAAAGTTCATTTCATCATGATTCGCCTGCGTCCTTTCAGGCAGTTTGTCAGGCCCCCAGCAAATTCTTCAGATGTTAAAGCACGTCTGGAGACCTGACCCTACGGAAGAAGTTAGTTCTTTTTCTTCACCACCCACATCTGAAGGGGTGGCAAAGAATTCATCACTCTGCGAGCACCATATGAGAAAGGTGGCATAGAAGCTAGTCCAATTCGCTTCACATAAGAGGGGTTAGGGTAAGCATATGAATAAGCAGAGAAATTCTTCGAGGACTTATGAACATAATGATCTGAAGAATAATGCGCATATTCATAGCCCTTAGCTCTACCCTGCGAAACAGAAGGGTTAGCACGATGATGTTCATATGAGGACTTTGATCCATTTGTGGAATTTGATCTACGTGAGGAATTTTGTCCGTATGAGGACTTGGATCCATATGAAGAATTTGGTCCATATGAAGAGTTTGATCTGGGGTTCCTATTCTTCACTGGTGGTGTCATGAGTACATTCACCTGAAGACTTTCAACATAACTTTTGGGAACCCAGATTTTCTTCATAGGGGAACCGTTCCTGCAGTTAGTGCCAACATATCTAGCAAATACTTCACCATTCTGATTTTTGAACAGTTTATAGTTGGAGTCAAATGACTCATCAGAAGAATGAGGAGATTCACATGTAAAGCCAGATAAGTTAGATGGATCAACTGGAGGTCCCTTTGCAGCAACCCATGAGGTTTTGGGGTACTGCTGAGGCTTCCAATATGTTCCATCAGCATTGAGTTTCATCTCAAAAGCAATACCCTCTTTCCTAGGGTTTCTGTTGAGGATCTGCTTTTTAAGCACATCACAAAGAGTCTGATGCCCTTTGAGGCTTTTGTACATGCCTATCATATACAATTCCTTCAGCCCTGCATCGTCAGTGATATTAGCAATGTCCTTAGATGAGGAATTAGTGATAGCAGAGGCAGGTGAAGAATTTGTAACATTTGAAGCATTTGAACATTCAGGTGAAGAATTAGAAGATTCACATTCAATGCACTTTAAGCATGGAGGATCAAATTCTTCCTGAGTAGCGCTGATTTGTTGAGCAAGTAATGAATCGCGCTCCTTCTGAAGATCTTCATAACTCACTCTTAGCTTCTCAAGATCTTGCTTTCTTTGAAGAAATTCATAAGAAAGCTTCTCGTGATCAGATAAGAGAGTTTTATGATGACTTTGAAGGTTGTCAAACTTAGACTGAAGTCTCTGAAGATTTTCAGTTGAGTCTTTAGTGCGGTCCATTTCATCACCCAACATATCATCACTTTTGTCTAGCATGTTTTGAAGTTTTTCAATAGCCTTTTGTTGTTTCACAGCAATCTTAGCAAGTTTAGAGTAGCTAGGCTTAAGATTTTCATCAGATTCCACTTGATTCAGAGGAGGGGTATTTAGTTACCTTAGCAGCCTTTGCCATGAAGCAATAGGTGGGAGCGTAGTCGTCGTTGCCTTCATCAGCATTGTTGGTGTTGCCATTTTCTTTAGAGTTGAAGATAGACTTGCTGACAAATGCGGTAGCAAGAGCTAGACTTGCCACACCTGACTCAGACTCCTCGGATGCCTCCTCTTCCTCATGATCCTCAGATTCAGCCTCAGAATCCATTTCCTTGCCAATGAATGCCCGAGTCTTCTTGAAGCTGCTCTTCTTGTGGGATGAAGACTTTGAGGATTTTGATGATGAAGAATTTGAAGATTTCTTGTTCTTCTTGGCATCATCAGAACTATAATCCTTGTATTTCTTCTTCTTTAATTCCTTGTCCCACTGAGGACAATCTTGAATGTAGTGACAAGGCTTCTTGCATTTGTGGCATAGCCTTCTCTTATAGTCACTTGATGAGGAATCACTGCTCCTTGAAGATTTTCCAAAGCGACCACGTCTTGAGAATTTCTGGAACTTCTTCACGAGCAGTGCTAGCTCCTGGCTCAATTCTTTAGGATCACCAAGGCTACTACCAGAATCTTCACATTCAGACTCGGACACTGCCTTGGCCTTCAGGGCACGTGTTTTGCCATAGCTTGAACCATAGAGATCTCTCTTTTCAGCAAGCTGGAACTCATGAGTATTTAGCCTCTCGAGGATATCAGTGGGATCTAGTGACTTGTAATCAGCACACTCTTGAATCATCAGTGCCAGAGTGTCAAATGAAGAATCGAGTGATATCAGCAATTTCTTCACCACCTCATGGTCGGTGATGTCAGTGGCACCGAGCGCTTGAAGCTCGTTTGAGATATCAGTGAGGTGATCGAAGGTTTGCTGAACATTTTCATTGTCGAGTCTTTTGAAGCGGTTGAAGAGATTACAAAGAACGTCAACACGAGAGTCACGTTGAGTTGAGACTCCTTCGTTTACTTTGGAGAGCCTATCCCAGATAAGCTTAGCAGTTTCCAAAGCACTCACTCTACCATACTGCCCTTTACTCAGATGACCACATATGATATTCTTCGCTTGAGAATCGAGTTGCTTGAATCTCTTCACATCAGTAGCATTCAGGGAAGGTGTGACTGAGGGAACACCATTTTCCACAACGTACCAGAGATCGTTGTCAATTGCTTCAAGATGCATTCGCACCTTATTCTTCCAGTAGGGGTAGTCCGTGCCATCGAAGGTAGGACACCCAGCAGAGACCTTGATCATACCTGCGGTCGACATAACTAGAACTCCAGGTGGTTAAACCAAAATCAAACAGAAAAAGGGAGTACCTTGCTCTGATACCAATTGAAAGTGCGTTATATCGAATAGAGGGGTGAATAGGCGATTTTTATGAATTCTTCAATGAGGAATTTGCCGGTGAGGAAATTCCTTAGCGAAGAACTACTTGCAGCGGAATAAGTTCTCAGAAGTAAGCATGCCAGAATACACACGTAGTCATCATGATGAAATGAAGACAAACACAGAGTACAGAAAGTGTAAACACAGGATAACACAAGATGAAGACAAACAGACTGAAGAAATTGAACTGAGGAAATTGAGAAAGTCTTCAGTCAAAGTCTTCAAACACAGATATGAACAATCACTCAACACAGTAATGAAGAAATGAAAGAGTTGAGGAAATAGAACCAGTAAGGTTGGTGAAGACAATGATTTGGTAGACCAGTTCCAACTGCTGTCTCAGTTGTACGTCTGGTTGGAGCGGCTGAGTATTTAAACTCGAGGACACACAGTCCCGGACACCCAGTCGCTGAGCACGCAGCTCAGGACACCAAGTCCTCACCGTATTCTCCTTTAACTAAGGTCACACAGACCTCGTCCAATCACTCGTGGTAAGTCTTCAGGCGACTTCCAAACCTTCACAGACTTCGGTCACTCGGCGATCCACAATTCCTCTTGGATGCTCTAGACCATGACGCCTAACCGTCTGGAAGAAGCACAGTCTTCAAAGGTAACAAGTGTCGGATCCACGCAGGATCAATCTCTTCAGTGATTCTCAATCACTTTGGGTTTTGTAGGTGTTTGGGTATGGGTTTTTCCTCACTCGATGATTTTCGCTCAAAGTCCTCGGAGGATGGGTTGCTCTCAATTGACAAGTGTCAGTTTCTCTCGGAGCAGCATGCAGCTAGTGGTTGTAGGGGGCGGCTATTTATAGCCTAGGGAGTAGCCCGACATGATAAGACATAAATGCCCTTTGATGATATGACCGTTAGGTGGATAAGATATTTTGGGACAGCTCGCGCGCAGCACAGCAACGGTCGGAATTTTGATTCTCAAATTCCTCAGGGCTATCATGTTTCTCACTGTGTAGGCAATCCGCACTGGCGAATTCCTAACTCCTCAGTCAGAACAAATTCCTCAGCGACCAGAAGAACTTCGTCTCTATCACTGAAGAAATTGACTGAACTGCATGAGATTTCCAATGGCTTCACTCGAAGGGATTGGTAGGTGTAGGATTTTGAGTTGAGCATCACATGGAAATTTTTCCTTAGTATTTCCTCGCCCCCCTTTAACAGTACGGTGTTTCCTATGAATCAAGAAGGAGAAAAACAAAACTATGAAAACAAAAGTCTTCAAGCTTCATATTCCTTGCATGAATATCAAGTCTTCACGGACACACCAATTTCTTCACTTTTAAAGTCTTCATGAAAGTCTTCAGGAATACCAAAATCTTCAGTCGAAGATATTCATTTTTAGGGGTCGACTTTCTCTATAAATATCAAACTCCTCATAGACTTATAGACCTGTGTACACTCATAAACACATTAGTCCCTTAACCTATAAGTCTTCAATACACCAAAATCACTAAGGGGCACTAGATGCACTTACAGTGCCTAGCTTTCATTTCTTCTAATTTTGTTGAAATGCCTTCCGCTTACTGTTTTTTCATACATATTCCATCCTCCTATCGTACGTGTGAATATGAAACATTGTCTTTTTTTGTATATATTCCATCCTCCTATCATGTGCTTGCCTTACATCAAAGTAGTGTTCATCTGTATCATGCCTCAACCAGTTATGCAGAGCTAATTTTATTCATCTTCTTGTGGTTTTGACTTCATAAGGCAATATCAGAAAATAGGAAGGAAAAGAGTAAGTTAGGGGATGTTGGTGGTACTCCGCACCGACGCAAACAGAGACTCTCTAGATTTGCCACTGCTACTGCTAATGAAGTTGAAGTCCCAAGTCTACATGATGAGTTCATCTCCCGCACTCCACCATCGCAGGTGCTTGCTCTAAGTTGACAGTGTGATAATTGGTTTCATGTTGCATATGTTGTCTAGCCTGTATTTCTTCTATTTTGATTAAATTGCACCTGCTGAGTTTATACGTTATACATGTGCATATGGCATGGCTTTCTGTGTCTAGAATACACTGCATCTATCTATCATACCATGTTCTTACATCAAAGTATTGTTGTTGTGTATCCCGCATCAGTAACTCATGATTGGACGCTTTTAACATGGCAGTTTGATAGTGGTTGCATCTTGCATTGATTTCTATGTTGTACTGCTCCTAATTTTTCGAATTGCCACTTATGACAAGACACTTTTAACTTGGCAGAGTAATATTGGTTGCATCTTTCATATGGTGTCTAGCTTGCATTACTTCTATTTTCTTGAAAATCCTTCTGCTTAGTTTGCACATCGTAGCTATGAATATGTCATGCCGTCCTATTTTTCTTACATATTCCATCCTCATACGGCTGTCTTACATCAAAGTATTGCTTGTCTGTATCATGCATCAATGAGTTCTGAAGAGTGATTTTATTCTTTTGTGTTGTGGGTACAGCTTGACATGGCAAAGTCAAAAAAGAGCAAGGAAAATAATATAGTAGGGAGTGATGTTACTCGTAGGATGGAACGGAAAAGGTTCTGCCATCGAGATTCTGCTGGTACTTATAGTGCAGTAGAAGGTCCAAGTCCACCGGCTAAATCTACAAACACAGTATCACCTGCTCCACCAGCTGCAGCATCCGCTTCAACTGTACCAGCATCTCAACCAGTTACTCGTTCGTTTGCTCCAGAACTGGCCAGTTCCCAAGCTATCTTCACACTTAACACTACTTCCGAAGCACTGCTGACACAACAGGACTTGGCAAGATCAGATGAACCTCATGAGCATCAACACCAAGACGGTACCTGACCGAGTCAAGTTGCAGTTGCATGCTCCTTTATATGTACTCTCACAGTTTGATGTACACTAACACTTTCCATATTCGTTGTTGAACTAGCACCACGGCGCAAGCGGAAACAGACATCAGGGATAATGCTTGACAGATTAACAAAATCCAAAGGAGGAAGAATGGATATCCATTTTGACGCAGGTTTAAAAAGGCCACGTGATGCTACAGAGTCAGCCAAGTTAGTATCAGAGGCAGCCGTTGCCGTTAGGTGTCATGCGCGTATCCTCCCAACGTGGATCCAGTACAAGAATGAGAAAGACAATACCCAGTTTAACACCTTCCTTGACCATTTATCCGTAAGTAATGTTATTCATCACAATTAGTAATATTGTCTTGCTCTGTCCCATACTTTCTAGCTTCCTCCTAATAAGACTCACATTCTTTTTTCAACAGATGAGGTTCAAGTTGGATCCGAAAGATGATGCAACTAAACAAGCATGCACTCATGTTTTTCAGTCTGCTCTGCGACAGTATTGGTACCACCTTAGAAAATCTCACTTTGAAGGCAAGGCTAACAATGAAATCGCCCAAACATCTCTAGTGGAATATATTACAGATGAAGACTGGACAGCCCTCGTTAAACACTGGTCTAATCCAAAGTATCAGGTAGGCTATATGTATTTGATCAGACCACATATTGAACTTGTATTTATGTATGTGCCTTACAAGTGTATCTTCTTCTAGGCTAACTGTTTGAAGAACAAAACCAACCGTTCTAAAGTGAAATTCCAACAGACAACAGGATCTCGTAGCTATATTGCACACTACGAGGCTCTTGTAAATAGCTGATACTTCCTTCTTTTTTTTGTGCCATATTATTGTATCTATATTGACTTGTTCCAAATACAGAGGAAAGCCCGTGTGGACCAAAAAGAACCTGAACCGAATGTAGTGCAAATCTTCAAGGATTGCCACACCAGCAAGATGAAAGGCATGAGCACACCAGTTCAAGCCGCTGTTGTAAGTCCTTACTCCTCCTGCCTTGAACTGATTGGTACTGTGATGTGTTCATTTAACTACTTGGTTTGCAGCCAATGTCAGTTACTCTGTTCACTTTTATACACAGTTGTCTTAACGTATCATTTCACCTTACATGGTTTAAAAGATATGAAGGATATTTTTTTGGTTTTGATCTGTAATCTAGTTGTTATGTTCCCGTGCGCACACAATGATAAAATATCCTGTTTGTTTTATATCTGTTTGCCCATGATATAAATGATGCCATACTATGTTCATCCTACTTTAAATCATGTCTCTTTATCCTTAGATGTCAACAAATGTGAGGAAATAGACAATACAGTAGGCATGCTACATGGGCATATGTTCCGAAAGTGATTTTATTATGTAGTTGGCACTACCATACATGCTAATGTATTACAGTAGTTCACCAAAATAAGTTATGTATAAACGTTTAACCTACTTTGTTTGTTTTTGTCTCATTAGTAACTTATCTGGTACACTAATCTACAAGTTCAAACTTTCAGGAAGCTATGGAACAAATGATTGAACAGCCACAACCACCTGAAGGTGACGAGGCTACTACAGGCACAATGTCACCTCTTGCTACAGTGCGTCAGTTTCTCTCCACTAACAGTGCAAAAAGCACCTTCCTGCGTAATTCGGGGTTAGTTGTCAAGGTAACTCGTCCAAATCGCCTACTGAACAAAATCTTCCTGCTAGACAGAGTGATATATCTGTGCTCCAGACACAAGTCCAATCCCTAATGGACGTTGTTTCGGAAACAAGAATAGTGGTTGAGAAATGTCGTCAAGATATGAATGGTTCTGAAACCAGATTATTAGACATTCGCTTTGTTGTTGAAGAGCAATGCGGAAAAAAGGTGGAGATCGTGCTGCTCCATCAGATTCTACAGCCTGAAACATTAGCACTCAGGTCAAATGAGCTGTGCTTCTATACATCTGATGGTGCTTTTATCTGGAAGGACTGTAAACTTTATGCCAACAGGCATTTTGTTGTATGATTGGAATTTATTTTGTTGTGATACAATATTTATGATGCTGCCACAGGCTGCAATAATTATGACGCTATTTTTGTATAGTGTAGGTTTATCTTAGTAATGTATTCGGCCGAAAGCTTCGTAGGAGCCCAACATGCCAACATTCGTCGGGCCCATTCCAATTGGGCTAAAAATGATTACGGGCCGAAATTGGCATGTAGCCCACTAAAAATATCTGAGCTTAAATTAGCATAAGCTTTCAAATTTTTCTAGTAGGCATGTGCCCATCGTGGGCCTTTAACAGGCCTAAACATAATTTGGGCCCTCAGTAAAAATAGGCCGTTTACAGATGTAAATATCTCGAGCCCATAAAAAACATGGGCCTTTAATAGACCGAAAGTGAGATTGGGCCCTGATTGTGCCAAATAACCCACTGGACTTAGCAGGCCGAAATGGTGGCCCATTTACGATGCGGATATTTGACAGGCTGAAATTTGGACGGGCCGTAAATGCGCCGACCTAATACACGGGCCTTTAACAGGCCGGAACTTCGATCGGGCTAGATTATCGTCATTTTTATATGAGCCGTTAATGGGCCTGATATGACGTTGGGCCACATATGGCCCATGGTTTACGTCCAGCGTTAATAGGCCAAAAGTGACAACAGGCCGAAAGTGGCCCAAATCTATAGTGGGCCTCTAACAGGCTGAATGACAGACATGGCCAAATATGACCCAAATCCTTCACGGTCGTTTATGGGCCGAAAGTTTTGATGGCCTGTAAATGGGCCCAAATGAAGCCGAACCTTTAACAGGCCGGAAATACACCGGGCCGTAATTCGGCCCAATTACTTAGCGGACTGTTAACGGGCCAGAAGTGACCATGGGCCGCATTGATGACAAGTTTAGACCAGGCCGTTGATGGGCCGATTTGACAGAGAATGTTGGGCCTTTAGCTGGGCCGGCCCATTATGGTCTGCAGAATCTTGTGGGCCTTTAGCTGGGCCGGCCCATTGTGGTCCGCAAAATCTTGTGGGCCTTTAGCTGGGCCGGCCCATTATGGTCCGCTAAATTTTGTGGGCCTTTAGCTGGGCCGGCCCATTATGGTCCGCTAAATCTTATGGGCCTTCAGTTGGGCCGGCCCATTTAAACTTTGTGGGCCACTTTTGGGGCGGTCCATGTATCAACATATCATAGGCCCATCTCGCCCGTTGGATGAGTGACACATGTGCCAACGCGGAGCTGACACGTGGATCCGTCAGCCAATGAGAATTTTACATGTGGAAATTCGGCATTGGTCGTGGCTGTTAACGGGTTATCGGATCCAAAATCCGACCCGATAGCTTAACGGCATTCCGTTACGGTGGATGCCACGTGTCGGTCACCCTTGACGAAAGCACTTCTGTGACGCGCGATTTATCGTCATGGAAGTGGACACTTCCGTGATGATAATTTTGGTAATGTCATGGAATACTTCTACAACAGCACAGGTATGAGTATCTTGATTCTGTCATAAATTTGTCATGGATGTACATGCATGACAAAAAACGCGACCTACTGTGACAAACACATATCATCACGGAAGTGTATTTTTTTGTAGTGCCTCCTCCTGACCATATTCGCCCTCTACTGCGAGGGCTTTGTGAGCGTGATGCCCTCGGTGGCGCTCTTCCGCCACTTTTTTAGCCTGCGATTTACTGCCGCGAAACAATGCTCCGCATGTGTTTCTTTCCTTGCCGTAAAGGCGATGGAGGAAGGTATCATTCGCATGCAGGTCGGGAAGGTGGTGGGCTACCGGCAGCGCTACGTATACATGGACACGTGCTGAGTTAGCCCGCTCCTAGTGATACCGACGGACCCGGCCAAGCAGAACCTCGGGTGGGGGCACGAGAAGCTCACCGACCCGAGGATGGAGCCTGTCCTGGAGCGGATGGCCGCTCACCGGGCCGTGAAGCTGTCGGGGGCCGCAGTCGTTAGGGAATATCTGTGACGGCGCACCGCGCAGCTTCAGACTCGCGTGGGAGTACTCCGGCGTGAAGGACATAATGAGGCTGCACGCCAGTGTCCTGAAGCCAGAGGTATTGGAGGTGGCCCTCGCGACCTTGCTCGGCAGCACTGGTGCAGACCCCCTGAAGGAGCTTCCCCCATGTACTGCTACGAGGAGAGGGCGGAATTGATTGCACGGATGCCCCTTTTCGACCACTAGGGGCTCATGCCGAGGCGCCTCGACGGGCCTCACGAAAAGCTCCTTGCGGTGGTGCCGGTGTCCGGGAGCAACAATAGCATAGAAGACTAAGAAGAAACTGAGGAAGAGGTTGCCGATCGGATGTCGTCGTGCTCTCGCCGCCAGCTCCTCCTCGGCTTTGAGGACGATGACACCGACAGTGCATAGCCCACGACAAAGTCTCCTCGCCCAACCGGTGGGGCGAGCGAAATGGGGCCTGGCACTACCGCGGATGGAATGCTCATGATAGGGGCAGAACCTGGCCAGGAAATGGTCGCCCCCATCCCTCGCAGTTGAGCCCCACCAGGGCCTCGCGAGCTTGGGGTGGTGCTGGGACGTCGCTCATAATCGAAGACACCGCATCACCACCTGAGGAGAAGAAGAGGAAATGGGCCACCGCCGATGAGTAAGTACCCGCGACGCCCCCGCGGGTCGAGCTCGTGCTCTCCGCCCTGACTTGAGCTGGTTCTTGTTTGCGCAGGCGGCACATTGGCGACCAGAAGGAAAGGAAGAAGACGACCGGGAAGAAGGTGATCCCCAACCGGAAGGAAACGCCGGGGCCGGCCAAGAGAGTCGGGGGCCGAGGGGGCCGCCTACCATCCCAGCGCGGAGGCCGGGCGCAAGGAAGGCAGGGAGAGCTAGATGCTCCGCCCGAGCCGCGGGCGAGCGCGTTCAACGAGATCGAAGCCAATCGGCCCCAGGTTTCTCCTTACGGGGGCAGGGGCGTACCCCCCGGCCGGGCCTGACGGGGCGACGAAGGCGGCCAAGGCGCCCCTCATCGCATTGGACACCATCCTTAATGCTGGGGGTAGCGGCATGGGGCATGCCACGGCAGCTCCTCAGATCGCATCCGCTCTCGCGACCCCTGGGTCAGCATCGCAAGCCCCCACGGCGCGCCGCCGGGCCCGAGCATGGCTACTGCCCTGGCGAATCCTCCGCCTCCGGGAAACGACGTCGGGCCCCCCTAAGTAGTAACAGCCGTGGGCAATGAGGGAGCGAACCCGGGCTGAGCTCTGGAGCTTGTGAGCTGCCGTGCTATGCTCAGGCATGGGGCCCTAGACGATGCCAAGGCTTCGCTTGATCAGCTCATGGTGGACTTCCGGGATGCTGAGGCGCGCCTCACTGGGGAGCAACTAAGGCTCACTGAAGGGTGGCGCCAGCTTGACGTGCCATGAAGATGGGCCAATGTCAAAACGAGGCCATCCACGCAGAGAGTGATAACGAGGCCACCGAAGCCAGGGCGACCTGTGCAAGAGCGTTGGCGGAGGCCGCGGTGGCTGCCAAGCGCAGCAGAGAGACGCATGCCTGCCTGAAGGAGCTCTAGTACCAGCAGACCGCGCAGCTACAACTGCTCCAATCGCGGGAGGACCGGCTCGGGGCCCATGAAGCGGACCTCGTGAAGGTATCGATTGAGCAAGCCATGTAGCGCGAGCACTTGGAGGTACTGGGGCGCCAGCTGGCTGACGCTCACGAGACCCATGCAAAGCACGTCTCCGAGTCCAATGCCCAATTAGATGCTAAGGAGAAGAAGATTCGGGTGGACGCCGATGCGAAGGCAGAGGCGGACAACGGCCAACTTGCCGAGGAGCATGGCCAGGAGCAGAAGTTGCGGGAGGAAGCTTTTGAGGCGGAGCACGAGAAGTTCCCACCAACAAATTGTTGAGCTCAAGGCAGCGGCCGAACGCCTCACGGGACTCTCCTCTCTTGAGCGAGCCCATTGTGCCATATGCTCCATCTACAGGGAGGGGCTCGAGACTCCTCTCATGCCCCGTGATGCTGATTACGCCGAGTACTCCTCCAAGCTCGTGGAGCGGCTCGAGGACGGGGCCCAGAAGGTCGACAGCATCTTGGAGGAGGAGTGTTGCGACCTCTTTTCTCTGGCGGCGACCTACGTCTTCAGCCACCTTCTCCATGGCGACCCCAACTTTGACTTCGACGAGGTGATATGTATCATTCCTGAAGAACTCCGCGACGGCCTCGCGGGCGCCATGGAGGGCCACGTGGACGTGCTGCTCGGGAAGTTCTCCTGCAGCGGCAGTGAGGGCTCCAACGGGGCTGAGGCGGACGACAGCGATGGAGACGATGGCACTTCTTCTTAGAGCTCCCCTTTATCATCCTGTAATAGACTAATCCTGCCTCGCGGAGGCGTGAAGACGATGGTTTTTGTTTATTTAAATACTTCATACTTGTAATGAATGCTCGCGCTCATGCGAGGCTTCCTTCCCATGCTTGTTTTTCCTTTCCGCTTGCCTTTGCGCTCTACGTTGGTAGGGCCCAGCCCCCGTGCGGACCTCGACCATCGCTGGGATATCAGGTTGCGATGCCTGGACAAGGACATGAGGTGAGGACTCTGAGAGCTGGTGAGGACTCCTGAGGCGTGATACTCAGGGACTCCCCCTTTGACGCACAAGCGGCCTGCGCGAGGGAAAAAGGCTAGCATTGACGAGGCCACCTCAGGGAGTGTTCAAACTTAGCTTTTTGCAGCGCCTGCCGGCTCATCACTTGCAGGATGAGCCTCGCGAGGTCTCCGAGCGGTACATTCCTGAGGCATCCTGCATACAGAAGGTTCTACCTCGGGGGCGGCGCGCACTTGTCGACTCATCCATGGGCGTTACGCGAGGAGACTAGACACCAAGGACCTTGGTGGGGTGACATACGCGGGAGCAGGCCCGCGAGGCAAAGCCCGATCTCTTGTGTTTTTTAGTGCTAGGACTGGCCTGAGCGCAGGCACAGTGTGCAGCCCCAGCTTGCGTGAGGCCCAGGAGGAGGTGGCGAGCGCGTGCCCGGCAAGAAAGTTTGCGGCCACCGTGTCTGGCACAGGCCGGCCTGAGGTTATAGTGCGGCCCATGGGGCGACCTCATTTGATTATCCCCCCAGCACGAAGCATGGGGCTTCCAGTGGGGCGTGTGCATGACCATGGTATGATCGTTCCACTAGCGCGGGGCATGGGGCTTCCACTGGGCCATGGGCGGGAGCTCTATGGAGAGTCTCCGGGGCATGTACTACCCTATTTCGTTCGTACGCGTGATGGTCACAGGCAAAACTTGCGGAGGTGTCGGATGTTCCAGGCACTGAGCTCAGGAACTCCTTCCTCGGTCTTTAGGCGGTCTGCGCCAGGTTCTTGATGTAGTTGCATGTTAGCTAAATCCGCAATACGGGGAGCGACACACGCTCGTCGACTGTCTCGAGGCCATGGAAAGGTAAGACACCAAGGACCTCAATGAGGTGACGTGCACGGGCCTGGCCCGCAACCAGAGCTCGATCGCTTGGATTTAGCAACGCTGCAGGGAAAGACTCAAGCACAGACGCCGTGCCGAACCCTCTTTCATGGATGGTCAGGAGGCGAGCCGCGGGTGACGGCACCCGAGGTGGCAATGCACCAAACTCATAGTTATGCAATCAACAAAAGATAATCCAGCATGATCAAGATTCCTTTCACAGCCAAAAAGTGAGGCAGTTGCGTGCCCGGCACAGGTCAACCCAAGGTTAACGCAGCCTGTGGGGCGCCCTCAATTCGACAAACCAAAAAGTCACCTGAAGGTATGGTGCTGCGGGAGCGTTGAGCTACTTGACGGAAAGCGTCGCGAGAGCCCGTCCTTTTAAAATTTCGATTTTTTTAAAACAAGAACAAAATTCGAAATTTGTTTTTCTATTGCAAAAAGAATCTGCTAGTGTGAATAAAATTTGAAACATTCAAACAAGGATATTTTATGAATATACAAACAAAATTTTGAATCTATGAACATTCTTTTAAAATCATGAAGAAATTTTGAAAACAAGAACATTTTTTGGAATCCAAAATAAATTTTGAAAATTTCAAAAAATATTGATTAGAAAAATAAACTTTAAAAATAAATAAACCAAAAAAGAAAAAGAAAAGAAACAAAGAAAAGGGAAAAAATAGAAGATGAAGGAAAGATAGGAAAAAAAGAACAGGAAAAAAGGAAAAAAGAGAAAAAAACAAAAACCCAATAGAAGAAAAAAACAGAAGAGACCAGTTCTCGGAACCATCTAGAAGGGTGCCAAAACCGGTTATGGCCCACCGTAATCACGCTCTGAGCGGCGGCCCGGCCCAGATCCAGCGCTCATGTGGTTCTCCTGTGCGTTACGTCGACACTTCGACGCAACGAGTGGCAAATAGGAAATAGCCGTGAGCTATTCTAAAAAAACGTGAACAATGACTCGAACACCAACTGACCGACAGCGATTGCTTCCAACGCGAACACTATAAGAACCATCATAGCCGTGCTATTTACTATGTAGTATCACCTAGATTTTTTTAATGAAAAAAGTTCACGAATTGAGAAGGTTCAACGGTTGTCAACAAATTTCATCAAATTTGAAAGAAAAGTTCACCGTTTCGAAATAAAATTCCATCAATTTTGAAAAAAGTTCACCCAATTTTGAAAAAAAAACATCCATTTGAAAAAAGTTCATAGGTTTTGAAAACAAATCATCAGTTTTGAAAAATGATCATCGATTTGAAAGAATTTCATTAATTTGGAAAAAATGTTCATCGGTTTGAAAAAAAGATCACAAGATTTGAAAAAGTTCATTCATTTTGAAAAAAAGTTCATTGATTTTGAAAAAAGTTCATCCATTTTCAAAAGAAGCTCAAAAAATCAAAAAAAAAGATAATTGGTTTCAAAAAAAGTTCATCCATTTTTCGAAAAAAGTTTAGAATTTCAAAAAAATATTTATTGGTTTAGAAAAGAACTCATTGATTTCGAAAACAGAGTTCACAAATTCCAAACAAAGTTCATCAATTTGAAAAAAAATCACTTTCTGGAAAAAGTTCATGGACTTTGAAAAAGTTCATGAAAAAAAGAAAAAGGAAAAATAAAAAAGGAAAAGGAAATCGAAAAAAGAAAAGAAAAGAAAGATAAATAGGTAAAAAGAAGGGGGAAGTAAGCACAACAGTCTTGCTTACCGGGGTGGTTAGTGTAGTCCGTATTGTACAGGGGGATTGTGGGTTCAAGTCGAACACGCAACTCACACACTCTTTTTTGTCCCTGAAGCACCAAATAGGGGTCACCCTTGCTGGAGAGCTCCTGCTCGACGCTCACGCATCGCCAGCCACTGCACCTACGACTGAGTTTGTCGTAAATTAGCACACTAAACTAAAAGTACTACGTACAGCGGCAGATCCATTTGTTAATCTTCCTTAAGAAAATGAATAATGTTTTCTTGAACAAACTTTTGAAACATGATTTTGTTTTTTCAAAATTTTGAACAATTATTGAAAACATGATTTAAAGAAACACAATTGTTAAATTTATATACATACGATGAACAATGTTCAAATATACATCAAAATTTTTGTAATATATACGCTGAACAATTTTCTACTAAACAGTGAACATTTTTGTGATATATGCTGAACAAAATTTAAAACACAATAAGCATTTTTTGATATATGATGAAAAATATATACATTGAATTTTTTTTAATACATTGAACAAATTTTAACTACACATTGGGCAGTTTTGTGGTATACGTTGAACAAACATTTAGATACACGTTGAACATTTTGTGTTATAAGCTGAACAAATTTAAATTATGAGAAAAAAATAAGACTGAAAAAAATGAAACCCGTGATTTTTTTAAAAAATCACGAACAAAATTTAGGATTCCAAAACATTTTTTTTGAAAACAAAGTATAAAATAAAAACGAAAAATGATCAAATAAAAGAAAAGGAAAAAGAAAAGAAATAGAAACAAAAAAGAAAAAAGTAAAAAAAACAGGAAAAAACAAAAAAAACGGCCAAAGAAAAAATCCCCATTCGGGAAACGTACTAGAAGGTTTCAAAAACAGGGTGCTTTCATGAAGTGGGCCCGCCTGTGTTTCCTGGTTCGTTCGCTTCAGCTGAACAACGACGATTGGACGCAGACGGCATGAGCTCCTGTTCGGCGCTGTAGGCGCCTGAACGTGGAAGTGGCGCCTACAGCGCGCCCTCTGTGCGCCGTTTCTACTCTCGGCCCAGGAACACCCGAAAAAAAGGACGCAAATAATTGGCAGTACGACTCATTGCGGCAGAATGTGGAGCGAGCGCATAGAGTCGAACCCAACTACGAGATAGTACACGCGTATAGTATCCGGTTGTTGGTACTTTCTGGAAGGTTCCTGACCAGTTTCGGGAACCTTCCAGAAGGTTCTTGAACAGGTTTGTCACTTTTTTTTCTTTTTCTGTTTCTCTTTTTTTATTCTTTCTTTGTTTTTCTGTTTCTTTATTTCATTTTTTCAATTCCTTTTTCTTCTCTTTCTATTTCCTTTTTGTTCTTCAGATTTTCAAGTTCCTTATGTTTCTTTTTTCTTTTCTTCTTTTTCGTTTTTTCTGTTTGTTTTCTTACTTTGGGTTCTTATTTCACTTTCTTTTTCTTTTCTCTTTTTTTCAAAATATTCAAATTTTGTTTGCCTTTCCATAAAATGTTCAGTTTTTAAATATGTTCTCCAAATTCAAAAATTATTCTCGTTACACAAAAAAGTTCAAAACTTTCGAAATTAATATAATGTACCAGACTTCAATTTTTTTATTCATGTTTTCAAAAATGTTCGCCCTTCCAAAATTGTTCATGATTTTTCAAATTTGTTCTCCATTTCAAAATTTGTTCTCACTATTCAAGAAATGTCCGGGCTTTAAGAAATTTTTCGCGCTTCCAAATTTGTTATGCGTTTCAAAATTTGTTCTCAAGATTAAATAAAATGTTGATGCTTTAAATACAATTCCACACTTCCAAATTTGTTCTCCATTTCAAAATGTGTTCTCAAGATTAAAAAAATGTTTGTGATTTAAAAAATGTTCATATTCAAATTTTGTTCTCTAAATTCAAAAAATGTTTGGGATTTTGAAAAGTGTTCATTTTATCAAAACTTTGTTCAGTTTTTTAGTTTTTCTTCTAAAATTTGGGAGGTGTTCGCTTTTAAGAAACACTTTTTAAAAACAATTTTCACGTTAGGAATTTGAGAAAATGTTCGGATCTCCATTACATTTAGCTTCGCCTGCCATGGCAAACCAAGAAGGCTTGTCTATCGTGTTGGCTATGCTCGTGCGTACAAAGATGGAGGTCCCTTGTTCGATCTCTCCCTTGAGCTGAGTTTTTTGGGATTTTTTCACAATGTTGTGCTAATGGGCCAGCCCAGCTGGAGACGTGCCTGTGCGTCCACTCGACAATTCGCCGCAACGAGTGGCGCATAGGAGCTCTCGGAATCGATCTCGCGCCACAATTGCCTGTAATTGCTTAGCTTAACCACTGGACCTTCAATGCACGAGTGAACAAAATCATCGTGAAATGCCTTACAACTATTGCAACCGCGCTATTTATTACTCAGCCATTTACTATACTACTGAGATTTTTGAGTTATTTGAAAATTATTTGGAAAATGTCAATTTTTCTTATAAATAATAGTTCGTTTAATTTTGAAAACAGTTCATGAATTTCAAAAAAGTTCGTCAAAAATGAAAACAGTTCATTCGATTTGATGAAAGTGCACTGATTTTGAAAAAAGTTCATCATGTTTGAAACAAGTTCACCAATTTTGAAAAAAGAGTTCATTGATTTTGAAAAAAAGTTTATCAATTTTCAAAAAATTTCATCAAATTATAAAAAGTTCATCGTATTTCAAAGAAAAAGTTTATCCAATTTTCGAAAAGTTCAGCGGTTTTAAAAAAAGTTCATCAAATCTGAAGAAAGTTTATCTAAATTTGAAATTAAGTTCTTCTGTTTTAACAAAAAGTTCATCAAATATCAAAATAAGTTCATCAATTTACACAAAAGTTTATGGGTTTTGAAAAAAAATCTAAAAAGAAAATAACAAAAAATAAAACCGTCCGTAAACCAAATCGCAAACCAGAAAAAACCAGTCTCAGAAGCTTCCCAAAACTGGGGCTTTCGCGAACGTTAAGAAAGTAAATAAAATGTAGTGCGATGGTGTGGCCCGGTGGTCTGAGCGCTCCCCTCTAACCAATTGGTCGCTAGTTCGAACCCTGTTTCAGTCAACTTTTTGCGATCTAAAAACATAGAAAAAAAGACCTCATGCGCCCCTTACATGGGCCGGCCCAACATGAGGCGCTGCAGGCTCCAATTTGCGAAATGCACACAAACGGGCACCTGCAACACTAAATAGGAAATGCCATAGACGGACGTCATTTAGGATCTGCCCCTTTCCTGTCTTGACTATTGGCCTATAACTGTTTCCAGGCCACGGTTGCAGGCATACTTACGTCCTTTCCCACATGGATGATGTGCGGCGACTATTTGTCACTTTAAGAGAGGCGAGAGGGAATGCATTGGGCAGACCTACTGGCCCGTGCGTATGGATTAAAAATATAGGAGATGAAATAGGAGAACCACGCTTCGATCGGGTGCTGCTAGCCACTCCGCCTAGGATCCCTCTCGTGGTAAGTTGTAGGGCGTGTCATACGTGAGGCTATTCAATCCAGGTTTTGTTTCTTCGTTTTCTTGCATTTTTTTCTTCTCCATTTTTTGTTTCCTTTTGTTTTTCTTCTTCATTTTTTGTTTTCTTTTTGTTTCTCCTTTTGTTTCTTTTAGTTTCCACACTACATTTTCGTATGTGTCAATTACCTTTTTTTAATAAGTGATCCACAATTTTTGTATACACATTCAACATTGTCCGAATGTTATTATACATTTTTTCAAATACTTGTTAGACATTTTAATACTTATTCAAAATTTCTTAAATACCTATTCAACATTTTTCAAATGCTGGTACAACATTTTTTAGTACTTATTCAACATTATTTAAATATTTTTTCAACATTTTAAATACTTAGTCAACATTTTTAAATTCTTCTTCAACATTTTCCATATACTCGTTCAACATTTTTAAACACTTATTCAACATTTTTCAAATACGTACTTGTTTGAAATTTTAACATTGTTTCAAAGTTTTCAAAAATTCTTGTTCAACATTTTCTTAAGGCTTGATTAACATTTTTATATACATGATCAAGAAATTTTATCATTTGTTTAATACATGGTCAACAATTTTTGTATACGCATTCAACATTTTTTAAAGCATGCTTACGATTTTTTTATAATATTATGTGAAGTAATTGTTCTGTAATATATATATATATATATATATATATATATATATATATGTTTAGAATACCTAAAAGTGTAAGTAAAACGAAAAATGAAATCAAAAACGAATAAAAACAATTAAGGAAACAGAGAAGAAAAGAAGGCAGTGTACATACCGCGAACTGGGCCGGCCCGTATTGTCGTGTGCTTCAGCGAGTGAGATGACTCGGCTCGTTTTATGCGAGGTATAGGGGCGCCCTGGATGATGTACCAACTCATTGTTTCCAAGGTCATGACACGAAATTTCCTGAGTAGTTCCTCCAAAATCAGTTCTAGAAAAACGGTTCCACCAAAAATGTTGTCTCCAGTCAGCTAGATGCGTGACATGATTGATTTCAACACCTCCTGAATGCATAACAGAGCCATGACTTCCCTAAAAGACACAGAACCATGACCTGTATATGCATTTCTTTCTCTAAATTTCACTTTTTTCTTGCAGAAAATTCTCTGAAAACCTTCAAACGCTTGCTACTTCGTTTTGATGCCTCATTTGTCCTTTGAGCATAGTGGTCGGTCGCAACCCAATAATTCGGCCATCCAAATTAGTGGTCACCAAGGGAGCGTTTGGTTTAGTAGCTCAGCTAACTTAGCTAGGCCAGGTTAATCTGGCCCGTTCCGGCTAGAGTAGTCAAAAGCAAGGCTTAGTGTTTGGAAAGACGCAAAATCACAACGTTAGCTGTCAAAGATGCCCACGATCGTGTTTTTGCCAGTGCGAGAGAGCCGAATCGGCTCGCCTCCGTCGGCAAGGTTTATCTGGCAGTTAAAGGCTAAATTGCCACCAAAGGCTTGCTTTTTTTTCCTAACCAAATGAATATCCTTGCCAGGCTAGGCTAGGAGCTTCCCTTGCCTAAGATCCAAACGCACCCCAAGTCTTCCAACCTTCTTCTTTTCCAGTGTTTTTTTCATTTCGGTTTGTTATGTTTTTGTTTTTATTTTCTCTTTCTCTTTATCTTTTTCCTCTTTTATTCTCAATTCCCATTTGGCCTTTCTATTCTTGAACTTCAAAAAAAGGAAAACAAAACAAAACAAATGCACATGGTACTTTCAAATTGGAGAACAGTTTTTTGATATCATGAACAAGTCTTTAATTTGTGATTTTTTGAATTCACACACATTTTTTGAAATCATTAATATTTTTCTAATTCACAAATATCTCTTATTTCCCTAACATTTTTTGAATTCATGAACTTCATCTGAAATCCCAAATATATCTTGGATCCATGAACATTTTTTGATTTCACGTACATTTTTTAAAGAGTAAAGTGAATTGTATGTCCTATAACTATTCAAGGTGTGTTAAATTAGTCCTATATCATTAAAACAGCAATTTTGTGTCCGAAAACATTTCCGGTTGTTCACTACATGTCCTAAGCTAAAGTATGTATGTGAACGTTTCAAATTTTATTGGGCGCCCTTATGTCCCGTTTGTAGCGAGACGTAGGAAACCCTCGCGTCAAGGCAAGCGCCAGATTGGCGGCCCCATCTGGCGGGAGGCTACAACCTCGTTTTTTCCTGCTTTTTTCACGTTTTTCTCTTTTTTGCATTCTTTTCTACAAACAATGCTTTACATAAAATATTTGAAAATTGTGTAACCAAGCATTTGAAAAATGTTAAATGTGTATAGAGAAAATGTTTCTCCTGTATGCAAAAAATACATTGTGTATGTAAAATTTATAATGTACTTAAAAAATGTTAATAAAGCATTCAAAAAAATTCTATTAAATTACAGATGTTAATTTTGCATTTTCAAAAATGTTAATCAAGCATTTAAAAAAATGTTAAACTGGTATAGAAAAATGTTAAATTGGAAAAATGTTGATCAAGCGTTTGCAAAATGTTAAACTATGTACAAAAAAATTGAGCATGTATTTATAAAATGTTAATCTTGTATTTATAATATATTAATCAAACTTTTGAAAAATATTAAGTTGTGTATAGAAAAAATGTTGGCTGTATATTAAAAAAATGTTAAACATGTATTTTAAAAATAATAAATGGTATTGAGGAAATTTATTGATGTATACAAAAATGTGGAATGAAAGCGAGAAGAAACAATGAAAAAACTCTAAAAACCGAAAAAGAAACAAAGGAAATCAAAGAAAAAATAAAACAAAAAATATAACCGAAGAGAGAAGTGCAAAGTAATGAAAAAATAGTGATTGGCGAAATATAGTGACGAAACAAAGAAACCAAAATTAAACCGGTGAAAAAAAATAAGAAAACCAAACAGAACAAAAAAAGAAAAAGAAAAAGAAAGAAAAAACCAAACGAAGACATAATCGAACAGACAGACCGCCGAACGAGTAACACGCTATTGGGCCGGCTCATACGCATGCGCGGTGCAGGAAAGCTTCGGGCGAGACAGATGCTAGTCTTGTTGTAAGTAAGATATTAGCATTCGTGGGTTTTAATTGCTGCACGCAAACGACTGTCTTTTTGCACAGGATGAGTGCACCGAAGCAACTGGCAAAGTACTTCTGATTCTTGTTTTCGAACCTTGTAGAAGGTTCAAACCGCTATTGCCGATTTTGTGAAACTTCTAGAAGGTCCTGATCGGGTTTTTGTTTTTTCTATTGTCCTTTTTCTCTGTGTTTTTTTTTTATTTTTTTTCTTGAATACGCACGAGTATGCGTGCTATACATTAAAGGAGTGGAGTAAAGAGCCCCTCCATGCTGGCGGTTTCATATTACAAATGCGCAACCCCAGCTCCACCGCTATGCTGCTAACTAGTCGCAAATGTGCCTGCCAATAGCGGCACTAGGAAAGCCTCCAAGTCGGCCTTGAGCAGACCCGTTGCCATCCACGCTCTCCCCTCAACCTCTATTCTATTAATTACATGTCTGGTTGATGGGGTAGCACCGTCAATCACAATTCCGTTCCGATGCTTTCATAGCTCCCACATTACAAGAAGCATAATCGGGCGAATATCCTTTTTGTGTAGGACGCTCCCATTCTTTTCATTGCACCATTCCGTCAACATCGATCCATTGGTCGATATCCAAGGCATGTTCATCGCGAGGCACACACGGGTCCACACCTCCCTTGCGAAGACACACTACAGCAGGATGTGGTCAATGGTCTCTTCCTCCTGATCACAGAATGGGCATTTTTCTTGGTGGTCTAATCCCCTCCGCGCGAGTCTATCCGAGGTTCGGCATCTGTTTTGTAGGGCAATCCAGGCAAAGAGTCGGCATCTCAGTGGAGCTTTAGACTCCCATGTAAATTTAGCAGCTGTCACCACCTCTCTTCCCCAGAACCGTGCTGCCTAAGCTGATCTCGTGCACCATCCACTCTTCTCCCATGCCCATCGACACGAGTGGTCGATCTCTGGATCAAGATGAACCGTCACTATCTGGTCCCAAAGCTGTAGGTATTCATCCAGTATCAGTCCCGTGATTTCTGGCCCAATATCCATCGCGCAATTTCCATCCGACAAACCTTGGTGAACCATGCGTGTAGCCCTTGTGGATTGTCTAAACCGGGCGTATATGGTAGGTGCAAGATCCTCCACAGGATGGTCCTAGAGCCACCTATCCTCCCAAAAGAGAGCTATGTTTCCGTTTCCATCCGAGGTCAAGTAGCAGCTCTATACAATTGCATTGACTTATGTGGCACTGTTATATCGAACTCCGCCCATGGCCTCGAGGGGTCGACCTATTTCAACCACGGCCACCTAGCCAGCATCGCCACGTTTAACCACTTCGGGTTTGGAATGCCAAGACCACCAGCCCACCGTGGCGACCAAACATCATCCCAGGCCACTGAGCATTGCCCCCCACTTGTTTCCGCTCGTGTGCACCATAAGAACCCTCGACAAATTTTGACCATCGCCTTGATCGTTTTCTTCGGAATGTCCAATGTCATCATTGCATGTAAGGGTACGACACTGAGTACTGACTGAATGAGGACCATCCTACCGCTCTTAGGCATTTTGCGGCTTTCCACCTCGGTAAGATAGTTACGTTTTCTAAAAAAGGCACAGTTCCATAAAAATCAAGCAAAACTGGTGCAAAGTACTCCCTCCGTTCCAAAATAGATGACTCAACTTTGTACTAAAGTTAATACAAAGTTGAGTCATCTATTTAGGAACGGAGGGAGTACAACACAGATTATGTGGTCTCCTGCAAAAAAAAAAAACACAGATTATGTGGTCAAACGAGCCAAATGATTTGATGGAAAGTACGGGTTTCTTATTTCATTAAAGATGCAGTGAGTATAAAAGAGAGTGGGCTAGCCCGGTTCGCAAGAATTACACATAATTCAAAATTGCTCCATCGGATTGACAGCTCGTGGACGAGAAATGAGCAAGAGAAGATGCCAAAACGTGGTGACGCACCGTGACCGGGGTCACCCTCCTACACATGGGTCACATGGGTGTCGGTAGCCAGTGGACTCGTGTCTGTCTACGGCTATGTTCCCAAAAACTGTTTGTGAAGCATGATTGAGTCTGTGAACGCCTTTCAAGTTTGACCCGTTGCGGTCGTACGCCTTGCTTTTGCAAGCTGCTGGAGCACTAACCTCTAGTGCGTGTCCTGCCTTCCCAGTCCATTCACCGCGGCATCCACCCCGGAGATTGCGTAATTAACTGCCTCTGAACCTCGGTCAGATTGATCATCATAGCGGCTCAAGCCGTGGACCGAGCGATCGATCGATGTAGGCCGCGTCTCGTTACTACTTGAGGAGGATGAGCCTCTGATGCGCACAGCCTTTACATAACTGCCATGCCATGAATGATTATTTGACGCAGCCACGCAGCGCAGCTGGGTGGCAAGGTAAGACTTGGAGCAGCGACGACGACGTCCGCTACGTTGTGCCGGAGAAGGACAATGTCGATCACATGAAGGCATGCAGCGGCAGTCTGCGTCGTAAAAGCTGGGTCAAGTTAAGGGGAGGCCAGCATGCATGCAGGATGGCCGATATCGCATCGCATCGGCCGATCGTTTACCCATGCCGTTATGAGGGAGCAGAAGGAAAAACCTTCTTCTGCTTGGAGCTTAGCACGCATCGGCGGGATCGATGCAAAGGCGGTGGTGGGCAGGGCAGGGCGAGCCGGCCGGTCGGCATGGTCCCGATCCGTCCGATCGTGCAGGCGATTGGTCCTTCCCCTTTTCCCATGATGTTTTCTCGTTGCGTGTGTGTGAGCGCTTGAGACTCGATCGGTCGATCAGGCCGGCCATGGTGATCCCCAGTTGGTTGGTACATCCATGTCGTACGACCACCTCTCACCTCGGATTATGCGTGCATCTGAGATTATAATCCCATCCCCCGCAAAAAAAGAAAAAAAGAGATGACAATCCCATGTCCGTTGTCCGGCCATGTGTGCATGCGCCATGCGCCCATGCCCGAGCAATGCTACAGTCACGGATTTTTACGGGGGCTTTACGGAGTGGTTGAGATTTGGCACATTGTAATTGGTTTTAAGGATGAGACCGGGGATCCGGCTTGCCTGCTCCCTTCCCGTGCTCCCATCCGTGCTCCCACTTCATCCTACGGCTGTCTTTTTTCCCTTTTCCTTTCTAATCTAATCATCCCCCCTGATTTTAAGAGGGTGGGGCCGGGCCTTATTTTGTTTCAATCAAATCATGCCACGTATGCGGGAGCATGGATGGATGCACGCGGCGGGAGCAGGCAAGTCTCGTCCTGAGACCGGCCCCACCCACCTGAAAATCAGGAGGGGCGGTGAAGAAAATTAAGGCAATGGCCCGTAATACTCCGTAATGAGCCCGTTGATGTAGCATTTTCGGCCCATGCCCTATATCTGGATCTATCACCTTGCCGGCCTAGCTACTCGTACTACTACTGTGCTTTTCTCCTGGTGGCGTATATTTTCCATTTTGTTTCCACGAAAACTGGCCCCAACTGGTGTCGGCCATGTAATACAAGTGGGCTGTTGATGCTGGCTTGTTGATGTTCTTTTGGTTTTTTTCTCTTTTATTTTGCCGTTGAGCCTATACACCATACAATTTGTCAACGTACACGGACATGTAAAGTCCATGCAAAAGGGAGAAGAAAGAAAAATCAGATATACAGTTTGCTGTCCTTTGCTCCACTCTATTTCCCGTGGACTTGTCTGCCTGCTCTCCCCACGTTGAAGCTGGCGCGCGTCCCGGCCGGCTGAATGCGCTTGGCGCTCCATGCACGCATGCATGCATGGGAGGTAACGCTGACACGGACAGACAGGCGCATGCAACGTGCAGGGCACGTTCGTGCGCGCAGTACGTACGTGGGCGCGGCGCGATCGCGTCGGCGGAAAGCGCCAACAGGCGACCACGTCAGGCGCACGTACATTTGCCCCTCGCCACAGTACGTACTACTATGATACTATGAATCTAGGATGCATGGACGATCAAAGCCAAATGACACGTCCCTAGCTTGGTACGGCCATCCATGAACTCATATATGATGAGGTCAGCACAGTACCAAGAATGCAGCTACTACGGTCTGTCTGCTTCATGATTAGCCAGCCAGCCACTAGGAGTAGGAGGTACGTAATCGCCAGGGCCGGGCCTGTACTTGTACTGAGTGTGCAGGCCGCACAGGGCCCATAAATTTGAGGGCCCCTAATTTTTTATAGGCCTAGTATGTATATCACTGGTAGAAAAAGAGGCTTCCGTCCAGCCCCATTAGTCGCGAAACTGTAGGAACCGCGACTAATGAAGTCTTTAGTCGCGGTTCGGCAGACGAACCGCGACCAAAGGCCTGGGCCCAGGGCGCTCGGTGGCCAGCTGGTGCACGTGAGGGGCTTTAGTCGCGGTTGGCCAGGCCAACCGCGACTAAAGGTGCGCGAAGGCCTTTAGTCGCGGTTGGCCAGGCCAACCGCGACTAAAGCTCCTCCCCTATATATACCAGTTCAGCACGCTCACTTAGCCATTTGGTGCCACTTCTCTTCACAAGCTTCACAAGGGGGTGTAGGTTTGCTTTTGGTTCCTCTTATGCACACAAGGTGTTTGATGAAATGCCCTAAGAGGGTGAAACAAACATGATATGAAGTGTTGGAGCCACACTTGAGGTTCCTCATTTATTTTTTCCTCCTCGATCGCGGTTAGCAACTTGAACCTTTCATGCATGTGTGTCATTGATAAAATATGCATGTGTGCAGTTCATTGTTTAATTTATATTATTTGTAGCTAGTTAGTTTAACAAATGCATGATGGTTAATTATATATTTTATATTATAATAATGCAGATGAATCGGCAATGGATGTACGGTAACCGACTCTCCGGCGAGTTCACTACGGGTTTGAAAGATTTCCTCGTAGTGGCTAATGCGAACAAGCAGGGGGGTTTTGTTATCTGTCCATGTGTTATCTGTAAGAATCAGAAGGGTTACTCTTCCTCAAGAGATGTTCACATGCATCTGCTTCGGCACGGTTTCATGCCAAGCTATAATTGTTGAACCAAGCATGGAGAAAGAGGGGTTATAATGGAAGAAGATGAAGAAGGGGATGATTTCATCGATGAAAGCTATCTTGCTCATTTCGGTGATACTTTCATGGAGGATGCTGAAGGTGAAGGGGAAGGTGAAGAAGAGGCACGTGATGATCCCGTTGATGATCTTGGTCGGACCATTGCTGATGCACGGAGACGCTGCGAAACTGAAAAGGAGAGGGAGAATTTGGATCGCATGTTAGAGGATCACAGAAAGGCGCTGTACCCCGGATGCGATGATGGTCTGAAAAAGCTGGGCTGCACACTGGATTTGCTGAAATGGAAGGCAGAGGCAGGTGTAGCTGACTCGGCATTTGAAAACTTGCTGAAAATATTGAAGAATATGTTTCCAAAGGATAACGAGTTGCCCGCCAGTACGTACGAAGCAAAGAAGGTTGTCTGCCCTCTAGGTTTAGAGGTTCTGAAGATACATGCATGCATCAACGACTGCATCCTCTACCGCGGTGAATACGAGAATTTGAATGAATGCCCGGTATGCACTGCATTGCGTTATAAGATCAGAGGCGATGACCCTGGTGACGATGTTGAGGGCCAGAAACCCAGGAAGAGGGTTCCCGCCAAGGTGATGTGGTATGCTCCTATAATACCACGGTTGAAACGTCTGTTCAGGAACAAAGAGCATGCCAAGTTGTTGCGATGGCACAAAGAGGACCGTAAGTCGGACGGAGAGTTGAGACACACCGCAGATGGAACGCAATGGAGAAAGATCGACAGATGGTTCAAAGATTTTGCAGCTGACGCAAGGAACATAAGATTTGCTCTAAGTACGGATGGCATGAATCCTTTTGGCGAGCAGAGCTCCAGCCATAGCACCTGGCCCGTGACTCTATGCATCTACAACCTTCCTCCTTGGTTGTGCATGAAGCGGAAGTTCATTATGATGCCAGTGCTCATCCAAGGTCCGAAGCAACCCGGCAACGACATCGATGTGTACCTAAGGCCATTAGTTGATGAACTTTTACAGCTGTGGGGTGGTGTCCGTGTGTGGGATGAGCACAAACAAGAGGAATTTGACCTACGAGCGTTGCTTTTCGTAACCATCAACGATTGGCCTGCTCTTAGTAACCTTTCGGGACTGTCAAATAAGGGATACAATGCATGCACGCACTGCGTACATGAGACTGAAAGTGTACATTTGCCAAATTGTAAGAAGAACGTGTACCTTGGGCATCGTCGATTTCTTCCGAAAATTCATCCAGTAAGAAAGAAAGGCAAGCATTACAACGGCAAGGCAGATCACCGGCCGAAGCCTGCGGAACGCACTGGTGCTGAGGTATTTGATATGGTCAAGGATTTGAAAGTCATCTTTGGAAAGGGTCCTGGCGGACAATCAGTTCCGAAGGGAGCTGACGGGCACGCAGCCATGTGGAAGAAGAAATCTATATTCTGGGAGCTAGAATATTGGAAAGTCCTAGATGTCCGCTCTGCAATCGACGTGATGCACGTTACGAAGAATATTTGCGTGAACCTCCTAAGCTTCTTGGGCGTGTATGGGAAGACAAATGATACAAAGGAAGCACGGCAGGCCAGCAACGTTTGAAAGACCCTGATGACCAGCATCCGGAATGGTTTCAAGGTCGTGCCAGCTACGCTCTGACCAAAGAAGAGAAGGTCATCTTTTTTGAATGCCTGAGCAGTATGAAGGTCCCGTCTGGATTCTCGTCCAATATAAAGGGAATAATAAACATGGCGGAGAAAAAGTTCCAAAACCTGAAGTCTCACGACTGCCACGTGATTATGACGCAATTGCTTCCGATTGCTTTGAGGGGGCTCCTGCCGGAAAATGTTTGAGTAGCCATTGTGAAGCTATGTGCATTCCTCAATGCAATCTCTCAGAAGGTAATCAATCCAGAAGTTCTACCACGGTTACAGAACGATGTGATCCAATGTCTTGTCAGTTTCGAGTTGGTGTTCCCGCCATCCTTCTTCAATATTATGACGCACCTCCTGGTTCACCTAGTCGAAGATATTTTCGTTCTCGGTCCTGTATTTCTACACAATATGTTCCCCTTCGAGAGGTTCATGGGAGTATTAAAGAAATATGTCCGTAACCGTGCTAGGCCAGAAGGAAGCATCGCCAAGGGCTATGGAAATGAGGAGGTAATTGACTTTTGTGTTGACTTTGTTCCTGACCTTAAGCCGATTGGTCTTCCTCGATCGCGGCACGAGGGGAGACTAAGTGGAAAAGGCACGATCGGAAGGAAATCAACGATATGTATGGACGGCCATTCTCTGACTGAAGCACACCACACTGTACTGACCAATTCCAGCTTGGTGGCTCCGTACTTTGAGAAACACAAGAATATTTTACGCTCGGACAACCCGGGGAAGCCTGAATCCTGGATTAGGAAGGCCCACATGGAGACTTTCGGCAGTTGGTTGAGAAAACATTTAATGAATGACAATGATGTTGTAGATCAGCTGTACATGTTGGCCAAGACACCATCTTCGACTATAACGACTTTCCAAGGGTACGAGATAAATGGGAATACATTTTACACGATCGTCCAAGATAAAAAGAGCACCAACCAAAACAGTGGTGTCCGCTTTGATGCAGCAACCGAGAATGGGCAAAAGGTCACATATTATGGTTACATAGAGGAGATATGGGAACTTGACTATGGGCCCTCCTTTAAGGTCCCTTTGTTCCGGTGCAAATGGTTCAAGCTAACAGGAGGTGGGGTAAAGGTGGACGAGCAATACGGAATGACAATGGTGGATTTCAACAATCTTGGTTACCTTGACGAACCATTCGTCCTTGCCAAAGATGTCGCTCAGGTTTTTTATTTGAAGGACATGAGTAGCAAACCGAGGAAACGGAAAGATAAGAAAACGATCAGTACATCATGCGATGATCCAAAGCGCCACATTGTTCTTTCAGGGAAAAGAAACATCGTGGGAGTGGAGGACAAGACAGACATGTCAGAAGATTATAATATGTTTGGTGAAATTCCGCCCTTCAAAGTGAACATTGACCCAAGCATTAAGTTAAATGATGAGGATGCTCCATGGATACGGCACAATCGTAAGCAAGCAGGGACACAAGGGAAGAATTGATATGTAATAATTTATTGTACCAAACTTTGTATTTGGTCGATGAACTGAATGATGTATCAAACCTTTTGTCAAACCTTCAAGGGGTTTTAAAATGAATTAGTTTTATTTTTCTGATTTTTTTGATATATAATTGTATTTTTAAGATTTTAAAATGAATTAGTTTTATGTTTTTGATTTTAAAAGGAAAAAGGAAGAAGAAGAAAGAAGGAAAAAGGAAGAAAAAAACAGAAGAAAAAAACAGAAGAAAAAAGGAAAAACAGAAGAAAAAAACAAACAGAAGAAAAACATAAGAAAAAAACAGAAGAAAAAAACAGAAGAAAAAAGGAAAAAGGAAAAAAGGAAATATGCCACCTACTGGGCCACCACGGCCTGAATACGACTAGAAACCCATTAAAGGGCCAGGATTCAGGCCCGCAGAAGGCCGAGTAGGCCCACAGGCACATAGTGACAGAATAGGCCCGTAAGCCTGCATTTGAGAGGAGCTCGAAGTGGTGAGCGCAGCCGCGCTTATAAACCACTGTCGAAGCCTCTCGGCTAGCGAGGTGGGACTAAACATCCCACCGCACCGCGCCAGTTCTAGCACAGACCTTTAGTCCCGGTTGGGGAGGCGGACCGCGACTAAAGGGTACCCTTTAGTCACGGTTGTTGTCCCCAACTGCGACTAAAGGGTCTTTCTGCGCGGGAACGGAAGCGGCGCCAAAATCCTTTAGTCCCGGTTGGGGAGGCGGACCGCAACTAAAGGGTACCTTTAGTCGCGGTCCGCCTCTCCAACCGCGACTAAAGGTGCGTCTATAAATACTGCACTTAGCAGTTTTGCCACTTCCCATTCTCCTCTCTCTCGACGCCGAAGCGCTGCCCCGACGCCGACGCCGAAGCCCTGCCCCGACGCCGACGCCGACGCCGAAGCCCTGCGCGTCGCCGCCCCCGTCCCCAGTGAGCGCCGCCTCCGCCCGTGCCCTGCCCTTGCCCGCCGCCCGTGCCTTGCGCCCTTGCCCGCCGCCCGCCGCCCGCCGCCCGCCGCCCGCTGGCCCTGCCTGCCGTCCTCCGCGCGCCGGCAGAAGAAGAAGAAGGAAGAAGAAAAAGGAAGAAGAAGAAGAAAGAAAAAGGAAAAAGGAAGAAGAAGAAAGAAGGAAGAAGAAAACAAAAGAAAAACAGAAGAAAAACAAGAAAAAGGAAGAAAAAAGGAAAAAGGAAGAAAAAAAGAAAAAGGAAGAAAACAACAGAAGAAAAAAAGAAAGAAGAAAAAAAAGGAAGAAGAAAAAAAGAAAGAAGAAAGAAAGAAGAAAGAATATGTTTTGGAATTCATTAATATTTTTTTGTTTTGATGAATTTTTTTGTGTCTAATAAAATCAATTTTTTGAAATACACGAATAATTTTTAAATTCACGAATATGTCATGAATCAGTGAAAAAAATTAAATACGTGAACTATTCTGAAATCCCTAAACATTTTTTGAATACACAATATGTTTTTATTCCTGTTTTTTCCACAAAATCATCAACATTTTTTGAAAACCTTTTTTTTTGCAAAATCACAATGTTTTTGTATCCATGAACATTTTATGATTCATTTTTTTGAATTCACATACATTTTATGATTTCTCAAATATCTTTTTTCATTGCTATATTTTGATATACTGAATTGTTTTAAAGATGAAAAGGATAAAAACAGGAAAAGAAAAAATGAAATGAAATGAAAAAGAAAAGAAAAAAGAGTGTGGCCAGCACCCCCCGCCCTGCACATGGGCCATCCCGACCCCACATATATTCGTCTCCATCCGCATCCCTGGCCAAACCCTAGCCACTCTACTCCAAGCTCTGTTCGGACAATTTGTTTATACGGAGAGGGGCGGCGAGGGGGGCGGCGATGCGCGCGGTGTTTTTTTAGGGATTGAGAGGGGACGGCGAGGGTTATAAATGTGTTGTCCTCGCCTCCCCTCTCCGTGACGCCGTCGTCTGCCGCCCCGTCTCGCGCTCTACCACGACACCCTCTCCCACCCCTTCCTCGCCCCCTCCTTTTGCCACCGCCCTTTCGCCACCGCCACCGCCACCGCCCCCCTTCTTCACTTAATTAATTTGTTTTTACTACATGTTTTCAGGACTGATATAATGGCGGGCGATAGAGCTGACCCGATTATGGACAACTATGATCCGGACGGTGAAGCACATATGTTCGGCATCATAAACGGCGATATTCTATATGTGCCGACCGGAGAAGAAGAAGATGATATCTCTTCTTATCTGAACCTTGACGGTGAAGATGAAGGGCGCCGTCAGCAAGATGATGCCGAACAAACGTCGATAAACGACGATCTTCAAATGGAAGTAGCAACCACCTCCGGCGCCGAGGTATATATATACATTGAGCCTCTGGTGATACAAACTAACTGATTTGAATAAATATGTGTGTACTAACGCGCGCGACTCTTTCTTATTTTAGCCCTCGGCCGGATCGTCGAAACAATCGAGTACGTCGTCAAAGCGTGGCGCAACCAAGACGATGAAACAAGGAGAAACATGCACCATCGAGGTTGTCGACAGTGCAACCGGCAGGCCGCTGGAGCCCCGCAAGAACGCCATCAAGTTTGTCAGCCAATGCGGAGCCATTGTTAGAGACAACGTCTCGATCACCGTCCAGGAGTGGAATGAGCCAAAAAAGGCACGAATTGATGGTTTCACTTTTGTCGATAAGAGAACAAAAAAAGATTGCTTCAAGAAGCTTATGGAACATTTCGTTCTACCTCCGGAATACAACAAATTCGATGAGGAGGGTAACAAGATTGAGGAAAACAAGGAGAGGAGGAGGCTAGTCAAACAGTTCGCTCTTCATAAGATGGCCGACGCATTCCGGAAATTCAAGCAAAATCTAGCCCATGACTTTGTCAAGCAGAACAAGACTCCGGATTTCAAAGGACAATATGAGAAACTGAAACATGATTGGCCAGAATTTGTGAAGCAAAAGAAATCGGAGCAGTTCATTCAAATATCGAAAAAAAATAAGGAAAATGCGGCTAAGAAGGAGTACAATCATGTTATGGGGCCAGGAGGGTATCGCATTTGGGTGCCTAGGATGGAGAAGATGGAGAACGAGCTGACGGCGCGAGGAATCCGTCCAGGTACGGAGGGATGGGACCCAAGGGCCAAAAGCTGGTGGTACGGGCATGGGGGAACGCTGAACCCGGAGACAGGGGAGTGTGTTTACCGGGGCAAATTAATTAAACCCACCCAAGCCCTTATTAACGCAATGAGGGATGCTCAACAGGGGAAGATCAAGTTCAACACAGAGAACAACGCGCTGACAAAAGCCCTCGGGAATCCTGAACACGGAGGACGTGTACGAGGCATGGGGCACATTCCGTGGAAAATAGGGTTCCCCCAGAACGATGACCCGTACGGTTACAGAAGCCGTAAGAGAAAGATGGATCGGGAAGCAGATGTTGTGGCGCGGTTGGCATCGGAAATGGATGTGATGAAGAAAACCACGAGTGTACTAGTAGCCGAAAGAGATGCAGCTCGGGTGCAGCATGAAGATCATCCAGCGGATCTCGGAAGCCAGCAGCGGAGAAGCAGCGTGGCTTCCACGGAGGCCCCACCGGCTGGTGCAGATGCACCGACGATCGAAATTACTGCACCGGAGCCTCTGGTGGTCCAAATTACTGCACCGGAGCCTCTGGTGGTCGAAAT
The DNA here is from genome assembly GCF_002162155.2 of Triticum dicoccoides. Classification (NCBI taxonomy): domain Eukaryota; kingdom Viridiplantae; phylum Streptophyta; class Magnoliopsida; order Poales; family Poaceae; genus Triticum; species Triticum dicoccoides. Next base: position 198,414,285 of record NC_041385.1, read on the forward strand.
TACTTCACTGGAGCCTCCTCGCTACCCCGTGGACGATATAAAGGAGATGAAAGAATGTCATCTGTATTATCCTATCGGGAACATGTCCATGAAGGTAGCCATCGGCAGTGCTTTACCATGTTTACCTGGAGCACTCCACCACAACAACCCCATTCAAGATGGCTATGCTCGTGTCACGGTGGAGGACATAGTCCAAGGGTTTGAGGACCTGGAGATTGACATTGCTACACCTGAAGGGGAGAAAAGACTTGGAGATGTCAAGCGCCATTTCATTCTATGGCAAAAGAAGTTTATCAAGTTTCCAGGCGAGGCGCCAAGGACAACAAGTCCACCCCCCTACGGTGGTGGTGGTGGCGGTGGCGGTGGTGGTGGTGGTGGTGGTGGTGGCGGTTCACCTACACCTCCGTCACGTCAGTCGACGCCGCCCCCCAGTCCACAACGTCCGGCGGGTGATCAGCCGCCGCCCCCCAGTCCTCGTCCGGCGGGTGATCAGACGCCGCCCCCCAATCCACCTCCGGCAAAGAAGCAGAAGCAGTCCTGGATTATTAACCCAGACCCTTATGTACCTAAGACCACAAAGGTACCGGAGCCATCACTGAAGCCTCTCCCCACAAGGCCTTGGGAACGTAGTGCCGAGGAAGTCGACGCGGCCGCGGCTGCTGATTTGGAGAAATGGAAGGCGGACTGCAAGAAGAAAAGAGAGCCCGAGCCCAAGCCAGTATTTTCTGATGAGCAAAAGAAGTGGGCTAAGTCATTTTTGAGCACACCGTCCCAAGCCGCGAAGAATCTGCCTAACGACTATGCACGTGAACTTCGCAGGCAGGCACTCATGTTCAAAGAGAACAAAGAGCGGGAGAAGGCCGAAAGTAAAAAAAGCGGGAAACAAGTTGCCCAGCTCGGGGAACAAAGTAAACAATCGATTGCCCCGCTTATAGTGGAAGCCTTCTGTCCGGATGCCCCCGAGATCATACAAGCTGCGGCAACACAGGGATTGACTGTAACGAGTGCCAGAGAACAAGCGGCCAACTTAGGTATTACTCTTCGTGAACTGTTAGGCCTTGATGAGGCGCCAGTGAAGGAGGTAGTAATTACATATGTCAAGAATGGGCCTCTCGTCGAGCCTGCGCAGGAAAAGGATCTACCTCCACAAATGAAAGGTCTGCTGAAATGGTACAAGGGTTACATAAAAAATAAAAACGCCAAAGAATATATTTATGCGGAAGTTAGACATGAGCATCACTTCAAACATTACTATGTACAAATTGAACTGAGTGAATTGTTCTAGCTTTTCAATCTGCGCGAGCTCGATAAATCTATCATCAGTTGCTACGTTCTGTAAGTGATTTATTAATTTCTACCCCATCTCGTTCATATTGCCTGCACTATATATATGTCCTAACTATATTGTTGTGTCCGCTATTATACATGCAGAATGAAGATTAAGGAATGCAGAGTAAGGAACATCCATGATGTTGGGTTCATTGACCCACACATCGTTAATGGACATGTGTTGGAGCGTTACCCCGCCGACGTGGAGGCAGACCTGTGGCAGTTTCTTACAAAGCAGGAACTCAAAAGTGATATTCTATTTCCTTACCATTTTGAGTGAGTGTTTCTGTCTTGAGCACATTCTCTTTTGTTTACTCCATGCATGGTATGTGGCCGGTTAATCGATGAGTTATGCATGACGTACTGTGCATGTATCGTGTCCGCAGGTTCCACTGGATTCTGCTAGTAATTAAAGTTAACACCTCAGAATGTCTCGTCCACGACTCTGTGAATATGGATCCAAAGCTTTGGGGCGGCATGAGAAGAATGCTGCAGAAGTAATTATTTTCATTCATTTGCGCTCTATATCGATCGGCCTATTTCGTTCATTTCCTAATATCAAGTAACTAATTAATAACTCTCTTGTTCATTTAATTTTCTTTGCCTCGTAGGGTTTGGAGACGGTTCGTAGATACAAAGGTCGGTGAATTCAAAAAAGAGCTAGAATTCAAAATGTTAAAGGCTAAGAATGCTGGGGATATTCAGCCACCGGAGACCAATCTATGTGGATACTATGTCTGTGAGATGATCCGGAGATACACCTCTGAGCGGGTTCCGAGTGATACCAATGCTAAGAGGAATAACCTACGGTGGATGCTTAGTCCAGAAGCTCGCTTCCGACCACTTCAAGAGGAACTAGCTGGATGGTTCAGCAGGGAAGTCCTCCATCCTAAAGGAGAACACTATTACGAGGACGTAGAACTTTATATGCATTAAATCATGTATGGAAACTTGTTCAAAATTGTATATGGTCATCCGATGATATTGAATATATATTGTATATTCCTCTTGAATTCTTTTTGGTTCTAATTTCAAATTTATTTGAAATTGTACATTCATATGCATGTATGTAGTACCGTAGAATATATGAAACTCCTTCAAAATTAAAATAAAGCACAAAAGAAATAAAACAATACAAATTAAACAGAAAACAGGTTTAAGGGGGGGGCTAAAACCCTAAACCTGCGGCGGCCTTTAGTCGCGGTTGGCCAGAAGAACCGCGACTAAAGGTCCTCCGCCCCGACGGCCACCTGGCGCCCACATGGACGGGCCTTTAGTCGCGGTTCTTAAGCAACCGCGACTAAAGGGGGGGGCCTTTAGTCGCGTCCGTTCGGTCGCGGTTGCGCAACCGCGACTAATGGCAGTTGCGAACCGCGACCAAAGGCCCTTTTTCCACCAGTGTATTTATCAAAATTGTCTCAAAGTGTCTCAAAAACAAATCAAAATTGTCTCAAAAGAATGTATATTTATCAAAAAAACAAAAGCTGTTCCGCTGGAGGCTGGGCCGCTGGCGTCCGCGACTCGAGCCGGCCGCCAGGCAGCTGCTCATCCCACGCGCATGCGATCGCTGACCTCATAATAGGATTGCCTCAGAAACAAAAACCTCATAATAGAAAAAAAGGGATCGGGACGGGAGTTACATGGATCGCAAAACAGCGATCGCATCGCCACGGCCGGCCGTCGCTACTCGGCTTCGCCGCTTCTGTTACTGCCTACCGGAGGATCTGTCGCCAGTGCCTACCGGAGGATCTGCCCGGCCCTGCCGCTGCTAGTGGCCTACAGAGGATCGATCGGCGATTCGGCCACAATTCTCAGGCTGCTCCTCGGTTGAAAACAGGGTAGTCCGATCGATCGACGACCGCGACAGTTTCATCCTCCAGCTGCTCTCACAGTCTCACGGTTTTCATCCTTCGGGTGCGTCACGCTTCAAAACAAATAGCCTGCCGCTGGCGAGTCCTTCTTTCTAATTAACTTCGGTTCCTACATCTAATTACTAATTTTCTAATTAACTTTTGGCAGGGATCATCATAGATCGGTTCTTGCCTTCTGGGTTAAAGATCATAGTATATCAGTTTAACCGGACAAAACACGAGACTAGGTGAGTTAGAAGGTTTGTCTAATTGTCAAACATTGGCGCATAATTTCCAATTAATATCTGTTGCCGTATCACTTCAGTTTTATTTTATTCATCTTTTGTATCTTGTGTTACAATAATTTGCATGTGAGTTATCATGAAGAAACATCAGTCTGGTGCTTACAAGTGCAAGAGAAAAGAAAGAAAATAAATTTTAATTGATAAATCTTATAAACATGGTATGGACATGTTTGTTAGAAAATAAGTATTACAAGTGCCATCCGGTAATCACTCTCAGTCTATTGATCCTTCCACCATTGCACTTACAATTGTTCCTTACAATGATTCTAGAGATGATCCGACATATACAGATATTGAGGTAAAGGAAAATCATATTATCATCAAGTATGATTTTTTATATACCCAACTATTATGTAAGACATTATATTATATACATTATAAAAAAATTGTAGGAGACGTATATACATTATAATTGCTCATTAGTTGTTTTTTAGTGAGATAGGCCCCCATTTTATAGTTTCGCACAGGGCCCCGAATTTTACCGGCCCGGCCCTGGTAATCGCACGTCAGGATGCTAACCCGGCACGCCGTTTCAAACGTGTTTGAAATCTTTTATCCGAAGCAGGAGCATCTTGTTTGAAACAGAGACCTGCATGCATGGGCGAGTAGTGGCTGGCTGCAAAACTCCACGTACTTTGCGGAATCTGATGACGATGCCCGTGGCGTGAATGGCTGCTTCGAGGAATCGAACGCGCGTAAGTCGAAGCGGCACCAGGAATTTGCCCCGCCGAGGCACCCGTGTGGCCCTGTCCCTTCCATTTCATAATGCGTAGCTATAGTAGTGCGGGATCGATCGTCGTCAGCTGCTAGCTAGCCATACGGAAGCTTATCGATCGAGGCCACTCCACTGCAAGATTCTGCTACCTCCCATCCGATCCATGCAGATCCTTTTGAAAATGCCCATGCACATGCCACAGTACGAGGCTAAAACATTTTTCCATTTCACTGTAAAGGCAAAAACAAAATCCACTGTGCTATACAATAGTACTATACGGCGGTCTCACGTAATAAGAAATATTTTCACTGTATTGTTTTGTAGCATCCCTTTGGTGTGCACATATGCATGCATGGGGCTGGATCGATCTACAGTGTCGATGTGATAAGGAAGGAAGTTGGAGCGAACTGTTGCCTCGGCGCCCGCTGATGTGATGTGTTGAAGCTACTGCAGTCTTTCTTTGCCTTTACAAACTCGACCCGCGCCACAGTCCACAGACCACAGCTGATCGATCACTGACCTCTGCACGCAGGTTCCATCAAAGTTACGTACACTCCCATGCATGCATGCCATGCATACCAGCACGCATGTTTGTACGACGAGAGTAGTACTACAAAAGCATGATGTTTCACGTCAAACTCAACCCACAAAGCAAAGCTTCATCCACGCATGCATGTAGCACGTACTGTTTCCATCCAGCATGGACGAAGATACCTAGCCACGAGCATGCAAGGCTCATACTACGTGGGATGTGTACGTGCAAATCTCATGTATGTATGTGTGTATGGCCACGGGATCTCGCATCTTTGGTAACATTGCACCGAGCATCGTCGCGTTCTGGTTTTGAGAATCGAGACAAGATAGTGACGAGCATTTTATACGCGGGAATCATATTTTTCTACCCGGGGTAACGGGAAAAGGCCATGCACGCACAGATGCATGTGAGTAAGAGATGGCGTCCATGGTGGTGACCATGCACTACAGTTGCAGGCTGTTGAGGATAAAGGGGTTGAAGCGACTACAGAGGCAAAAGGGGCCAACAGGGTGTAGGTGATTTGATGTTGGGGAGAAATGCGTACGCTAACAATTAGGGCCACGCACAAAGTCCTTCCGAGAATTCAAAGTTGAACAGAGCATTCAGAGAATTGATTCTACAGAAGCGGCAGCGTGCCACCAAAATCAAGCAAAAGGAGCTGGTTTAAACTCTGGCCCTTGTCCGCATGCACGCACACGTTATACTGTTGAGAAACCTGCTGGAGGTGGATCGCTCATTGACTAGGTTAACTGTTGAGACTGTTGCCAATTTAAGGGCATGCCTTGTTGGGGGACAAAACAAAAACAGTATTCAGGTATATGTAAATGCACAGTTAAAGCTTAACAAGCATGAATGTGCCCCCGGCAGATTAAAGTTCTGAAGTTTTGCTAGTACTGCAAGAAGAAACTACAGTGCTGTTTTCCGTGTCACCTTGCTCCCAAAGCTCTCTGGCTAGGCACTAGCTTAGCTTCTACTGTAGTAGTAACGAGTACTAGTATTTAGTAGACGTGCCCCTAAAGCATGGTGCCCGAGCCCTAGAGACCAGAAATGATAGGAACGTAGTACTACTATGGAGCTCCCCAGCTACGGACCATGGATGCCCATACGTTGTAGGGCATTCCATCGGTAACTGGCTTCTTCATAGATGAGAAAAAGAAAGAGGCATTGCAGTAAATACAGGATAACAACATGTAACTGCACCACACAATAATGCTAGGACAAGTACCCCAACTGGCTCGAAGATAGCTTCATGTAGCATCTACTCCCTCCGTTCGGAATTAGTTGTCGCAGAAATGAATGTATCTAGATGTATTTTAGTTCTAAATACATCCATTTCTGAGACAAGTAATTCGGAAGGGAGGGAGTATCATTGATGCTGCTTTGCATTTTGCAACACTTTGTGTAGTACACAAAGGGTAAGAGTAAGGGCGCCGAGTCCATGTGACGAGTCGACTAGCCATATTTCTTGTTTGGATCAACATTCTAAGGTCGTTTGAGATTCTTCATGGAGACACAGCATGTTCATAGAAAGAAAAAGGATATTTGTGGACACGCATTAAGGGCCTGTGAGCTGTGTTTCTTGGGCTGCCAGAGTGGCCGCAGCAGAAGTGCAGAGATAGTAAAGGAAAGAGGTACGTACTATGTCTCAAAAAAGAAAAAGTAAAGGAAGGAGGTGGCGAGGCTGGCAGAGGGGGAGAAGAAGAAGGCCTTGGAAACATACCCTCTGCCAGGAGAAATAATGATGCCATCAATTTCAAATGTCCCAAGCAGAAAAGATCCTTCCTTTACTACAGCTACTGGCCTGCTGCTGCTTCCTCGCAAGGCAGAAATCACAGATTTGACCTGAGGCAGAAATCAATTCACAAACTGACCTGTTTTCAAAAAAATTCACTCTACTGACCCTTCGGTGTGACGCCCGACAGCTGGGCGCCGCACCCTACTGTGCAGCGCCTCTCCCTTAGGCGTCGCACATCCTGCCAACGTGGCAGCCCTGGTCCAGCTGCGACCCCACACGCACCTGTGCAGCGCCTAAGAGCTAGGCGCCACACTTTGACGTGCAGCGCCTAGCCCTTGGGCGCTGCACAGTGACTTAAGCGCGGCCGCCCCAGCCCGACCAGGCAGTTCTTCATCTCTCCGCTCTCTGGACAGAGAGCAGCGGCGGCGGCGGCGCCCCCATCTAATCCCCCCACATCCCTCTCAGATCTGAAGATTTGATCCGTGGATTCGATCCCCAATCCATCCTACTAGGTAAACTCTTCCCTTCTCTTTCTTTTGCTCCGTAAATTTGTTGCCATTCTAGAGATTTGTCCATGATTTGATGGAACCCTTGATTTGTTTGGTTTGCTCGATTTAGGATGTGTATTCATATTGGTAGTACCGTAGTGTTATTTATTAGTTCACAATATATGATTCTTGTTTGTTGAAACCCTAGATTGTTTAGTTTTTTTAGATATATATGAGATGCCTATTTTTATAGATAACTATGAGATGTTGATTTTTGTAGACATATATGAGAAGTTTGTTTAGATATATATTAGATGTTCAGTTTATTTCAAATATTAGATGTTGAGTTTATTTGAAATATTAGATGTTTAGTTTATTTGAACACATATGACATATTCATTGTGTGAGAAGGAGATGTTGAGATTCTTGTAGTTGAACACATGTTATATGTTTAGTGTATACCGATATTTGAGATGAAGATGAACTTTTATATGTTTATTGTTTGAAATTGTAAGGATGGTTTGGCTTCTGGACGATGTCTACAACGTGCAACGCCGGGCCTACATGATGCGCGAGAAGGATAAGGTAATAATGAGTAATCTAAATATTTTGCAAATTTGCCTTTAGTTGAAATTTACATGCCCTAAGATTTGTCATTACTTGTTTTTTGCAGAAGCTTGAACCTCTGAAGATTCGGTATCACGGGGTCTCTGGTCCTGCCATGCCTTACGATGAGCGGTACACACCGTACATCAAGCAGGCAGGACTACTCCCGTGGATTCTGTTGGTCAGCCGGTCCACGCCGAATCTGAACGCTCCACTGGTGTCCGCTCTTGTTGATCGGTGGAGGCCAGAGACCCACAGTTTCCATCTTCGGACCGGGGAGATGACCGTGACGCTCGAGGATGTCTCGTTGATCACCGGTCTTGCTATCGACGGGAGGCCTCTGTGTATGAGCACCGATTCTGATGGGTGGCGCGAGCAGATGATTGCTCTTATCGGTATGGCTCCTACCGAGGCTGAGGATGATGTAGAGGAGGGAGAAGAGAAGAAGAAGAGGGAAAGGAAGGCAGCTGGAGCTGCTTTCACGTGGATTCAAAATAACTTTGCGACGTGCCCTCCGGATGCAACTGATGATGTGATCCAGACACATGCTCGTGTGTATATGTGGTACATTGTGTCGAGGACTTTGTTTCCTGACTCCACTGGCAAGAACGCTCCATGGATGTGGCTGAAGGCGTTGACCGTCTTCGATAGCAAATGGAGCTGGGGTTCAGCGACTCTTGCCTACTTGTACCGACAGGTAGTTGGTCTGTTTTGTGATCAACTCATTTATTCATTAGCAATGCAAGCTTGCTGTCAAGTTAACATTGTTTTTCTTTCATATGTAGCTGGATGATGCGTGTTGCAGGATCACACCTAGTGCAGGCATTGGTGGTAATCTGCTTCTACTTTCTGTATGGAGCTGGGAGCGTCTGCCTGTTGGACGCCCGAAGAGCGTCAGGTTTGATCCTTGGTATGCAGATGAACATGACGAATTACGGCGCCCCACGTGGGCTTACAAGTGGGATATCGTTTCCGAGATGACGAACGATGTCAATCTCATGTACCAAAAGTACATTGCCGAGTTGGACACGATTACGCCTGAGCATGTAAGGAGGTCATTACTTTAGTCCTTTCTCATGCTTGCTTGAAAAATAGTTATCAAATTTGCATTGTTGCCCTGTTTCATAGGTGGAATGGCAGCCATATGGCGCGGGTGAGAGCTTGGGGTACACCGCGGAGTTCCGCCTCAACCCGATGTGCTTGCGGGATAAGGATCTCTGGCTTATGCAGTGCCCATTGATATGCAACTGGGCGGTTGAGTTTCATTTGCCGCATCGCGTGTATCGTCAGTTTGGTCTTTTCCAGCCTCACCCGCCGGATTGGGTGGACAAGGATAAAACACTTCATAGGTAAGAGAGCATGTGTGCGTATTGTCTAATCATCGGGACTCCTTTTGATTGTGCTAATGTTTGGTTTTATACCACGCAGGTTGGATAGGAGAAGGCAACGGAAGATAAAGGACTGGCCAAGCATCATTCTGCGTATGTTACCCGCTTCCAGCTTTGTGTGGAGCAAGCTCGTAGCACTGCACGCGCCCCACTTCGTGAGCACAACTCACTTGCTTTTGATAACTACGTACGATGGTTTATTGGAACTACTCGAGTTGAGATATGCCCGCCGGCATATAATGAGGATATTCTTGAAGAACCCGTAAACTTTGAGGATCTAGCAAAGGGGAAGTACAACAGAGATGTCAGGCTAGGGCAAGGAGTGCCTGTTGTTCCGGTGATTAACTATGTGGTAAAGTGTTCCCCTCTTTACTTTCCTGTTGATCGTATTACACATGTTTGAATGGCTAACGCATTCATTTTTTCTCATCCGCAGCGCACCGAGATCAAGAAAGCAGCTGATGAGAGCCAGTCTATTCTGGAGAAGACACCGGTTGGAACTGGCAATGATGATGGTTCACTACGAGCATTCCTCAAGGTACATATCGCATTCACTATGAGAGCCAGTCTATGTTGCGAAGTTTGATATCTTACACACTTGTTCATGTTACAGCGTCAGGCCAAGAAGTTAAGGCGGTTATCGAACCTTCTCGGTTGCCGTGATCCTGAATATGATGAACCATCTGCCTCTAGGTCTGGTACACCATCAGACCCCGCACCTCACCATGAGGGGGACGATGTGAGTTCCTCATATGCTTATGTGGATGATGAGGGTGGGATCACCCAAGAGGTATGACTAATCCTTTAGATGTGATTCTCACTTGATTACGACATCGGCCTTCACCATATTGTTTCGTTGTGTGATAGGGCGATGAGCTTGATGATGACATGACTTTGGTGGACGCTCAAGCTCGGTCCGCATATGTGTTCAAGCCTAGGCAGCCCAGACGCCGGTACACGCCCAACGACTATGACAACAGAGGCAACCCAAAGGTGGTCATAGGGACCTCGCGGATGGCTAGATTGGATGATGAGGCGGAGGAGGAGGCGGAGGCGGAGCCACAGGCGGAGGAGGAAGTGCACGAAGAGGAGCCTCGTGCTCCTAAAAAGAAGAAGATTACCTGCAGGCGTGGCACCAGGAACACGCGTGGAAGGCATTGTTAGGTTGATGAATTTGTGAGGTTATGTTATATGATGAACTTGTGAACTTGTGAGGTTGATTAACTTGTGAGGTTATGTTATGGTATTTGTGTTTGCAAACTTGAAGCAAACTTGAATTGTCTTAAATGATGTGATGTTCAAGTTATTAGTTCTCTTTGCTTAGCATGTCTAGTTTATAGTACTTTTATTGATGTTTTAGTTATTTGAGTGCTGCTGCACCCCACCCAAAATGGCATCTGTTTCTGCAGTTTTGCTTATAGCAACACTGCAGCGCCCAACATTTAGGCGCTGCACTGTACTGTGTGGCGCCCAACTGTTAGGCGCTGCACTGTACAGTGCAGCGCCCTACCCTTAGGCGCTGCACTACTGCCATGGCTATCCAGAAAGCCAACAGTTACTCCCATGGCTACTCCCACTACATCCATAATACTTACAATGACTGCGGCATCACAGCAATATGAACAAACACAAATTTTATGCCGACGATGTTCATAACTTAAGATAATTCAAACATTAGTACGACATGGTTCACGACACATTCATTACAAATGACAAATGGCAGCTTGCCCTAGAAGATAGTTCACCAACATCTCACATGCCCTCACAACTTCACAACACATTCATTAGAAGATAGTTGACGAGGAGTGCACCGAAGCGAAGTCCCTACTGAGTAGAGCGAGGCCATTTCCCCTTCTTGTCACGTGCCGAGTCCTCCTCTTGCGCCTCGCGAGCCTTTGCAAGCTTTCTTGCCCTCTCCTCCTCACGAGCAAGTTTCGCTTCAAGTCTAAATTCAAAGTAGACTCAACCTTTTTGGAGACAAATAACTCAAGAGCCTTGTCTAGAGATTCGGCAACCGTCTCCTTGTATGCAACCCAACGTTGCTCGGAGTTCACACGCATTGTCTTCCAACGGATGTGCATTCCAAAACCAACATTATGCCTTCCCTCGAACTCAACAACGTCACTTGGGTCCGTCCAATTCAAATCTTTCCTCACTTGTTCCAAAAGCTCCGCATAGCTAGGACTACTCTCAAACACCATGTCAAGCTCATTCGGGTCGTCTCAACATTGCCTTTCAAAAAGGCCTCTCTATCCACATGATGAACATAAACACATGTTCTCCCCATCCCTACAATAATCAAAAACACACATATATCAAGTAAATACTTAAGAAAAATATTTGCACACATATGCCCTAACATATAAAACAACCATAACCATAGCATAATCCTAACACCAACATCAAACACACATAACCCTAACCCTAGCATACTATGGAAGCTTAACCAACCCAAGTTAGCAAAGAAACATAACATCATTCAACACAAATTTGCAAATCCAAGTCAAACTAGGGTTTCCCCCAAACTAGCAAGATTTGAGCAAATGTGACAATTCCCATGGATGAAAACGAGGGGATGGGAGGAGATTACCTTAAGGGAGGGGTTGGCTTCGAAATCCACGGTCAAATACTCCGGATTTGCAAGATTTGAGAAGGATTTGAGAGGGGGGGAGAGGGGAAGAGAGGAGGGCCGCAAGCCTTAGGGTTTGGGTGGGGTGGGGGTGGGAGGGGAGAGAGGGTGGGGCCAGCCCAAGTGGAACACAGACTGTGCAGCGCCCACGAGCTAGGCGCTGCACATTACATGTGTGGCGCCTAAGACTTAGGCGCTGCACAGGTGCGTGTGGGGCCGCAGCTGGACCAGGGCTACCACGCTGGCAGGAAGTGTGGCGCCTAAGGGAGAGGCGCTGCACAGTAGGATGCGGCGCCCAGTTGTCGGGCGTCACACCGAAGGGTCAGCAGAGTGAATTTTTTTTGAAAGCAGGTCAGTTTATGAATTGATTTCTGCCTCAGGTCAAATATGTGATTTGTACCTCCTCGCAATATAATATGCATGTTTGATTCCTTTGGATCGAGAGCTAGTGTACATGTAGATGAGATCTGAAGGCAGCATTCATGGAGGTCGTCTGGAATGTGTGTATCTGAGCAAGCATGACCGCTGGTGTCAGGACGTCGTTTGTTGCCTCGATCGGTGGTATCCAAGAACCATGCCCTAGGAGCTACAAAGCCCGAAGCATTTCATTGTTCCAGTAAGAAATAATGTGGTGAAGTGGTGAGCATATATATGGAAGTTCCTGTGGAAAATAATGTGGTGTACGCCTGATGCAACTCCCTTTCAGAGAAGGAGTATGTCTGATGCATTGAATGGCATGGATCGAATTGCCTAGGCAGTTACTCTAAACCTCACTGTTTGCCTGCTGTAACCTACAATTGTGGCAACCTAGCTCCATGCATCCTTGGAATACCGGACACGCATCAGGAATCGGGGCCCACCGCCACCCGGGGGGAGGCGGGGCCCACACCGGTGCGATGCGATGCGTTGCGCTGCGCTGCGTTGCATACGCCTCACTCACTGACGGAGACCTGCGTCTCACAGGTCTTCTGGCAACTGTTCCCGTTTCTAGGCGTACTTGTGAAGCAGAGCGAGTAGTGGCAGAGGGCGTGGAGGCATGTGCGTATAGCATGTTTTAGTCCGACCCGGCTTGCCCACTGGTGCGCGCGCGGGCGGCCATGCATCGTCGTCGCAGCGCCAACTGCGGCAAATTTGACAGATTTGACCTATAGACGAAATCAAATCACAAAATGAACTGTCCGTGAAACTATTTCACGCGGCTGACCCGTGGCGCCTAGCTCTCAGGCGCTGCACTAGTGCAACGCCCGGGAGCTAGGCGCTGCACTGTATAGTGTGGCGCCTAGCTCTCAGGCGCTCCACACTGACTTAGTAATTTTCTGAACACACGGGTGCGACGCTGGCCGTGTAGCGCCTATCTCTGAGGCGTTGCACAGTGTAGTGTGGCGCCGTCGTGTCGGGCGTCACACAAAAAGGTCAGCCGCGTGAAATAGTTTCACGAATAGTTTATTCTGTGATTTGATTTCGTCTATAGGTCAAATTTGTCAAATTTGCCTCGTGCCAACTGCTGCAGCGGCATTGTGTCTCCCCCTCGCGTGTACACGCTGCGACGATGATTCAATGCGGTGGATGAGGTAGATGGGCGGAGTGCAGGAACAGTGCGGCGTCTTACCGGCGCAGAGCTCTGTAATCCGTTCTGCTTATCCGGTCGAGAGCAGAATTTGAATCTATAGGAAGAGCCCTCTAGTCTCTACTACGCGAGAGACAGGGACGCCTAGCTCTTCCCGGGCGAATGCGAGCACAGGGTGGGTTGCGCTGCATGACCCACCACCACCATGGCTGCACGGCCGCACGCACTACCCGAGCAGGGGTGGAACAGCCGGTTGATAGTTGATCGGTGACTGGAGCGTCGCGGTGCGGCTGCCGGCCTCGCGGAGAGCAGCGCGGCAGCCAGGTGCGTGCGTGCCCGAGGTCCGTTCTCGTCTCCGTCCTCTCCGGTCTCCGCCCAAACAGCGCCTCCACTCCCCGCTGCCCTGAGAGAGAGCCTGTTGATGAGGAGACAATGCGTGCAGCTAGTGCGCGCCGCGGCACAAGGACGGGTACGCGCGCCACGGCGCACAGGTTCGGTACGAGCCAGACGTACCGCGCGTCAACCCAGGCCCACGCATGGCCGAGTGAACAGCACGGGCGCGCGGGGCCGGTCCGTATGTACGGGCAATCTTGATTGGCCCGTACCATTACTACATCAAAAATGCTAGACATACAAAGACTTACACGCTTTTACACGCTGCTTCCATCTAACAACCAATCACAAACCTCTTCCCTCTGATTTTCAGAGGGGTGGACCGCCCCGCTCACCTATTGACCAATTAAGATTAACCCTCCTGTAAAAGCCTGTAAATCGTTTGTACGTGTAGCATTGCCGTTACTACATTGCCTGCACCGACTCTACTAGCAGCGCGCGCATGCCCTTGATTTTAGTTTAATGGTTTCATTTCAAATATGCGTGTGAACATAGGTGCCCCGCGTCGTCCCCCGCACGGGCGCGACTCGGGAGGAAACACAAACCCCGCGCCCACCCCTCTGTCGCCGCCTGGCTAAGCCGGATCGACCAACGGCGGTGACGGGGGATCACCTCCCTCTCGTGTCGATCGGGTGGCACTGGGCACCTAGGTTCGCGGGGCGCACCCCCAATCTAATCCACGTCAGCACGACGTTGCTCCTCACGACGACGTTGGGCGGTCACATGGAGCTGATGGGTGAGTGTGTCGGCACACATGTGGAGCCTTGGAGGGCTGGGTGGTGATCTGTGAGCGGGGCCGGTCTCCCGCCAAATGCGGCCGGATTTGGCGTCGGGGCCACTGTGTGCGTCAGACTCTCTACTAGATGTGCGTGGACCGTAGCGGCGAGGTGCTAGTCTTTCGCGTGTGCGATGGCCGGTCGGTGGCGCTACGGGCCATGGTTTGGTGGCGGTGATCAAGATTCGATCGGCCGGATGGTGGTGACTGCAAACTGTACTGCGACGACTTCATATGGCTCCACGACGACAATCGTTATTGAAAGGTCTTTGGGAGGGTTCAGCTCTTCTGATCCGGCGGTTGATTTCAGCGTTGAGATAAAAATTATGGATGACAGCTTGACATGAAGGGACGGTTGTACCTATGTGTTAAGTGAGATTTTATTTTGGGATGTGCACGGTTTCGGTGCTAGGGGGCGCCGCAACCAACTCAGACACTATGTGCATCGTGAGCATATCGACATTATTTGTTTCCATGAAACTATTAAGTTGTCATTTTCTCCTCTAGAATTGAATTCCATTGTTGGTTTCTCTTCTTTCACCTGGGTCTGGACCCCCGGTGACAGATCACTCTCGGGGGCTTCTCACTGCTGTTATTAATGATGATCTTTTTGAAGGCTCCGCACCCTTAACTGAGCGTTTATTTGCGAGCATGGTGGTGCTTCATAAACCCTCCCAATTATTTTGGGAACTAATTTAAGTATACGACCCATGTGACCACTCCCTGTCATCATCTTTCTTGACCTCCCTCTCCTCCAGATTATCAGCCTCTTCTCTCCCTGTATTAATTGGTGGTGATTTCAACCTCCTCGGGACCCCACTTGATAAAAACGATGCCAACTTCCATTGGTCTCGCTCTTCTGTGTTTAATGATTTAATTAGCAACTTTGCTCTTCGGGAGCTTCACCGCATTGGGGCACGTTATACCTGGTGCAACTGTCAGTTGGATCTTGTTCGTTGTGTTCTTGATCGTGTCCTTATGTCTGTTGATTGGGAGACTAAATTTCCAAGAGCCGTGCTAACTGTTGAATCCCACGTCGGATCTGATCATACTCCCCTGATTGTGGACTGTGGGGATTCACTATCCTACCTCAGCCCCGGTTCCAATTTGAGTACAAATGACTTTTGGTTGAAGGATTTGTTCCTCTGGTTGGGGGGGGGGGATTGGACCTC
>NC_041385.1:198430133-198468368 GCF_002162155.2 Triticum dicoccoides
GGGGGCAATCTCAAAGTCGACTCCTTCATATCTAAACGCTTAATCACTAACCAAATCAAGCTCTTAGATATTGCCGCTGACTCGGTCGGTCTTGGCGATTCCGGGTGGCGCCGACGGTATGAGCTTGATGATGCCCTGGTGGCGCGTCATGAGGCTAATGAACTATACTAGAAATGACATGGGAGTCTTAACGGTATCCTCAAAGGGGATGCTAACACGACTTATTTTCAAGCCATTGCGAATGGCCACCATTGCACGATCAATAGGTTAATTATTAAGGGCTCTCCCTCTCTGATCCTTTTCTCATCTCGTCGCTGATACGTCTCCAACGTATCTATAATTTCTTTTTGTTCCATGCTATTATATTATCCATCTTGGATGTTTTATATGCATTTATATGCTATTTTATATGATTTTTGGAACTAACCTATTAACCTAGAGCATAATGTCAGTTTCTGTTTTTTTCTTGTTTTTGAGTTTTACAGAAAAGGAATACCAAATGGAGTCCAATAGACCTGGCAATTTACGGAGATTTTGTATGGACCAGAAGAAGCCCCCGAAGCAAAAGAGTTGGTCCAGAAGAGTCCGGAGTCATCCACGAGGGTGGAGGGCGTGCCCTGTTGGGGAACGTAGTAATTTTAAAAAAAATCTACGCACACGCAAGATCATGGTGATGCATCGCAACGAGAGGGAAGAGTGTCGTCCACGTACCCTCGTAGACTGTAAGCGGAAGCGTTATGACAACGTGGTTGATGTAGTCGTACGTCTTCACGATCGACCGATCCTAGTACCGAATGTACGACACCTCCGTGATCTGCACACGTTCAGTTCGGTGACGTCCCACGAACTCACGATCTAGTAGTTGCGTCAGCACGACGGCGTGATGATGGTGTTGATGAAGCTACCGACGCAGGGCTTCACGTAAGCACCGCTACGATATGACCGAGGTGGATTATGGTGGAGGGGGGCACCACACACACCTAAAGATCAATGATCAACTTGTGTGTCTATGGGGTGCCCCCTCCCCCGTATATAAAGGAGTGCAGGAGGGGGACGGGCCGGCCCTCCTAGGCGCGCCCCAAGGAGAGTCCTACTCCCACCGAGAGTAGGACTGCAACCCTTCCAAGAGTAGGAGTAGGAGAAAGGGAAGGAGGAGAGAGGGGGAAGGAAAGGGGGGCGCCGCCCCCTTCCTCGTCCAATTCGGACTAGAGGGGGAGGGGGCGTGCGGCCTGCCCTGGCCGCCCCTCCTCTTCTCCACTAAGGCCCAATAGGCCCATTACACTCCCCGGGGGGTTTCGGTAACCCCCCGGTACTCCGGTATTTGTTTGAACTTTCCCGGAACCCTTCCGAAGTTCAAACATAGTCATCTAATATATCGATCTTTATGTCTCGACCATTTTGAGACTCCTCGTCATGTCCGTGATCATATTCGGGACTCCGAACTACCTTTGGTACATCAAAACACATAAACTCATATTACCGATCGTCACCGAACGTTAAGCATGCGGACCCTACGGGTTCGAGAACTATGCAGACATGACCGAGACACATCTCTGGTCAATAACCAATAGCGAACCTGGATGCTCATATTGGCTCCTACATATTCTACGAAGATCTTTATCGGTCAAACCGCACAACAACATACGTTGTTGTAGGATCGAAAGTATGTCTAGAGGGGCGGGGGTGATTAGACTACTTGACCAAATAAAATCTAGCCTTTTCCCAATTTTAGTTCTTGGCAGATTTTAGCAACTTAGCACAAGTCAAGCAATCAACCTACACATGCAATTCCAAGAGTATAGTAGCGGAATGTAAAAAACAATTGCATATGAAGGTAAAGGGAGGAGTTTGAGGAAGCAAACACAATGTTGATAGGGAGATTTTTTATCCGTGATTCCGATAGGTGGTGCTATCGTACATCCATGTTGATGGAAACTTCAACCCATGAAGAATAACGGTTGCGCGAGTCCACGGAGGGATCCACCCACGAAGGGTCCACGAAGAAGCAACCTTGTCTATCCCACCATGGCCATCACTCATGAAGGACTTGCCTCACCCGGGTAGTTCTTCACGAAGTAGGCGATCTCCTTGCCCTTACAAACTCCTTGGTTCAACTCCACAATCTTGACGGAGGCTCCCAAGTGACACCTAGCCAATCTAGGAGACACCACTCTCCAAGAGGTAACAAATGGTGTGTTGATGATGAACTCCTTGCTCTTGTGATTCAAATGATAGTCTCCCCAACACTCAACTCTCTCTCATAGGATTGGATTTGGTGGAAAGAAGATTTGAGTGGAAAGCAACTTGGGGAAGGCTAGAGATCAAGATTTATGTGGTTGGAATGGAATATCTTGACCTCAACACAAGTGTAGGTGGTTCTCTCTCAAAAAATGTATGTCGGATGTCAGGACCCCGACTCAATGCCACATCGATCTAGCATGTAACACCTCATATCACTTTGCGGCCTCACGCACGGTATTCCCACGGGTGTCGTCTTACCTTAGCCCGGGACCGTTTGCGCCTTTTGGCACACGTATATGATAGTGTCGCTAGCATCCATATGATAAGGAGCCCGGGCTGACATGGCTAGTCGTAAACCCAAAGTGGCACAGACTTACAGGGACAGGCATCCATGACCCAGCATCGAACGTGTTGGTCATCAGCGAGTGAATCCAGGCTGTAGCACTGGGCTAGCAGGACTCCGGTGAACCGGGCTGTAGCAGGCTAACAGGACTCCGGTATTCATCGCGTGACATTTCCCCGAAGGGACAGACACAGGAACGAAGAAGGACACATGCCGGCCAGCCTAAGTGTTCCGGAGCAGTAGCAAGCTACCATGGCTCGGTGGAAACACCAGGAGACATTTCCCGGTAAGAGAGGCTACTAAAGATAAACAACTAGATGGTCAGATCCCACACATACCAAGCATTTCAAATAACATACACACAATATGCTCGATATGTGCAAATACAACATGGCATCACAAAGTGACTCTACGACTCAAGTATTTATTCCATAGGCTCCGAGGAGCGAGATATTACAAACAGGGGTCTCACGACCCAACATTCAGAGCATACAAGTCAAAGCACAAGCGGAAGCTATCATGTCTGAGTACAGACATCTATAAATGAAAAAGGCTGAGAAGCCTGATTATCTACCAGATCCTGCCGAGGCACAAGATCGTAGCTGAGGTAACAAGCTAAACGTCAAAGTCCACGCGAAACTACTAGTGAGACCGAAGTCTCTCTGCAAAAACATAAAATAGGCAAACGTGAGTACAAATGTACCCAGCAAGACTTACATCAGAACTAACTATATATGCATCATTATCAACAAGGGGGTGGAGGGGTTTGACTGCAGCAAGCCAGCTTTGACTCGGTGGCTATCCTGAACTACGACTGCAATGTAACTCTTTTGAGGTGGCGCACACGAGTCCACATATTCACCATATCAATACACCACTATGGATCCGCTCCCGTCTCCCTACGAGAACGCCATCCATAGCACTCACGCTTATCTTGCGTATTTTAGAGTATCCACTTTCACTTGTCTATGAACTGATATAAGCAACCCAGAAGTCCTTTTCCGCGGACACGGCTATTCGAATAGATCATATTAACCCTGCAGGGGTGTACTTCTTCACACACGCTCTCACCACTTACCGCCGTTTACACGACATGTACTCGGCAACCTTCAAGCGGAAGCCCAACGTGGGTGTCGGCCACGGCCTGCCTAAACACTCAAGTCTCTAGTCCAGGTTTATCGCCTATTCGGGTTCCATCCATGAGGAGATCCGGCCGGAGTTTCGCTCACAGCCCCAAACGATGTGAACAGGGTTCCGTGACACCAAACGAGCGCCCGGTATACCCGGCCACGTGCCTACCGCATCACAGCCCACCCCTACGGTCAGCGCTGCGCACGGCCTCCAGCATACTACAAACACCAGAAACTACTTGCAACTCCTGGACAGAGGACAAGGGTGATTAAGAAGCCGAGAGGGTCCATTGGTTTCGGGCCCAATGCGTGGTAGTAGCTGAATCATGGATCACAAACACAGAACTCAGTTCCTGAGGACGGCTGCAATGAGACAACCCACCATGTACTCCTACATGGCCTCTCACCGCTACCTTTACCAAATCGTGTTCACACACTTAGCTCACACATAGTAGGACATGTTCACACGCCTCTGATTCATCCCCGATGAATCAGACCTGACTCAACTCTAAGCAGTAGCAGGCATGACAAACAAGCATGAATGAGTAGGCACAACAGGGCTCAAACAATTCCTACTCATACTAGTGGGTTTCATCTATTTACTGTGGAATGACAGGTCATGCAAAGGATAAAGGGGTTCAGCTACCGCAGCAGGTAACAGATGAATCGTTGTTGTCCTAATGCAGTAAAAGAGAGCAGGAGCGAGAGAGTAGGATTGTATCGGAATGAACAAGGGGGAGGAGGTGGGCTGGGCCGGCCAGGTGGGGGGGGGGAGCTGGGCCGGCTACAGGTAAGTGGCCCAGGTACTTCCTTCTCTCTCTCTCTCTTTTATTTCTATTTCAGTTCTGTTTTCTTTTTTTTTAATTCTTTTGCCACTGTTTTGAATTAAAATAATAATTCAAACAATGCCAAAGCTCCTCTGAATATTTTATATTGCTAGATGGACTTTTCCAAAAGCTTATAAAATATTTCAGGGGGTATTTGAAATTATATTCTAATTATATGAATATAATTCAAATTCAAATAGCTAATGAATTAAATCCAAAGTCCCAAAAATAAATCCTTAAAAATGTTCAATATTTTGGTTGGGACCAGAACCCTTACCAAAAATTATCAAACATTTAAGAAGAGCCTTTTGGAGCAATGAATGAGATTTCTAGGGTTTTTGCCCCTCTTTTATTTAGGGTTTTGAGGCTTCCAATATTCCTCAATTCAAGTTTCAAAAATATAGACATGATGCACACATGAAGCTAGCCTAGAGCAATGCCAGAAGCTAGGGATGTGACAACTCACCCCCACTAAACAAGAATCTCGTCTCGAGATTCAAGCGTAGGGTAGGATGAAGGGGAAACGCAAACTAGTACAATCTTCACGATCCAGGGTGCACTTCAGTTGAACGTTGATTCATTCACCATCATTGTCTTGATGTCTTGTTCTGAGAACTCCAGTTATTATGACAATGAGAGGAGAAGGAGACTCTAGAAGGATCGATCTTCTTGAAGGTCGAACAACTCAGGATTAACTCACAGAAT
This sequence comes from Triticum dicoccoides, assembly GCF_002162155.2. Taxonomy (NCBI): domain Eukaryota; kingdom Viridiplantae; phylum Streptophyta; class Magnoliopsida; order Poales; family Poaceae; genus Triticum; species Triticum dicoccoides. Next base: position 198,435,380 of record NC_041385.1, read on the forward strand.
GAGACATAGCAACATCTCTCGAGCTGAGAGACGAAGCACGCACCCATAGGAATGGAGTGAAGCAGATGACAAGGGTTCACTAGGTAGACAACAATTCCACACCTAAGAGGGTGGTGAACGGTTGTCAACGTAGCGAGGAGTTGAGTTGCCATGATACCACAACGAGACACCTTCGGAACCGTGACTCGTAAATATCTCCCCTTAAGTGGCAAAAGAATTACCTTTGATTCAGAGATCATTGAAACTCTTTATACCAGCTTAAGGCACTATGACTCTATGACAACATGGCATCACAACATGACTCTATGACTCAAGTAATCTATTCAATAGGCTCCGAGGAGCGAGATATTACAAACATGGGTCTCATGACCCAACATTCAGAGCATACAAATCAAGCACAAGCGGAAGCTATCATGTCTGAGTACAGACATCTATAAATGAAAAAGGCTGAGAAGCCTGACTATCTACCAAATCCTGCCGAGGCACAAGATCGTAGCTGAGGTAACAAGCTAAACGTCGAAGACCACGCGGAAATACTAGTGAGACTGAAGTCTCTCTGCAAAAACATAAAATAGGCAAACGTGAGTACAAATGTACCCAGCAAGACTTACATCAGAACTATCTACGTATGCATCATTATCAACAAAGGGGATGGTGGGGTTTAACTGCAGCAAGCCAGCTTTGACTCGGTGGCTATCCTGAACTACAACTGCAAGTAACTCTTTTGAGGTGGCGCACACGAGTCCACATATTCACCATATCAATACACCACTATGGATCCGCTCCCGTCTCCCTACGAGAACGCCATCCATAGCACTCACGCTTATCTTGCGCATTTTAAAGTATCCACTTTCACTTGTCTATGAACTGATATAAGCAACCCAGAAGTCCTTTTCCGCGGACACGGCTATTCGAATAGATGATGTTAACCCTGCAGGGGTGTACTTCTTCACACACGCTCTCACCACTTACCGCCATTTACACGACATGTACTCGGCAACCTTCAAGCGGAAGCCCAACGTGGGTGTCGGCCACGGCCTGCCTAAACACTCGAGTCTCTAGTCCAGGTTTATCGCCTATTCGGGTTCCATCCATGAGGAGATCCGGCCGGAGTTTCGCTCACAGCCCCAAACGATGTGAACAGGGTTCCCGAGACACCAAACGGGCGCCCGGTACACCGTGCCACGTGCCTACCGCATCACAGCCCACCCCTACGGTCAGCGCTGCGCACGGCCTCCAGCATACTACAAACACCAGAAACTACTTGCAACTCCTGGACAGAGGACAAGGGTGATCAAGAAGCCGAGAGGGTCCATTGGTTTCGGGCCCAATGCGTGGTAGTAGCTGAATCATGGATCACAAACACAGAACTCAGTTCCTGAGAACGGCTGCAATGAGACAACCCACCATGTACTCCTACATGGCCTCTCACCGCTACCTTTACCAAATCGTGTTCACACACTTAGCTCACACACAGTAGGACATGTTCACACGCCTCTGATTCATCCCCGATGAATCAGACCTGACTCAACTCTAAGCAGTAGCAGGCATGACAACAAACATAAATGAGTAGGCACATCAGGGCTCAAACAACTCCTACTCATGCTAGTGGGTTTCATCTATTTACTGTGGCAATGACAGGTCATGCAAAGGATAAAGGGGTTCAGCTACCGCAGCAAGTAACAGATGAATCGATGTTGTCCTAATGCAGTAAAAGAGAGCAGGAGCGAGAGAGTAGGATTGTATCGGAATGAACAAGGGGGTTTTGCTTGCCTGGCACTTCTGAAGATAACATTGAGTCTTCATCAGTGTCAAGGATCACATCATCGGTATCACGTCTATCGAGAGGGGACAATACCGGCAACACAGAAGGGAACACAATCAATGCAATGCACAATATGATGCATGATCATGACATGGCAAAATGAATGTGTTTTGAGCTAATGCAACTAAAACCAAATTAAATGAAGTTGGTTTGAATCCAAGATTCAAATTCAAACTCCATATGTGGATATTTAAATGCCCTTTATTTGATTTGTGCTAAACAGCAGCTATAAGTTGTTCTAACATGCATGAAAATGGTACAGATGGATTCCTTGAATTTTTCTGATAATTTTTCATATATAAATTATTTAATTTGGAGTTACGGTTAATTTTCTATGAATTTTAGAAGTTTATACAATTTTCTGGATTTTCTGAATTATTTTAGAAAATGATTATCTGCGTCATCATTGCGTCATGCTGACCTCAGCAGGTCAATAGACCGGGTCCAGGTCAAACCTGACACTGGGACCCACATGTCAGTGTGATTAGCTTAACTAAAATTAATTAAAACTAATCCTAATAGTTAACAGGGCTGGGCCCCACCTGTCATTGACTCAGGAGAGTCAACCGGGGCCCACCCGTGGTCAAAGTCAAAGTCGGCTGCCGGCGTTTAGCCGCCGGCGAGCCCGACGCGGCGGCGAGAGTGGTTTTGGCCACTCCGGCGACCAAATGGGCCGCGGAGGGCATCTAGGAGGAGCTGGGGACGAGCCGAAGCTCTTGGTGGAGTCAGTTGCGCTCGGGGCGGCCGGAATCGGTGCCGGCGGCGAGCGAGGCGGCGGCCGGAGCTCGGGTGGGTGCGGGGTTAGCGCTGCGGCTTGCAAACGAGCTAGCTGCCACGCTAGCGTTACTCCACGGGTCGTTGCGAGTGCAACGGATGCACGCGCGGGGCCATTTGGTCACCGGGGCTTCGCCGGCGACGAGCCCGCGCGGCGACGGCTACGGTAAGCAAGGGGGCGGCGGCTACGGCAAGCAAACGAAGGCGGGATTAGGGGGAAGAGGACCGGGGGCTCACCACGGTCACGAAGAGATGCTCGGCGAGGTCGGGGACGGTCCGGAGCTGGCGAATTTGACGAAGATGGCCGGCGGGTCCGAGGTAGAAGACGACGGCGATGGCGGCGATGCAGGGCTTCCGGAGGGCTGTGGATCGGTGGGGAGGAAGAGGGGGTCGAGGCGGAGCTCCTGGGTGCATCGGCGAGGCTAGGGGTGCACGGTGGCTGCGGCAATCGGCGTCGGTGGCGGCGGCTCCGTTCGGGCCCGAGGTGCGGAGCGAGAGGAAGAGCAGGAGAAGGGGATGAGCACGGGAAGGAGTTGAGAGCGGCCCGAGGGTTGCGTGGCGCTCGGGAGAGGCATCCAGACCCTCGGTGGCAAGCAGGAGCTGGCGAGGCGCGTGCTCGCGCGCGTCGGCCACGCGTGCTGTCCTTCTGGCGAGAGGAGAGGGACGACTGGCGTGGCCAGTCTGCTGGGCCGAACTGCTGGGCCAGCTGGTAAGTGGCCCAGGTAAGCCTCTCTCCCCTTTTTTTTGTATTTTGTTTCTCTTTTCTATTTCTGTAGTTTTGTTTCTGATTTAGTTTATAGCCCAAATCATTTTAATAAATCCTGCAAATAATTGTGGCCATTAAATGAATTATTACAGAGGCCCTTAACTATTTTCAGAATTGTTGGAGCATTTAAAAATATTAATAGTATTTAAATGCCCCAATTGAAATACAATATGGATTATTCAAAAATCCATAATGGCCCAAAAATATTGGCATCATTTTTGGTAGAGGTTTTTCACCTTTGTCAAAAATCATGAACATTTTTGAAAGCCATTTGGACTTACTTGAAAGTATTTTAGGTGAACCTAGTGAATTCCTTTAATGCTAGGGTTTGAGCAATCCCCATTTCAAGTTCATTCAAAAGTTAAACATGATGCACACATGAGGTCTAGCCTAGTGCATACCAGAAGCTAGGGATGTGACAACTCACCCCCACTAAACAAGAATCTCGTCTCGAGATTCAAGCGTAGGGTAGGATGAAGGGGACACGCAAACTAGCACAATCTTCACGATCCAGGTTGCACTTCAATTGAATGTTGATTCGTTCACCATCGTTGTCTCGAAGTCTTGCTCTGAGAAATCCTGCCAACATGACATGGAGAGAAGAAGGAGACTCTAGAAGGGTCGATCTTCTCGAAGATCGAACAACTCAAGATTAACTCACGGAATGAGACATAGCAACCTCTCTCGAGCTGAGAGACGAAGCACACATCCATAGGAATGGGGTGAAGCAGATGACAAAGGTTCACTAGGTAGACAACAACTCCAGACTTAAGAATGTGGTGATCGGTTGTCAACATAGCGAGGAGTTGAATTGCCATGATACCATAACGAAACATCCTGGAGAAGGGTGATTCGTAGATTATTATCTTAAGTGGCAAAAAGAATTACCTTTGATATAGAGATCATTGAGACTCTCTATATCAGCCTAAGGCAAATCACAGCAATCGATTGGCGGGGTCGGTAGAATGGCATACTCGGACTTGGATGATGTGGATTACCTTGTTGAAGACAACGTAATGGATGAATTTCCTTATCACCAAAGATGGAAGAGACCCGTGGTAGAATGGCACATTGATGGTGCAAGCTAGGAACAAAATGCAAATGCTGGGAATGATTCTGGTAACTAGGAAGGAACCCAACAATAGAGGGTGAATTCACTGTTTGAGTAGGTCATAGCATGTCGAGGAAACGGAGAGGATCCCCAGTTAGTGCCGAAGATAACACCTAGCGCTTGAGCGTGCTCTCAAGAACTTGAGCATTTCCATATTCATCAAGGTTTTACCAACATCCGTGTCAAGGATCCTGGCAACACAACTTACTACCATGATGAATGGTGATGGAGGATGCAGATGCAAAGGAAGATAACACCTTCTCAAATTTCACCCTTGGCAGGGCCAAGGAAATAAAATCTGGATGATCGACCGAGAGACATTTAGCACTCCGCTTTTAATGTTCTCCTTGATGTGCTAGTGTAACCCATTCATAGAAATGGTCTGGTATCTAGAACATCAAGTAAAGGTCGGACTTCGGAAACACAAAAATCCATAGGGGCAACTAGGGAGTAAACCCTACGAAATCCCTATGGGGAGGTGGCCAACTTCATCAATCAAGATATTATAATAACAGGTCTTCCGGCTGGGTGTGTTGGGCACGACATCCACTTTACCGGTTATTGCGCAGCCAATATTATAATTCTTGGGAAATATTCCAACCATCATATCTGCCTGAGATTCAGATCTGGTTGGTGTCAGGATATTCCAGACTCATCGAGTCTAGGAAGAAAAATGAAAGTTTGCAACACAAATCGACGAGATGACGTTGCGAGATTCTCGGGGAATGAACTACGATAGTAAGCTCCAAAACATGAGCTGGTTCCGCTACAACATGTGAACACGATGTCCAAGACAAGCATAACCACAAGGTAGTCTTATAATAAAACACTACCGAGTTCAGGAGGGGGAACCATCATTAATGACATCGAAGTCTCCACGCGTGGAAGTCCAAAGAGTTCACCTTGGACAGACTCCTTTATCTTTGAACAACTCAATCAGTGGCTTGGTGTGCTAGGATATACATATAGAATGGAGGTTGCAAATCTCCAGACCACAGAATACTTCGCACATATGCATGACTGACTTGGGATGATTCCAGAGGAAGCAAAACTAACTTTCTCAAATTCACGGCGGCAACTTTCACCAAATGCACGTGTATAAAAGGAAGTCACTCCTTTCATCAACAAATACTTCATGAGCTAGCATGAAGAAAATGCTTTCAAAAGTTTCCAAAACTAGCTTAATGTCCAACCAAATCATGGAGGAGATAAGGATGTTGTCAATGAGCTCATCAACAATTCATCTGGGTTTCCTTTTAAGAGGAATTCCATAGTTAAGTGAACAAGTGATAGCATTTGTCAGGCCAAAGATGTAATGGTGTATGCTCGAGGGATCAACCACGAATAAGACAACATTACGAGCATCATTGGTACTGATTTGATTTGACGATAGCCCACACTCAAATCAAAGGATTGATAAGGCAATAGGTCCAGCAACTGATCACAAGGACCAATCGATGAAGATATCATCTTTCTTCAACACACACTACACAAGAATATCCCTTTGGAACGAACTAAGTCAGGCAAGCTTTTATCTTCCAACTCTCCAAGTTGTTGTCCAGCTTAACCAACTAGCTCAGGACTATCTAACACAGATTCTTGGAGAAAGGGTGGTTTACAGGATAAACCAACTTGATCACGAGCTCAACATAGCGGTCAGGTGACAACCTGGTAATACTTCCGAGAAGATCTTCGGAAATCACGAACCACCGATATGTTACTAAGCTCGAGAACAATCTTGCTTTTCAGGGCAAGATGATATGATCAAATGAGCGAGGACTTGACAAAATCCTAACTCATCAATCAAGAGTGCACCAGGAAATAAGGACTAGGTAGCACGATCAATCTTAGAATGGTGATTCAATAACCAACATACTAAGAATAAGATTATTGTCCATTAACTACCAAGCAATGGGGTTGCTAGGAGTATTGAGTTCACACATCATGATTCACTTGTCGGCACTCCGGCTGCAACAACACGGAATCGAGGAATAAAAAAGGATGGCGAGAAGTATCACTATGTCAAGAATTCACAAAAGGTGGTGCAATTCTCATGAAATTCCTGTCATAAAGAAGGTAATACTTCAGGGTAGAGCAGACCAGAAGCTGGATTGGCATCTGATCTGCGGAATACAACTACTTTGACCCAATCCTAGATATGGATGAGGTACTGGAGTTTGTTTCTCCTATTCATTCTGAAATAGAATGGCTTGGCGGACCACAAGGGTAATAGGCATCGACGAACGAATGCACGCATACTCTTGACTATCAATTGATAGACGAGGGTCAGAAGACAACTAAAGAGGGACAACTCAAAGGAACATACGATTTTCTGAGTTATGGATGCATGGTTTAGCATGTCGAACGAATTCCACATATTTCTTCCGGATAACCCATGCAGAAAGGTAGAACTGGCAGAGTCACAATGTAGAATCGAGAACCCATCGAGAGCACTCTGATTGTGATCTTTCGATCAGCGAGGAACATCTGCCATAAGCGGTTCATAGTATTTGGAAGAAAGGAATACCACGAACATCGAGGACTAATGCAAAGGTTACTAATAATCTTAAGGAACGAACAAAACTATCAACATGAAGCAAGTAGGGTGAATCTCGGGTTCAAAACCCAGGGATAGAATACCTACTAACTATGTGGCATCACGGGATGCTTTCGAGAATAAAGGCCAGAATCATCACACTGGGACACAAAAGCATTGCTAAATTGCTAGATGATCCCCTAAGACACCTAGGGTCATAATAATATCTCCAACATATATGTCGAGGCAACAGAGTACCTCAACTCATCGATTTGTGTGATTAACCTGGCCTAAAAGACATTGAAACCAGAGGAAAAGGATTTTGCAAATGCGTCAGACTCTTTGGAAACCTGGGATGACTCGGACGGCATAACGGCTGTAAATGCTCAGAAAAGATTTGAGACATTCACAAAAATGGTGGCATAACCACTCAGAAGCACAATATCAAGGTCTCGAGATCAATAATTAACATACAGAAGTACTAGGAACTGAAACGAGGCTTAAGTCCAACAATCTATAAGTCTATGGATTAGTAACACGTGATCCTGATAGAAAGAAAAGATAGCCTAGTTCTTAATCCCCGTAGAAGAGAAGATGATGACTCAGATCAGAAGGCCATGAGGTATAAGGAAGTAAAAAGAGCCTTATGTTCCAACCCACAAACAATTCCCCTACATATAACTAAAGAATTTCTAGACTAAACATCGACCAGTTTGGCTTGGAGAACCTACAGGCAGTCCGGCTCTGATACCAACGCTGTCAGGACCCCGACTCAATGACACATCGATCTAGCATGTAACACCTCATATCACTTTGCGGCCTCACGCACGGTATTCCCACGGGTGTCGTCTTACCTTAGCCCGGGACCGTTTGCGCCTTTTGGCACACGTATATGATAGTGTCGCTAGCATCCATATGATAAGGAGCCCGGGCTGACATGGCTAGTCGTAAACCCAAAGTGGCACAGACTTACAGGGACAGGCATCCATGACCCAGCATCGAACGTGTCGGTCATCAGCGAGTGAATCCAGGCTGTAGCACTGGGCTAGCAGGACTCCGGTGAACCGGGCTGTAGCAGGCTAACAGGACTCCGGTATTCATCGCGTGACATTTCCCCGAAGGGACAGACACAGGAACGAAGAAGGACACATGCCGGCCAGCCTAAGTGTTCCGGAGCAGTAGCAAGCTACCATGGCTCGGTGGAAACACCAGGAGACATTTCCCGGTAAGAGAGGCTACTAAAGATAAACAACTAGATGGTCAGATCCCACACATACCAAGCATTTCAAATAACATACACACAATATGCTCGATATGTGCAAATACAACATGGCATCACAAAGTGACTCTACGACTCAAGTATTTATTCCATAGGCTCCGAGGAGCGAGATATTGCAAACAGGGGTCTCACGACCCAACATTCAGAGCATACAAGTCAAAGCACAAGCGGAAGCTATCATGTCTGAGTACAGACATCTATAAATGAAAAAGGCTGAGAAGCCTGATTATCTACCAGATCCTGCCGAGGCACAAGATCGTAGCTGAGGTAACAAGCTAAACGTCGAAGTCCACGCGAAACTACTAGTGAGACCGAAGTCTCTCTGCAAAAACATAAAATAGGCAAACGTGAGTACAAATGTACCCAGCAAGACTTACATCAGAACTAACTACATATGCATCATTATCAACAAGGGGGTGGAGGGGTTTGACTGCAGCAAGCCAGCTTTGACTCGGTGGCTATCCTGAACTACGACTGCAATGTAACTCTTTTGAGGTGGCGCACACGAGTCCACATATTCACCATATCAATACACCACTATGGATCCGCTCCCGTCTCCCTACGAGAACGCCATCCATAGCACTCACGCTTATCTTGCGTATTTTAGAGTATCCACTTTCACTTGTCTATGAACTGATATAAGCAACCCAGAAGTCCTTTTCCGCGGACACGGCTATTCGAATAGATCATATTAACCCTACAGGGGTGTACTTCTTCACACACGCTCTCACCACTTACCGCCGTTTACACGACATGTACTCGGCAACCTTCAAGCGGAAGCCCAACGTGGGTGTCGGCCACGGCCTGCCTAAACACTCGAGTCTCTAGTCCAGGTTTATCGCCTATTCGGGTTCCATCCATGAGGAGATCCGGCCGGAGTTTCGCTCACAGCCCCAAACGATGTGAACAGGGTTCCCGAGACACCAAATGGGCGCCCGGTACACCGTGCCACGTGCCTACCGCATCACAGCCCACCCCTACGGTCAGCGCTGCGCACGGCCTCCAGCATACTACAAACACCAGAAACTACTTGCAACTCCTGGACAGAGGACAAGGGTGATCAAGAAGCCGAGAGGGTCCATTGGTTTCGGGCCCAATGCGTGGTAGTAGCTGAATCATGGATCACAAACACAGAACTCAGTTCCTGAGGACGGCTGCAATGAGACAACCCACCATGTACTCCTACATGGCCTCTCACCGCTACCTTTACCAAATCGTGTTCACACACTTAGCTCACACACAGTAGGACATGTTCACACGCCTCTGATTCATCCCCGATGAATCAGACCTGACTCAACTCTAAGCAGTAGTAGGCATGACAACAAACATAAATGAGTAGGCACATTAGGGCTCAAACAACTCCTACTCATGCTAGTGGGTTTCATCTATTTACTGTGGCAATGACAGGTCATGCAAAGGATAAAGGGGTTCAGCTACCGCAGCAAGTAACAGATGAATCGATGTTGTCCTAATGCAGTAAAAGAGAGCAGGAGCGAGAGAGTAGGATTGTATCGGAATGAACAAGGGGGTTTTGCTTGCCTGGCACTTCTGAAGATAACATTGAGTCTTCATCAGTGTCAACGATCACATCATCGGTATCACGTCTATCGAGAGGGGACAATACCGGCAACACAGAAGGGAACACAATCAATGCAATGCACAATATGATGCATGATCATGACATGGCAAAATGAATGTGTTTTGAGCTAATGCAACTAAAACCAAATTAAATGAAGTTGGTTTGAATCCAAGATTCAAATTCAAACTCCATATGTGGATATTTAAATGCCCTTTATTTTATTTGTGCTAAACAGCAGCTATAAGTTGTTCTAACATGCATGAAAATGGTACAGATGGATTCCTTGAATTTTTCTGATAATTTTTCATATATAAATTATTTAATTTGGAGTTACGGTTAATTTTCTATGAATTTTAGAAGTTTATACAATTTTTTGGATTTTCTAAATTATTTTAGAAAATGATTATCTGCGTCATCATTGCGTCATGCTGACCTCAGCAGGTCAACAGACCGGGTCCAGGTCAAACCTGACACTGGGACCCACATGTCAGTGTGATTAGCTTAACTAAAATTAATTAAAACTAATCCTAATAGTTAACAGGGCTGGGCCCCACCTGTCATTGACTCAGGAGAGTCAACCGGGGCCCACCCGTGGTCAAAGTCAAAGTCGGCTGCCGGCGTTTAGCCGCCGGCGAGCCCGACGCGGCGGCGAGAGTGGTTTTTGCCACTCCGGCGACCAAATGGGCCGCGGAGGGCATCTAGGAGGAGCTGGGGACGAGCCGAAGCTCTTGGTGGAGTCAGTTGCGCTCGGGGCGGCCGGAATCGGTGCCGGCGGCGAGCGAGGCGGCGGCCGGAGCTCGGGTGGGTGCGGGGTTAGCGCTGCGGCTTGCAAACGAGCTAGCTGCCACGCTAGCGTTACTCCACGGGTCGTTGCGAGTGCAACGGACGCACGCGCGGGGCCATTTGGTCTCCGGGGCTTCGCCGGCGACGAGCCCGCGCGGCAACGGCTACGGTAAGCAAGGGGGCGGCGGCTACGGCAAGCAAACGAAGGCGGGATTAGGGGGAAGAGGACCGGGGGCTCACCACGGTCACGAAGAGATGCTCGGCGAGGTCGGGGACGGTCCGGAGCCGGCGAATTTGACGAAGATGGCCGGCGGGTCCGAGGTAGAAGACGACGGCGATGGCGGCGATGCAGGGCTTCCGGAGGGCTGTGGATCGGTGGGGAGGAAGAGGGGGTCGAGGCGGAGCTCCTGGGTGCATCGGCGAGGCTAGGGGTGCACGGTGGCTGCGGCAATCGGCGTCGGTGGCGGCGGCTCCGTTCGGGCCCGAGGTGCGGAGCGAGAGGGAGAGCAGGAGAAGGGGATGAGCACGGGAAGGAGTTGAGAGCGGCCCGAGGGTTGCGTGGCGCTCGGGAGAGGCATCCAGACCCTCGGCGGCAAGCAGGAGCTGGCGAGGCGCGTGCTCGCGCGCGTCGGCCACGCGTGCTGTCCTTCTGGCGAGAGGAGAGGGACGACTGGCGTGGCCAGTCTGCTGGGCCGAACTGCTGGGCCAGCTGGTAAGTGGCCCAGGTAAGCCTCTCTCCCCTTTTTTTTCTATTTTGTTTCTCTTTTCTATTTCTGTAGTTTTGTTTCTGATTTAGTTTATAGCCCAAATCATTTTAATAAATCCTGCAAATAATTGTAGCCATTAAATGAATTATTACAGAGGCCCTTAACTATTTTCAGAATTGTTGGAGCATTTAAAAATATTAATAGTATTTAAATGCCCCAATTCAAATACAATATGGATTATTCAAAAATCCATAATGGCCCAAAAATATTGGCATCATTTTTGGTAGAGGTTTTTCACCTTTGTCAAAAATCATGAACATTTTTGAAAGCCATTTGGACTTACTTGAAAGTATTTTAGGTGAACCTAGTGAATTCCTTTAATGCTAGGGTTTGAGCAATCCCCATTTCAAGTTCATTCAAAAGTTAAACATGATGCACACATGAGGTCTAGCCTAGTGCATACCAGAAGCTAGGGATGTGACATCGGAAGTGTAGGCATGTTCTGATGGCTCTCTCCATGAATGAAGAGTGGGTGGAGGGGTATATATAGCCTCCACACAAAATCTAACTGTTACACACAATTTACAAACTCGGTGGGACCGAATCGTGAAACTCGGTCAGACCGATTTAGTTCATAATGTGACCGTTAGGCATTTTGGTGGGACCGACATGTCAACTCGGTGGGACCGATATCGTTAGGGTTATGGCATAACGTAATCTCGATGAGACCGACCACACAAACTCGGTGAGACCTATTTTGGTAATAGACAAACAGAGAGTTGGTCAGGCAAACTCGATGGGACCGATTCGCTCATCTCGGTTGGACCGAAACGTTACGAAAGGGAAACAGAGAGTTTGCATTGCAATCTCGGTGGGACCGATCGCATCTCGGTTTGACCAAAACGTTATGAAGGGAAACAGAGAGATTACAATCCCATCTCAGTGAGACCGAGATCCCTATCGGTGAGACCAAAAAGACTAGGGTTTCTGGCATTGGCTATGTCAACTGAACTCGGTGATGCCGGATAGAAAGTTTTGGTGGGGCCGAGTTTGACTTTTGGTTTGGGACATATGTGGATGTGAGAAAGTTGTTGAGGGTTTTTGGAGCATATCACTAAGCACTTTGAGCAAGAAACTCATTAAGCAACACCTCACCCCCTCTTGATAGTATTGACTTTTCCTATGAACTCAATGTGATTTTGGATCACTAAAATGAAAAATGTAGAGTCTTGTGCTTTGAGCTTGAGCCAATCCTTTTGTCCTTAGCATTTTGAGGGGTCCACATTTCTCATCCATGCCATGCCAAACATTGAGCTTTCCTGAAATATTTATCTTGAAATAGCATTAGCTCAGTGAGCTATATGTTGTTAGGAATTACCAAAACCACCCAGGGATAGTTGCACTTTCAATCTCCCCCTTTTTGGTAATTGATGACAACATATAGATCAAAGCTTCGACAAATGATAATAAGATTGAAAAACATCGTCGCTTTGAGAAGTATGTGATAAGCAAGAGCTCCCCCTAAATTTGTGCATTATTTAAAATTTGCTTTGGACTGCAAATGCACAATTGTTAGGATCATGGGTCACTCTTCCATGTCACGTACATCTTGGTGGAGCGCTCAAAATGATAGAAGTTAAAAGCATGCACTCATCACCAAGCAAGTGAATGATCATATAAGGATATAAGAGATAATATCATCCAACAAGCATTAAGGGTAGCATATGATCAAACACATGATCGAACAAGTAAACAAGTATCTCACAAGCACACAATCAAGAAGTTCAACCAAAAACAAGATAAAAAAGCAACACTCTCTCTCGAAGCCTATGATCTATACATTTTCTCCCCCTTTGGCAACAAGTTACCAAAAAGTTCAAAAAATGCATAGTGCTAAACGACTCTCAGGCTTGGTATTCAGGAGGTGGTGTAGAGATGGCTCCAAGGACGAAAGCTTTTGTTGATGTAGCTGGTGGAGTGGCTGTTGGAGGTGGCACAGGAGCTGTAGCAGATGGTGCCGATACTGTAGCTCTAGTATCCGTGACTCGCACTACAGCAGATCTCTATCCTCTGGGCACTCTAGCAAAAGCATATGTAGTAGACTTGCCCTTCTTCTCCTCTGCTTCCTCCTGAAGCTGCTCAACTGCAGTTTGGATCTCAGTTACCTTGACATCAAGATCATAGAATTTCTGCTCAATGATCAGTTACCTGTTTTTGAGTCGGGGTGGCCAAGCCCTTCTCAATCCTCAAAGTGGATTGGATCAGATATCCAAGCTGGTCTTGCTTGCTCTTCAAGAACACTAGAGATGCCTCTTCAAAAGTTGGCATCTTTGCAGCTTTCTCTGCCCTTGCCTTCTCTCTCTTCTCATGTGCTTGAGCTGATGATGGTTCATTCTCATTCATGACAACAATGTTGTCTTCAAATTCAGGGTAGATGGGCAGGTGCTCCTTATCCAATAGATATTTGCCTGTGCCCATCTTGGAGTTGATGAGCTCCTAAATTTGTGGGGCATACCCACAAGATCTCTTCTGATCAGCTGCTGTCCTTTTGATTGTCTCCACAATCAGACTCATGACTTTAAACTTTTGAGGCACATCAAAAAAATGTAGCAAATTGATAGCATGTCCTCTGATCATCTTGTGATCACCTGATTGGGTAGCAATGTGTGCCTTAGGATCCAGTTGATGGTAGGCAAACCAAACAACAAGAAGTGGACAGATCCAAACTTATGAGTCTCCAAAGCATCATCTGGGATCTCTCTGTACATGTGTGCCATAGTGTTATGGTCTTTCTTCTTCTCAGCATAAGCATCCAAGTCATCTTCATTTTCTTCTGGGGCATTGATCAATTGAGCCCATTCTTCCACAGAGGATTGGTACCTAGTACCTTCTGACATCCAGATGATCTTCCCATCTGGGTAGAAGTGGGCAGTGGAGTAAAAATGCATGATCAGCTCATCATTCCACTTGGTGAGCTTCTGGGCAACAAATGTATCAACTCCACATGCTTTGAAGCTGTCATATACACCTGGATAGTGATCTTCATTCTCCTTGATGTACTCCCAGTCAACCCATCTCATGTCAGAGACAATAGGCTTCTTGTCAAGAAAAATTGTCTCATAAAAGTCTTGTTGTTCCTTAGTGTGAAACCTGTAGTCAACAATAGTTCTTCTTCTGACAGCATATGGATCAGACTGTATCCATAATCTCAGTCCTGAGTCCTTCCTAATTTTCATGTTTTCTGCAACAGGATGTGCATCATTGTGGTCAGGGATCTTGGGCTTCAGTTTTCTCAAAACAAGTGAATCATCATCTTCTTCTTCTTCAGTTTCAGGCATTGGGGCCTTGTTCTTCTCCTCAGCTGGAATACTTATGGTGTTCCTCTTGGGTTCAGGCTTTTGAGCTGGAGCAACAGCCTTGGGAGCAACTTTGGGCTTAGATGGAGCAGCCCTTGATCTGATTACATCTCCCATGAGTTTCTGAGCTTTGGGTGCTGGTGCAGCATCCTCTTGTTGTTGTTCTTCTTCTAAATATCTCATCATGGAGGACTTGCCAAGAACTTTGGTAGTAGTGGTTCTTGCCCTCTTCTTCTTCTTACCATCACCTGCTGCTTCACCATCATCTGATTCAGTGGTGAACTTCATAGTTTCACGTGTGGCAACTTTGTACTTGGAAGCTTCAACAGTTGAGGCTCTGGCTTTTGACACTGGAATTCTTCTTGCTGGAGCCTTTGTTTTCATTCCTGGCTTAGTTGCAACAGCCATGCCATACTCCTTTTTCAGCACCTTTTTTCCTTGAAGTGGCCTCATCCTCAACAGCCACATAATCCTCATCTTCAGAATCTGAGGTTTTCTTCTTCCTTGTCCTGGTAGCTGCCTTTGGCAAGTTACTAGGTGTGCTCCTACTGCCCTCATCATAGCTGCTGGAGGGATTAGTGCCCTCACTCAACTGAACCTGTTCCTCTGACTTATTCTGACTATCACTTTGATCAGACATCTTCAGGCAAACTGTCAGCAGACCCTGTGAATATGTTGTAGATGAGGTAGGATAGATGAGCATCACAAAGTACAGAGGTTTTGCAAAACAATTGAGTCAAAAAGCTTAGTTTTAGTTCTCTACAGAAGTGATCTCGGAGCTACCGAATTGACACACTCGGTGATACCGAAGCAACACTTGGAACCTAAACCAGTGAACTCGGTAGGGCCGAGTCACAGTTCGGTGGCACCGAGATTTCTAGGGTTTCACAGAATCTTGAACTCGGTCAGACCGATTTGCACGTTTCGGTCAGACCGAAAAGCGCATGTGAAATGGCCAAGGCCGAATCGGTGAGACCAATTTCTACAGTTCGGTCAGTCCGAGATGAGTTCTGCGGAGAGCTAACCCTATAATTTTTGAATCAATCTAGACCTAAGGAAGTTTTAGCTGGATGGATTGATCTCAATCGTGGCAAGAAACATGACATTGTCCTTGTGCTAGGAATCGGACTGAAAAAGACAGCACAAGGGGTCGAACACTTACCCTAGAGCGGCGAGTGTTCGCTATGGCGGCAACGGCGGAGCAGATTACCGTTGACGGCGGCGGAGACCAGCGGCAGGAGGTCGCTGGCGGCGAGAAGACGATCCGGAGACCCGAAGAGGCAGAGCAGGTTACGCACGGGTGAAGGGTTTCAGAAAAATTTCCAAATTTTGACCCGTCAGGATATATAACCTGACCCTGTCGGTGTGACCGAGTGGAACAAATCGGTGACACCGAGATGCAAAACTGCGAGCAGTTACTGCAACTCGGTGTGACCGAAAGGTTCTAATCGATTGCACTGAGATTGAAAACCTAGATCAACTTAGTGATCTCGGTATGACTGAAAAGGATGAATCGGTCAAACCGAAATGCACAAAGAGGTTTTGGAAGTTTAAGTCTATGACAAATCAGGGACTCCGAGTGCTCCTCACACAGAGTGGTTCGAATCTGACTTGATCAAACTTTGTGATGTAGCATGAATAGACCTTGAGACAAAGAAAGCATATATAGCTAGAGGGAGTTCTTAGGCATTCTTGTCCATCCATTTGGCAAAATATAAAAAGACAAACAATCAAAGCAACAAATGGATGTCCTCAAATGAGTAAAATATGCATCCAATATGCTCACACAATAAAATGACAAATGAAATATGTGACAAAGCATGCACAAACACTCTAGCATCTATCAAGCAATTGGCGATGACTAGGTCATCTATATATGAGTATATTGACTTAGGAGTGAAATGAGAACATTTGATCATAGGTCATACTCATCGTTTAAGCGCTAGTGGGGATACCACTTTTACATAAAGCATTGTTGTGTTCACACCATTAGAGTTGCTTTAGCTCAAGTCTTAGAGTAAAGCTCCCCCTAGATGTGATATCCCCCCTAAGAGGGATGAACTAACCTTGGGTTTTGTCGATAATGACTTCACGTAGGTGTTGAAGATGTGGATGCTCAATGTTGATGTAGATCATTCGAAGCAATCCATTGGAGTAAGTTGCACTTTCAATACCTACACGGGTTAGTCCCACAAGGAACAAGCAAAGCTATCCATAGACATAGAGTGATGTATACACAAGGTGTTGTCCATGAAAGCATTAGGTTACCTTGTTCCTCATCTTACCAACAAGAGGATTTGTGACTCCCTGGACTAGTGCAAGATATGGAAGTTGTTTGCACTTGTCCTTGCCAAAATGATAAGAGTGAAGTATGTTGGCGGATCACCCTCAAGAACTCTCTAGTTCTTCTTCTTAGGGATCCACACCATCTTGATGGGAATCCTTGGAGTTGTAGTCGTACTTGATGAAGTAGAACTTGATGTAGTCTTGGGAACCCACTTGACCAAGGCCTTAGGAGCTTCTTCAAATGCATCAATCTCCTCTTGAAGCTTGTCCTTGCCTTTTTGCTTGCGGTCTTGTGGTGGAAGATCATCTTGATCTTGTGTTCCTTTGAAATAAGTAGGATCATAATTCTCTTGTTGAGGAACAAACTTCGTCTTGGGGTATTGATCTTCTTCCCACTCAACTCCATTGGCATTGAACTTTCGTTCAAAACCAACACCTTGATTCTTCTGGTGCCTTCCTTGCTTGCGTACAATCTCCTCAAATTGCTTACTTCCGGCGAGGCTCTTGTAAACACCTTTCTCTATAATTCCCTTCAATAAGCTATTTTCTTGCTCAAGTGTAACTTGGATAAGAGAATCATTAGTGGAATTAAGAGAACTACTAGAAGCAACAACATTGGATTTAGCATGATTGTTGTTACTACTAGATGAAGAATCTTTCTTGTTCTTGTTAGATTTAACTTGTGGCATGTAAGTAGACAAGAGTAAACGCTTGGCAATGTAAGAAGAACTTTTCTTGCGAAGATCATCATTGATTGCCTTTAAAAACTCATGCTCTTGCTCAAGGTTGAGCTTTTCAAAGCGTAGTTTCTCAAGAGTCTTTAAAAGTTCTCGATGATCTTCCAAGGTAGTTTCATGAGCTAACTTAAGAGTGTTTAGTTCTTTAGTTAAACGCTCAATCTCCTTCTTATCATCATCATTCGTTTTATCTTGATTAGCATGATTAATAGCAAATTCATCATAGTTTTCATAACTAGAGTTGTCAACAAGTAAATCATCATCTCCTAGCAAATCATCTTCATCACTATTGAAATCAACATACTCGGGGTGTGTTACCTTTGGACCTTTAGCCATGGGGCATCTCCCAATTCCTTCATTTGGTGAGTCAAATATGTCGTAGGAGTTGGTTGTCACAAGTGCTAGTCTGACAACACCTTCATCTTGAGTATATTCGGAGTCCGAGTGATAACTTCTTTCGGAGTGATTGTCAGAGTCGGAGCCGGATACCCATTCACCAACATGAGCTTGATGTCTTCTTTTTGTGTATCTCCTTGATGACTTATCCTTTCTTTCCGAATCCTTGCTTCTCTGAGAGGGTCTTCGTTCATAACGATCATCTCTACTCCTTCTTTCTCTTGATGGTGATTCTTCTCTTCTACTCCTTCTTTTTGGAGAATCTTCTCTTCTTTTGTAGGGAGCCGTACACTCATTGGAATAGTGTCCGGGTCTTCCACAATTGTAGCAATTACGCTCACAACTAGAAGATCTTTTGTCATTGTAGGACCTTGACTTGGAACTTCTTTCCTTGCTTCTACTCTTGTAGAACTTGTTGAAGTTCTTCACCATTAGGCTCAATTCTTCATTGAAGGTTTGTTTCTCACTTGATGATGTGGGAGCTTCACATGAGGCTTTGTAAGCACCACTTGACTTGTTGTGGAGCTCTTCCTTATCCTTGAGTGACATCTCATGAGCAACAGTTCTTCCAATGACTTCCGTTGGCTTGAGATCTTTGTATTTGGGCATCATTTGGATCCATGTGCACACGGTATCATATTTTCCATCCAAGGCTCTTAGGATCTTCTTGATGATGAATTTATCGGTCATCTCTTCACTTCCTAAGCCGGCAATCTCATTTGTGATGAGAGCAAGCCTAGAGCACATTTCAGTGACGCCTTCACCATCCTTCATTTTGATCTTGTCAAGTTGACTTTAAAGCACATCCAATTTGGATTCCTTGACGGAGTCGGTACCTTCGTGCATATCAATCAAAGTATCCCAAATTTCCTTTGCATTCTCAAGACAGCTGATTTTGTTGAATTCTTCGGGGCACAATCCGTTGAAGAGAATATCACAAGCTTGAGCATTATATTGCAACATCTTCAACTCTTCCGCGGTAGCTTCATGGTTCGGTTCTCTCCCATCAAAGAATTCACCTTGCAAGCCAATACACACAATAGCCCAAACGGCGGGGTTATGTCCAAGAATATGCACTTTCATCTTATGCTTCCAACTAGCAAAATTTGTACCATCAAAGTAAGGACCTCTACGGTGGTAATTTCCCTCGCTAGACGCCGTACTCTCATAGGTTGTGAAACCAAGGCTATGACCACCAAAACCTATGGAAATCAAAGCAAATGGAGACCAAAGCTCTGATACCACTTGTAGGATCGAAAGTATGTCTAGAGGGGGGGGGGTGATTAGACAACTTGACCAAATAAAATCTAGCCTTTTCCCAATTTTAGTTCTTGGCAGATTTTAGCAACTTAGCACAAGTCAAGCAATCAACCTACACATGCAATTCTAAGAGCATAGCAGCGTAATGTAAAACAATTGCATATGAAGGTAAAGGGAGGAGTTTGAGGAAGCAAACACAATGTTGACACGGAGATTTTTTATCCGTGGTTCTGATAGGTGGTGCTATCGTACATCCATGTTGATGGATACTTCAACCCACAAAGGGTAATGGTTGCGTGAGTCCACGGAGGGATCCACCCACGAAGGGTCCACGAAGAAGCAACGTTGTCTATCCCACCATGGCCGTCGCCCACGAAGGACTTGCCTCACTCGGGTAGATCTTTGATACGTATCCAACGTATCTATAATTTTTGATTGTTCCATGCTATTATATTACCCCTTTTGGATGTTTATGGGCTTTATTTTACACATTTATATTATTTTTGGGACTAACCTACTAACCGGAGGCCCAACCCGTATTGCTGTTTTTTTGCCTATTTTAGTATTTAAAAGAAAAGGAATATCAAACGGAGTCCAAACGGAATGAAACCTTCGGGAGTGTGATTTTTGGAACGAACGTGATCCGGAGAACTTGGAGTGCAAGTCAAGAAGCAAACGAGGCGGCCAGGAGATAAGAGGGCGCGCCCACCCCTCCTGGGCGTGCCCCTGTCTCCTGGGCCCCACGAGCGGCCACCGATGTACTTCTTCCTCCTATATATACCTACATACCCCGAAAACATCCAGGGAGCCAACGAAAAACAATTTCCACTACCGTAACCTTATGTATCCGTGAGATCCCATCTTGGAGCCTTCGCCGGCGCTCCGCCGGAGGGGGAATCGATCATGGAGGGCTTGTACATCAACACCATAGCCCCTCCGATGAGTTGTGAGTAGTTTACCACAGACCTCCCGGTCCGTAGTTATTAGCTAGATGGCTTCTTCTCTCTTTTCGGATCTCAATACAATGTTCTCCCCCTCTCTTGTGGAGATCTATTTGATGTAACTCTTTTTGAAGTGTGTTTGTCGAGATCCGATGAATTGTGGGTTTATGATCAAGGTTATCTATGAGAAATATTTGAATCTCCTCTGAATTCTTTTATGTATGATTGAGTTATCTTTGCAAGTCTCTTCGAATTATCAGTTTGGTTTGGCCTACTAGATTGATCTTTCTTGCCATGGCAGAAGTTCTTAGCTTTGGGTTCAACTTGCGGTGTCCTTACCAAGTGACAGAAAGGGTTGCAAGGCACATATTGTATTGTTTCCATTGAGGATAAAAAGATGGGGTTTATATCATATTGATTGAGTTTATCCCTCTACATCATGTCATCTTTCTTAATGCATTACTCTGTTCTTATGAACTTAATACTCTAGATGCATGCTGGATAGCGGTTGATGTGTAGTAGTAGATGCAGGCAGGAGTCGGTCTACTTGTCGCGGACATGATGCCTATATACATGATCATGCCTAGATAATCTCATAATTATTTGCTTTTCTATCAATTGCTCGACAGTAATTTGTTCACTCACCGTAATACTTATGCTATCTTGAGAGAAGCCACTAGTGAAACCTATGGCCCCCGGGTCTATCTTTTATCATATAAGCTTTCAATCTACTTTTATTTGCATCTTTACTTTTTGCATCTATATTATAAAATATCAAAAATATATTTATCTTATCATACTATCTCTATCAGATCTCACTTTCGCAAGTGGCCGTGAAGGGATTGACAACCCCTTTATTGCGTTGGTTGTGAGTTCTTTGTTTGTTTGTGTAGGTGCGTGGGACTTTTGAGGAGCCTCCTACTGGATTGATACCTTGGTTCTAAAAAACTGAGGGAAATACTTATGCACTATTGTTGCATCACCCTTTCCTCTTTAAGGAAAACCAACGCAAGCTCAAGACGTAGCAATCTTCACGAAGTAGGCGATCTCCTTGCCCTTACAAACTCCTTGGATCAACTCCACAATCTTGACGGAGGCTCCCAAGTGACACCTAGCCAATCTAGGAGACACCACTCTCCAAGAGGTAACAAATGGTGTGTCGATGATAAACTCCTTGTTCTTGTGCTTCAAATGATAGTCTCCCCAACACTCAACTCTCTGTCATAGGATTGGATTTGGTGGAAAGAAGATTTGAGTGGAAAGCAACTTGGGGAAGGCTAGAGATCAAGATTTATGTGGTTGGAATGGAATATCTTGACCTCAACACAAGTGTAGGTGGTTCTCTCTCAAAAAAATGTATGTTGGAAGTGTAGACATGTTCTGATGGCTCTCTCCACGAATGAAGGGTGGGTGGAGGGGTATATATAGCCTCCACACAAAATCTAACCGTTACACACAATTTACCAAACTCGGTGGGACTGAATCGTGAAACTCGGTCAGACCGATTTAGTTCATAATGTGTGTTGGAAATATGCCCTAGAGGCAATAATAAAATGGTTATTATTGTATTTCCTTGTTGATGATAATTTTCTATTGTTCATGCTATAATTGTATTATCTGGAAACCGTAATACATGTGTGAATACATAGACCACAACATGTCCCTAGTGAGCCTCTAGTTGACTAGCTCGTTGATCAATATATGGTTATGGTTTCCTGACCATGGACATTAGATTTCATTGATAACGAGATCACATCATTAGGAGAATGATGTGATGGACAAGACCCAATCCTAAGCATAGCACAAGATCGTGTAGTTCGTTTGTTAAAAGCTTTTCTAATGTCAAGTATCATTTCCTTAGACCATGAGATTGTGCAACTTCCGGATATCGTAGGAATGCTTTGGGTGTACCAAAACGTCACAACGTAACTGGGTGGCTATAAAGGTGCACTACAGGTATCTTCGAAAGTGTCTGTTGGGTTGGCATGAATCGAGACTGGGATTTGTCACTCCGTGCTACGTCTTGAGCTTGCATTGGTTTTCCTTGAAGAGGAAAGGGTGATGCAACAAAGTAGCATAAGTATTTCCCTCAGTTTTTGAGAACCAAGGTATCAATCTAGTAGGAGGCTCCTCAAAAGTCCCACGCACCTACACAAACGAACAAAGAACTCGCAACCAACGCAATAAAGGGGTTGTCAATCCCTTCACGGCCACTTGCGAAAGTGTGATCTGATAGATATAGTATGATAAGATAAATATATTTTTGGTATTTTATATATAGATGCAAAAAGTAAAGATGGAAATAAAAGTAGATTGAAAGCTTATGTGATAAAAGATAGACCCGACGGCCATAGGTTTCACTAGTGGCTTCTCTCAAGATAGCATAAGTATTACGGTGGGTGAGCAAATTACTGTCGATCAATTGATAGAAAAGCGAATAATTATGAGATTATCTAGGCATGATCATGTATATAGGCATCACGTCCGCGACAAGTAGACCGACTCCTGCCTGCATCTACTACTATTACTCCACACGTCGACCGCTATCCAGCATGCATCTAGAGTATTAAGTTCATAAGAACAGAGTAACGCATTAAGAAAGATGGCATGATGTAGAGGGATAAACTCAAGCAATATGATATAAACCCCATCTTTTTATCCTCGATGGCAACAATACAATATGTGCCTTGCTGCCCGTGCTATCACTGGGAAAGGACACCGCAAGATTGAACCCAAAGCTAAGCACTTCTCCCATGGCAAGAAAGATCAATCTAGTAGGCCAAACCAAACTGATAATTCGAAGGGACTTGCAAAGATAACTCAATCATACATAAAAGAATTCAGAGGAGATTCAAATATTTCTCATAGATAAACTTGATCATAAACCCACAATTCATCGGATCTCGACAAACACACCGCAAAAAGAGTTACATCAAATAGATCTCCACAAGAGAGGGGGAGAACATGGTATTGAGATCCAAAAAGAGAGAAGAAGCCATCTAGCTAATAACTATGGACCCGAAGGTCTGTGGTAAACTACTCACAACTCATCGGAGGGGCTATGGTGTTGATGTAGAAGCCCTCCATGGTCGATTCCCCCTCTGGCGGAGCGCCGGCGAAGGCTCCAAGATGGGATCTCGCGGATACAGAAGGTTACGGCGGTGGAAATTGTTTTTCGTTGGCTCCCTGGATGTTTTCGAGGTACGTAGGTATATATAGGAGGAAGAAGTATGTCGGTGGCCGCCCGAGGGGCCCAGGAGACAGGGGCACGCCCAGGAGGGGTGGGCGCGCCCTCATATCTCCTGGCCGCCTCGATTGCTTCTTGACTTGCACTCCAAGTCCTCTGGATCACGTTTGATCCAAAAATCACGCTCCCAAAGGTTTCATTCTGTTTGGACTCCGTTTGATATTTCTTTTCTTCAAAATATTGAAATAGGCAAAAACAGCAATACGGGCTGGGCCTCCGGTTAGTAGGTTAGTCCCAAAAATTATGTAAATGTGTAAAATAAAGCCCATAAACATCCAGAAGGGGTAATATAATAGCATGGAACAATAAAAAATTATAGATACATTGGAGACGTATCAAGCATCCCCAAGCTTAATTCTGGCTCGTCCTCTAGTAGGTAAGTGATAAAAATAGAATTTTTGATGTGGAATGCTACCTAGCATAATTCTCAATGTAATTTTCTTTATTGTGGCATGAATGTTCAGATCCAAATGATTCAAAATAAAAGTTCATATTGACATAAGAAATAGTAACACTTCAAGCATACTAATCAAAGTAATCATGTCTTCTCAAAATAACATGGCTAAAGAAAGTTCATCCCTACAAAATCATATAGTTAGGCTATGCTTCTTTTTCGTCACACAAAGATGTTCCCAGATTCTACACCCCCGATGAGAAGCCAAGCAATTGTTTCGTACTTAAATAATCTCAAACTTTTTCAACCTTCACGCAATACATGAGCGTGAGCCTTGGATATATCACTATGGGTGGAATAGAATATGATGATGGAGATTGTGTGGAGAAGACAAAAAAGGAGAAAGTCTCACATTGACGAGGATAATCAACGGGCTATGGAGATGCCCATCAATTTATGTCAACATGAGGAGTAGGGATTGCCATGCAACGGATGCACTAGAGCTATAAATGAATGAAAGCTCAACAAAAGAAACTAGTGGATGTGCATCCAACTTGCTTGCTCATGAATACCTAGGGCATTTTGAGGAAGCCCATCGTAGGAATATACAAGTCAAGTTCTATAATGAAAAATTCCCACTAGTATGTGAAAGTGACAACATATGAGACTCACTACAAGAAAAACATGGTGCTACTTTGAAGCCCAATATATGAGACTCGCTATATGAAAAACATGGTGCTACTTTGAAGCACAAGTGTGGAAAAAGAGATAGTAACATTGCCCCTTTTATTTATTTTCTCTTTTTTCCCTTTTTTTTCTTTTCTTTTTTTTCTCTTTTCTTTTTTTGGGCCTTTTTTTCTTGGCCTTTCTTTTTTTTCTTTTTTCTTTTTTTCTTTGGGACAATGCTCTAATAATGATGATCATCACACTTTTATTGATTACAACACAAGGATTACAACTCGAAACTAGAACAAGATATGACTCTATATGAATGCCTCCGGCGGTGTACCGGGATGGTGAAATGAATCAAGAGTGACATTTATGAAAAAGTATGCCTGGTGGCTTTGCCACAAATACGATGTTAACTACATGATCATGCAATGGCAATATGACAAAAGTAATGTATGTCATGATGATGAACGAAACGGTGGAAAGTTGCATGGCAATATATCTCGGGATGGCTATGAAAATGCCATAATAGGTAGGTATGGTGGCTGTTTTGAGGAAGATATAAGGAGGTTTATGTGTGATAGAGCGTATCGTATCACGGGGTTTGGATTCACCGGCGAAGTTTGCACCAACTCTCAAGGTGAGAAAGGGCAACGCACGGTACCGAAGAGGCTAGCAATGGTGGAAAGGTAAAAGTGCGTATAATTCATGGACTCAACATTAGTCAAAAGAACTCATATACTTATTGCAAAAATTTAGAAGTCATCAAAAACCAAGCACTACGCGCATGCTCCTAGAGGGATGGATTGGTAGGAAAAGACCATCGCTCGTTCCCGACCGCCACTCATAAGGATGCACAATCCAGGTACACTTCATGTTTCAAATTTGTTACACAACTTTAACCATACCTGCATGCTACGGGACTTGCTAACTTCAACACAAGCATTCTTTAAATTCATAATCACCCAACTAGCATGACTTTAATATCACTACCTCCATATCTCGAAACAATAATCAAGTATCAAATTGATCATAGCATCCAATTCACTTCCTATGATAGTTTTTATTATACCCAACTTGGATGCCTACCATTCTAGGACCAATTTTATAACCATATCAAATACCATGCTGTTCTAAGAGACTCTCAAAATAATATAAGTGAAGCATTAGAGACTAGCAATTTCTACAAAATTAAGCCACCGCCGTGCTCTAAAAGATATAAGTGAAGCACTAGAGCAAAAACTATCAAGCTCAAAAGATATAAGTGAAGCACATAGAGTATTCTAACAAATTCTATCAAGTGGGCTTCTCCCAAAAAGGTGTGTACAGCAAGGATGATTGTGGTAACCTAAAAATCAAAAAATAATATAATACACGACGCTCCAAGCAAAACACATATCATGTTGCGAATAAAAATATAGATCCAAGTAAAGTTACCAATGAACGAAGACGAAAGAGGGGATGCCTTCCCGGGGCATCCCCAAGCTTAGGCTTTTGGCTACTCTTGAATATCTTGGGGTTCCATGGGAATCCCCAAGCTTAGGCTTTTGCCACTCCTTATTCCATAGTCCATCAAATCTTTACCAAAACTTGAAAACTTCACAACACAAAACTCAACAGGAAATCTCATAAGCTCCGTTAGTGAAAGAAAACAAAAACACCACATAAGGTACTGTAATGAACTCATTATTTATCTATTTTTGCGTTAAAACTACTGTATTCCAAGTTCTTTATGGTTCATACCACTTAATACTAGCCATAGATGCATCAAAATAAGCAAACAACACACGAAAAACAGAATCTGTCAAAAACAGAACAGTCTGTAGAAATCTGTAACTAACGCAAACTTCTGAAACTTTAAAAATCGAACAAAAATAAGAAGTCCTTGGAAATTTATCTATTGATCAGAAGCAAAAAGAATCAACCGAAAATCACGTTTCTGTGATTTAACAAAACTAATTTCACGCGCGCAAAGTTTATGTTTTTCAGCAGAATCAAATTAACTATCACCATAGGTTATCCTATAGGTTCTACTTGGCACAAACACTAATTAAAACATAAAAACACATCTAAACAGAAGGTAGATGCAAAATTTATTACTAAACAGAAACAAAAACAAAAAACACAAATAAAATTGGGTTGCCTCTCAACTAGCGCTATCGTTTAACGCCCCTAGCTAGACATAAAAGCGAGGATAGATCTAAGTAGTGCCATCTTTGGCACTCAATTCCTCAATAGAGCACTTATAATCTTTAGGGGGTCCTCCCTTTTTAGCAATGATTAAATCTTTAGGCAAAAATTCAAGAAATTCATTTGTAACAAAAGGTTCCTTAACGATAGAAAGACAATTGGGATGAACACCTATGGATTTGAGATCCGCGTCTCCTTTACTAGAAGATTCACCCTTATTTTTAGGAACATAAATAAACTTGGCAGTTTTAGTAGGAGGTTTTGGAGTGTTTTTCATCAAAGAAATTGTCGAACCTAAGTTGGTAATGATATCCTCAAGTTTACCGATTCTAGCAGAATCTAGATCTATTTTTTCATTAACTATAGGTTCTTTCTCTTGAAGATTTTTCAAAGTAACCCCAACCCTAGATCCATATTGGGTAATGTGATTATGAATCTTTTTATCCAAGTTTTCAATCAACTCAATAGTGGCAATTTTATTTTCAATAATCTCAAGTCGTTGCATAACATGATCCAAAGTTAAAACGGTTCCATTAACCAAAAGAGGTGGTGGGCCAAACAAATCTAACATAGCATTATAAGCATCAAATGTATGGCTACTCAAGAAATCCCCTCCGGTAATGGTATCAAGAACGCATCTATTCCAAGGAGTAATGCCTACATAAAAATTGCGAAGAAGAACGGAAGTAGAAAGCTTCCTAGTGGATCTATTTCGAGCATTGCAAATTCTATGCCGAGCATCTTTTAAATTTTCTCCCTCCCTTTGCTTAAAATTGATAATTTCGTGTTCGGGAGTAATAACAAGGATAGGAGGACTAGCCATAACGATAAGGCGAACGATCTAACACACGAGCAAACGGAAAAAGGCAAGCGAAAAAGAGAGGAGAAGATTGGGAAACAGAGGGCAAATAAAACGGCAAGGGTGAAGTGGGGGAGAGGAAAACGAGAGGCAAATGGAAAATAATGTAAATGCGAGGGAGATGAGTTTGTGATGGGTACTTGGTATGTCTTGACTTGAGCAAAGACCTCCCCGGCAATGGCGCCAGAAATCCTTCTTGCTATATCTTGAGCTTGCGCTAGTTTTCCTTGAAGAGGAAAGGGTGATGCAGCAATAGTAGCATAATTATTTCCCTCAGTTTTTGAGAACCAAGTTATCAATCCAGTAGGAGGCTCCTCAAAAGTCCCACGCACCTACACAAACAAACAAAGAACTCGCAACCAACGCAATAAAGGGGTTGTCAATCCCTTCACGGCCACTTGCGAAAGTGTGATCTGATAGATATAGTATGATAAGATAAATATATTTTTGGTATTTTATATATAGATGCAAAAAGTAAAGATGCAAATAAAAGTAGATTGAAAGCTTATGTGATAAAAGATAGACCCGACGGCCATAGGTTTCACTAGTGGCTTCTCTCAAGATAGCATAAGTATTACGGTGGGTGAGCAAATTACTGTCGATCAATTGATAGAAAAGCGAATAATTATGAGATTATCTAGGCATGATCATGTATATAGGCATCACGTCCGCGACAAGTAGACCGACTCCTGCCTGCATCTACTACTATTACTCCACACGTCGACCGCTATCCAGCATGCATCTAGAGTATTAAGTTCATCAGAACAGAGTAACGCATTAAGAAAGATGACATGATGTAGGGGGATAAACTCAAGCAATATGATATAAACCCCATCTTTTTTATCCTCGATGGCAACAATACAATACGTGCCTTGCTGCCCCTGCTGTCACTGGGAAAGGACACTGCAAGATTGAACCCAAAGCTAAGCACTTCTCCCATGGCAAGAAAGATCAATCTAGTAGGCCAAACCAAACTGATAATTCGAAGAGACTTGCAAAGATAACTCAATCATACATAGAAGAATTCAGAGGAGATTCAAATATTTCTCATAGATAAACTTGATCATAAACCCACAATTCATCGGATCTCGACAAACACACCGCAAAAAGAGTTACATCAAATAGATCTCCACAAGAGAGGGGGAGAACATGGTATTGAGATCCAAAAAGAGAGAAGAAGCCATCTAGCTACTAATTATGGACCCGAAGATCTGTGGTAAACTACTCACAACTCATCGGAGGGGCTATGGTGTTGATGTAGAAGCCCTCCATTGTCGATCCCCCCTCCGGTGGAACACCGGCGAAGGCTCCAAGATGGGATCTCGCGGATACAAAAGGTTACGGCGGTGGAAATTGTTTTTCGTTGTCTCCCTGGATGTTTTCGGGGTAGGTAGGTATATAGAGGAGGAAGAAGTACGTTGGTGGCCGCCCGAGGGGCCCAGGAGACAGGGGCGCGCCCAGGAGGGGTGGGCGCACCCTCCTATCTCCTGGCTGCCTCGATTGCTACTTGACTTGCACTCCAAGTCCTCTGGATCACATTTGTTCCAAAAATCCCTCTCCCAAAGGTTTCATTCTGTTTGAGACTCCTTTTCTTCGAAATACTGAAATAGGCAAAAAACATCAATACGGGTTGGGCCTCCGGTTAGTAGGTTAGTCCCAAAAATGATATAAATGTGTAAAATAAAGCCCATAAACATCCAAAAGGGGTAATATAATAGCATGGAACAATCAAAAATTATAGATACGTTGGAGACGTATCACTCCGTATGACGGAGAGGTATCTCTGGGCCCATTCGGTAATGCATCATCATAATGAGCTCAATTGACTAAGGAGTTAGTCATGGGATCATGCATTACGGTAACGAGTAAAGTGACTTGCCAGTAACGAGATTGAACGAGGTATTGGGATACCGACAATCGAATGTCGGGCAAGTAACATACCGATTGACAAAGGGAATTGTATACGGGATTGATTGAATCCCCGACATCGTGGTTCATCCGATGAGATCATCGTGGAACATGTGGGAGCCAACATGGGTATCCAGATCCCGCTGTTGGTTATTGGCCGAAGAACGTCTCGGTCATGTCTGCATGGTTCTCGAACCCGTAGGGTCTATTCACTTAAGGTTCGGTGACGCTAGAGTTGTTATGGGAAATAGTATGTGGTTACCAAAGGTTGTTCGAAGTTCCGGATGAGATCCCGGACGTGACAAGGAACTCTGGAATGGTCCGAAGGTGAAGATCGATATATTGGACGACGGGTATTGAAGTCCGGAATTGTTCTGGGAGTACCGGGTGACGAGCAGCGTGATCGAAAGGTGTTCCGGAGGCCCCGGCAAGCATTGGGGGGCCTTATGGGCCAAGGGGAGGGGGAACAACAGCCCACTAAGGGGCTGTGCGGCTCTCCCAACCCCTCTCACGTAACGTGTAGAGGTGGGGGCGCCTTCCCTTGGGCAGCCGCCCCTCCCGGCTTGGGGGGCAAGTTTCCTAGGGGTGGGGGCAGCCGCACCCTTCCCCTGGCGCAGCTCCCTCCCTCCTCCAACACCTCCTCCTCCTGCGTAGTGCTTGGCGAAGCCCTGCCGGAGAACCACGAGCTCCATCGCCCCCACGCCGTCGTGTTGCTGGAGTTTTCCCTCAACTTCTCCTCTCCCCTTGCTGGATCAAGAAGGAGGAGACGTCCCCGGGCTGTACGTGTGTTGAATGCGGAGGCGCCGTCCGTTCGGCGCTTAGATCAGAATCGTATGCGATCTGAATTGCTGCGTGTACGACCACCAACCGCGTTCTTGTAACGCTTCCGCATCGCGATCTTCAATGGTATGAAGATACACTCATCCTCTCCCTTTCTTGTTGCTAGAATCTCCATAGATTCATCTTGGTGATGCGTAGAAAATTTTGAATTATTGTTACATTCCCAAACAGTGGTATCAGAGCCAGGTTTATTGCGTAGATTCTATGCATGAGTAGAACACAAGTAGTTGTGGGTGTTGGTTTGTTTAATTTACTTATTGTTACTAGTCCTATCTTGTTTCAGCGGTATTGTGGGATGAAGCGGCCCGGACCGACCTTACACGTACGCTTACGTGAGACAGATTCCACCAACTGGCATGCACTTGTTGCATAAAGGTGGCTAGCGGGTGCCAGTCTCTCCCACTTTAGTCAGATCGGATTTGATGAAAAGGGTCCTTATGAAGGGTAAATAGAAATTGGCATATCACCGTTGTGGCTTTTGCGTAGGTAAGAAACGTTCTTGCTAGAAACCCATAGCAGCCACGTAAAACATGCAACAACAATTAGAGGACGTCTAACTTGTTTTTGCAGGGTATGTTATGTGATGTGATATGGCCAAAAGAATGTGATGAATGATATGTGATGTATGAGATTGATCATGTTCTTGTAATAGGAATCACAACTTGCATGTCCATGATTATGACAACCGGCATGAGCCATAGGAGTTGTCTTAATTTATTGTATGACTTGCATGTCAATCAGAACGCCATGTAATTACTTTACTTTTTTGCTAACCGTTAGCCATAGTAGTAGAAGTAATAGTTGGCGAGACAACTTCATGAAGACACGATGATGGAGATCATGGTGTCATGCCGGTGACGAAGGTGGTCATGCCGCGCCTCAAAGATGGAGATCAAAGGCGCAAGATGATATTGGCCATATCATGTCACTCTATGATTTGCATGTGATGTTTGTCATGTTTACATCTTATTTTCTTAGAACGACGGTAGCATAAATAAGATGATCCCTCATAAAATTTCAAGAAAGTATTCCCTCCTAACTGTGCATCTTTGCAAAAGTTTGTTGTTTCGAAGCACCACATGATGATCGGGTGTGATAGATTCTAACATTCGCATACAACGGGTGTAAGCCAGATTGACACATGCAAAATACTTAGGTTGACTTGACGAGCCTAGCATGTACAGGCATGGCCTCGGAACAAAAGAGACCGAAAGGTCGAACATGAGTTGTATAGTGGATACGATCAACACGAAGATGTTCACCGATGATGACTAGTCCGTCTCACGTGATGATCGGACACGGCCTAGTTGACTCGGATGATGTATCACTTAGATGACTAGAGGGATGTCTATCTAAGTGGGAGTTCATTAAATAATCAGATGAACTTAATAAGACTAGGGTTTTTGGCAGTGGCTATGTCAACTGAACTCGGTGGCACCGAATAGAAAGTTTCGGTGGGGCCGAGTTTGACTTTTGGTTTGGGACATATGTGGATGTGAGAAAGTTGTTGAGGGTTTTTGGAGCATATCACTAACACTTTGAGCAAGAAACTCATTAAGCAACACCTCACCCCCTCTTGATAGTATTGGCTTTTCCTATGGACTCAATGTGATCTTGGATCACTAAAATCAAAAATGTATAGTCTTGTGCTTTGAGCTTGAGCCAATCCTTTTGTCCTTAGCATTTTGAGGGGTCCACGTTTCTCATCCATGCCATGCCAAACATTGATCTTTCCTGAAATATTTATCTTGAAATAGCATTAGCTCAATGAGCTATATGTTGTTAGGAATTACCAAAACCACCCAGGGATAGTTGCACTTTCAGTTGTTCCCTTTGTCATCGTATGTTACTTGCCCGAGATTCGATCGTCGGTATCTCAATACCTAGTTCAATCTCATTACTGGCAAGTCTCTTTACTCGTTCTGTATGCATCATCCCACAACTAACTCTTTATTCACGTTGCTTGCAAGGCTTACAGTGATGTGCATTACCGAGTGGGCCCAGAGATACCTCTCCGAAACACGGAGTGGCAAATCCTAATCTCGATCTATGCCAACTCAACAAGTACCAAATGAGACACCTGTAGAGCACCTTTATAATCACCCAGTTACGTTGTGATGTTTGGTAGCACACAAAGTGTTCCTCTGGTAATCGGGAGTTGCATAATCTCATAGTCATTGGAACATGTATAAGTCATGAAGAAAGCAATAGCAGTAAACTAAATCGATCAAGTGCTAAGCTAATGGAATGGGTCATGTCAATCACATCATTCTCCTAATGATGTGATCTCGTTTATCAAATGACAACTCATGTCTATGGCCAGGAAACTTAACCATCTTTGATCAACGAGCTAGTTAAGTAGAGGCATACTAGTGACACTCTGTTTGTCTATGTATTCAGACATGTATTATGTTTCCGGTTAATACAATTCTAGCATGAATAATAAACATTTATCATGAATTAGGGAAATAAATAAAAACTTTATTATTGCCTCTAGGGCATATTTCCTTCACGCCCTACCCCCTTAGGCGCGCCCCCTACCTCGT
>NC_041385.1:198468771-198519812 GCF_002162155.2 Triticum dicoccoides
GAAAAGAAACCTAGATCGGAAGTTCTGCCACCGCAAGCCTATGTAGCCACCAAAAACCAACCAGGACCCTATTTCGGCACCCTGCCGGAGGGGGGATCCATCACCGACGGCCATCTTCATCATCCCGGCACTCTCCATGACGAGGAGGGAGTAGTTCACCCTCGGGGCTGAGGGTATGTACCAGTAGCTATGTGTTTGATCTCTCTCTCTCTCTCTCTCTCTCTCTCTCTCTCTCTCTCGTGTTCTTGATTTGGCACGATCTTGATGTACTGCGAGCTTTGCTATTATAGTTGGATCTTATGATGTTTGTCCCCCTCTACTTTCTTGTAATGGATTGAGTTTTCCCTTTGAAGTTATCTTATCGGATTGAGTCTTTAAGGATTTGAGAACACTTGATGCATGTCTTGCATGTGCTTATCTGTGATGACAATGGGATATTTACGTGATCCACTTGATGTATGTTTTGGTGATCAACTTGTGGGTTCAGTGACCTTGTAAACTTATGCATAGGGGTTGGCACACGTTTTCTTCTTGACTCTCTGGTAGAAACTTTGGGGCACTCTTTGAGTTCTTTGTGTTGGTTGAATAGATGAATCTGAGATTGTGTGATGCATATCGTATAATCATACTCACGGATACTTGTGGTGACATTGGAGTATCTAAGTGACATTAGGGTTTTGGTTGATGTGTGTCTTAAGGTGTTATTTTACTATGAACTCTAGGGTTGTTTGTGACACTTATAGGAATAACCCAATGGATTGATCGGAAAGAATAACTTTGAGGTGGTTTCGTACCCTACAATAATCTCTTCATTTGTTCTCCACTATTAGTGACTTTGGAGTGACTCTTTATTGTACGTTGAGGGATAGTTATATGATCCAATTATGTTATTATTGTTGAGAGAACTTGCACTAGTGAAAGTATGAACCCTAGGCCTTGTTTCGAAGCATTGCAATACCGTTTACGCTCACTTTTACCACTTGCTGCCTTGCTGTTTTTATATTTTCAGATTACAAAAACCCATATCTACCATCCATATGTACTGTATCACCATCTCTTCGCCGAACTAGTGCACCTATACAATTTACCATTGTATTGGGTGTGTTGGGGACACAAGAGGCTCTTTGTTATTTGGTTGCAGGTTTGTTTGAGAGAGCCAATCTTCATCCTACGCCTCCCACGGATTGATAAACCTTAGGTCATCCACTTGAGGGAAATTTGCTACTGTCCTACAAACCTCTGCACTTGGAGACCCAACAACGTCTACAAGAAGAAGGTTGCGTAGTAGACATCAAGCTCTTTTCTGGCGCCGTTGCCGGGGAGGTTAGTGCTTGAAGGTATATCTTTAAATCTTGCAATCGAATCTTTTAGTTTCTTGTTTTATCACTAGTTTAGTCTATAAAAGAAAATTACAAAAAAGGAATTTAGGTTGCCTCATATGCCTCATCTTTTTAATGTCTTTCGTGAAAATAATGATTCCGATAATTGTGCCAAAGCATTAGAAGAAGAATGCATTCAAATGTTTGGCACTAAATCTTTGAATGATGAGCATGATTGCAATGTTGTTAGTATGAATTCCTTGAATATCCATGATGCTAATGATATGCAAAGCCGCAAGCTTGGGGAAGTTATGTTTGATGAAGATGATATTTTTAGTCCCCCAAGTTTTGATGAGAAAATATTGATGATAGCATGCGTGCTATTTATGATGATTATATTGATGATAGTGGGTTTGGAAGAGTATCAAATTTAGGTAGTATTGATCCCACTATTTTGGAGGGTGTTGAATCTTATGGTTATATTGATGAAAGTGGATTTGGAGAGGTCATGACTTTATTTAGTGATGAATCCACTATTTCGGAAGAGGTTCCAATTGATGATCAGAACAATTTTGCTATCTATGATGATTATTGTGATGATACTTATGTTATAAAAAGTAGTGATGATTATATTTATAAAACTTGTCATCTTGATTTTAATTTTCAATTGGATTATGCCTCACATGATAGTTATTTTGTTGAGTTTGCTCCCACTACTATTCATGAGAATAAATTTGCTTATGTGGAGAGTAGTAAAATTTCTATGCTTGGGGAGCATCAAAATAATGCTTTATGTGATGGTTATATTGTTGAATTCATTCATGATGCTACTGGAAATTATTATGAGGGAGGAATATATGCTTGTAGGAATTGCAATAATATCAAGTTTTCTCTCTATGTGTTGAAAATCTTGAAGCTATGCTTGTTTTGCTTTCCTATGCTAGTTGATTCTTGTTCCCATAAGATGTTTGCTCATAAAATCCCTAGGCATAGAAAGTGGGTTAGACTTAAATGTTCTAGTCATATTCTTCATGATGCTTCCATTATGTTTCAATTCTTATCTTTTACGTGAGCATCATTGAAATCATCATGCCTAGCTAGAAAGTCATTAAAGAAAAGCGCTTGTTAGGAGATAACCCAATATTTACCCCTAATGTTTTTGTGTGTTCACATCATTAAGCTACTGTATTAATCATGTTTTATAGCTTTTTTTCAATAAATTTCCAAGTAAGACCTTTGGGATAGCTTACGGTGATAGTTGTGTTGATCCTGCTGAAAATCAAAAACTTTTGCACCCAGTAAATTAGTTTTAATAATTCACTTAAATGTGATTTTGATCCGATTCTTTTTTATATGGATTGGCACACAAATGTTTCAGGTTTTCCTAATTTTGTGGGATTTTTAGAGTTATAGAAGTATTCGAGAGTTACAGATTACTACAGACTGTTCTGTTTTTAACAGATTCTGTTTTCTATGTGTTGTTTGCTTATTTTGATGAATCTGTGAGTAGTATCGGAGGGTATGAACCATAGATAAGTTGGAATACAGTAGCTATTACATCAATATGAATTTATAATGAGTTCACAGCAGTACCTAAGTGGTGATTTATTTTCTTATAGTAACGGAGCTTACGAGTTTTCTATTGAGTTTTGTGTTGTGAAGTTTTCAAGTTTTGGGTAAAGATTCGATGGACTATGGAATAAGGAGTGGCAAGGGCCTAAGCTTGGGGATTCTCAAGGCACCCCAAGGTAATATTCAAGGACAACCAAGAGCCTAAGCTTGGGGATTCCCCGGATGGCATTCCTTCTTTCGTCTTCGTTCATCGGTAACCTTACTTGGAGCTATACTTTTATTCACGACATGATATGTGTTTTGCTTGGAGCGTCATATCATTTTATTTTGTTTTGCTTGCTGTATGAATAATATCTCGAGATCTTAAATTCTTAAATGGAGAGTTTTCACATAGTTGCATAATTCTTCGACTACTCACTGATCTTCACTTATATCTTTCGGAGTAGTTTGTCGTTTGCTCTAATGCTTCACTTATATCTTTTTAGAGCAAGGTGGTGGTTTTATTTTGAAGAAATAGATGAACTCTCACGCTTCACTTACATTATTTTGACAGTATTAAACAACATAGTAATTTTCTTAGGTTATGCATTTAGTCCTAATATGATGGGCATCCAAGAGGGATATAATAAAAACTTTCATATAAAGTGCATTGAATACTATGAGAAGTTTGATTCTTTATGATTGTTTTGTGATATGAAGATGGTGATATTAGAGTCATGCTAGCGGAGTAGTTGTGAATTTGAGAGATACTTGTGTTAAAGTTTGTGATTCCCGTAGCATGCACGTATGTTGAACCGTTATGTGATGAAGTTGAAGCATGATTTATTTATTGATTGTCTTCCTTATGAGTGGCGGTCGGGGACGAGCGATGGTCTTCTCCTACCAATCTATCCCCTACGAGCATGCGCATAGTACTTTGTTTCGACAACTAATAGATTTTTACAACAAGTATGTGAGTTCTTTATGACTAATGTTGAGTCCATAGATTATACGCACTCTCATCATTCCATCATTGCTAGCCTCTCTTGTACCGCGCAACTTTTACCGGTACCATGCACCCACATAACCTTCCTCAAAACAGCCACTATACCTACCTACTATGGCATTTCCATAGCCATTCCTTTCCATGCAACTTTTCACCGTTCCGTTTATTATGACACACTTGATCATTGTCATATTGATTTGCATGATCATGTAGTTGACATCGTATTTGTGGCAAAGCCACCATTCATAATTCTTTCATACATGTCACTCTTGATTCATTGCACATCCCGGTACACCGCCGGAGGCATTCATATAGAGTCATATTTTGTTCTAAGTATCGAGTTGTAATTCTTGAGTTGTAAGTAAATAAAAGTGTGATGATCATCATTATTAGAGCATTGTCCCAATGAGGAAAGGATGATGGAGACTGTGATTCCCCCACAAGTTGGAATGAGACTCCGGACGAATAATATATATATATATATATATATATATATATATATATATATATATATATATAGGGTGGGTCTATTCTAATAACATCCCTTAAGAGTCTTATTCTGCACATCAGTTTCTTATTCTGATAACATCCCCACCTCACCGGCGCCCGCGCAGAACCACCTCCATCCTCCCCCGTCGCCCGATTCCTCCTACCCAGCCGCGCGCAACCGCGCCTACCACCTTCCTCCCCCACCTACCTCCGGCCACGTCCGGCCCAACCAAACACCGGATCCGGGGGGGATCCTCCTCCGTCTTCCTCTCCCGCGCCTGCCCGCCCTCCCAACGCCGCCCTCACCTCCCCGCCCCACCGCCAAGCCACAGGATCTACGTCGGCCCGCCGCCCCCACAACCTCCACCCTCGGGCCCCCGAGAGCAGCCATGGCGCCCCTGCCCCCTACTTCTCGCCAGCACCTCTAGTGGTCGTGGCCGCCGGCGACCGTCGGATCCGGCCTCCACCGCGCCTGTAGCCACTGGATCCATGGATCCCCCAGGCGTGCGTGCCCCCGTCAGCCCCACCTCGCCGACCACGAGTCCGGTGGCTCACATCAGCGGCACGGCTCGGTAGGCTCCCTGGCTGACTCTGCCTACGGGCGTGCAGCTCGACCAATGGAGCCTTGCAGTTCGGCCGACGACACTGATGGCTTCCGGCGAACTCTCGCTTGGACGGCGGCGTGATGTGCAGTTCAATCGCTTGGGCGAGTGGTTCGGCAGCCGTATGGTTGCGGTGAAGTGCACCATCATGCGCAGTTCTGTAGGCGTGTGCTCGGTCTTCCCGTAGCCGCCGTGCGCAACTACTCATCTTCGCGGGCCCGGGCGCGCTGCCGCGCCCTTTCTCTTCTGTGTGCCTTCCTCCGCAACGCGCAGCGCGGATCCAAAAAGATCTCGGCCACCGGCGAGCGGTCGTGCCATGCCTCTCGGTGCGGCTACAGTGCGGCTACCGCACGGTTGAAAGTCAGCAGTAATTTTGCTGCTTTTTCATATTTTGCTTGGTCACAATACTGCACTTCTCATGGGTCTGCAGTCCACCGACGAGACAGCTCGTCGTTGGATGTGCTCGCTATTCTCTTCTGGGATTCCGAACGCGGCCTTAGAGACAGTTGTTTTGCCACTGTGCTATGTAGAGGAGAACGAGCATGTGGGCGCTGCATCGTTTATTATGTTTACATGCACTGTCTGAAGGAACACGGCTCATCCTCTGCCCGTCGTTGACGGCCCACGGTGGCGCCAGAGCCAGTTGCGACGGCGGCTCCAGAGCTCGGCCACGACAAGCAAGTCCTAGCTCGCGGCATGCAAAACGTCGCTGACGACACCACGCACACGGCCGCAGAAGCACGACACCGGGCGGCCAAAGAAGCTAGTAGAGTTTCTGACTTTTGACTCGAGTATGAAGCTAGCTGGAGCACAACGTAGTTACATCCTGGAGCACACACATAGACATATGGGACTTCGGCGGCTCATCTTCCATGCTGCAGGAATCAGGGCCCGTCTGTAGTTAAATGTATGTGTCTACAGACTACAGGTACTAGTTTCAGACTATCAGTTAGAGTTTCAGTAAACTCCTAGTGCTAGTTTCAGTTTGTTATTTCAGTAAACTACTATTCCTGGAACGTGCTAGTGTCTACAAACGACCCAACATCCTACGTGGCGGTTCTGGACTCAATTTGTATGATTTTGTTCCTGCAAAACAAGTTTAGTAAACTCTTTGTACCACTGATAGTTTGGATGGCTTTTTTGTTTGTAAAGAAGGTTAAGTGCAATGCGGTTCAGTTAAGTCATTTTTGCCGGAGAAGACGAAGATAAAGTGCACTGCACATGTTTGCCGAGCCTAAAAAACGCTGAATTGCACATCTAGATTCTAGAGAAAAAAGTGCAGTGCACTGGTCTCAAGCGGTAGACCATTTTTTTTCACTTTCGAGGTTCACTGCTCACATTCCGGGCAGCTCGCTATATTTTTGTTTTGTTTTGGGGGTGTTCATACAGAAAGGCAATATTCTGTTTGTAATTATTTGAAGAAATCTCATGTAGTTCATTATATGAAGACTTGTTGTTTGCTATGTAAAAAGACAAGGAAAACAAGCAATGCAATACACTAGCTTCGAGAGTGCGGTCCGAATAAATTACTAAAAGAGAGTTAAGAATTAAAAAACCAATGCAGTTCTCTTGCCTTGTCACGTAATTAAAAAACATTAGAAAAATCTTGTTTTAGAAGTTCACTCCATGCAGCTCAGTTACGCTCGACTTGAAGCATGGATCACTTCCTCGTCTTCAAAAATTCACGTCCCACAAAAAAGAAATCATGCAGTCTGCTAGCCCGTCTGATGCTGTGCGGTTTTCAGTCTAAAAGCAGTGCGGTTTTCTTCCTCGTCTAAAAAATTTACGTCCCACAAAAAAGAAATCAGGCAGTCCGCTAGCCCGTCTAATGCAGTGCGGTTTTCAGTCTAAAAGCAGTGCGGTTTTCTTCATTATCTTAAAAAATTTACGTCCCATAAAAAAGAAACCATGCAGTTATTTTACCCGTATGTTGCAGTGCGGTTTTTTATCCGATGCAGTGCGGTTTTCAATCTGATGAAGTACCCACGTCGAATTGGGTGTCATGAAAAACAGAGTGTCCGCATTTCGGTAAATTTGAAATTCTTCTTAAACCGTAAAGAATTAGAGAGAGTGTTCTACATGAAAAAGTTGCGTCTCTTCGATATCTTTCCAACGGCGTATGATTTGAATCATTCCGACCAGCCATTCGTAAAAAAATTGTGAAAAAACAGCCGCTGCCTCTCGAAGTCGGCCGCACGATTTTCGAAATTAACTAAAAACCGTAAGGAATCTCAAAACCATTTCAACATATGAAAGTTGCGCCTTGTCCGTAGATCTCCAACGGCGTATCATACGCCTCATTTCGACAAATGGTTCAAAAACTGGAGCGAAAACAGTACTGAAAATTTCAAAAAAAATTGAAAGACAAAGTTCCGTGATTTAGTAAATTTGAAACTGCTCTTAAGACGTAACGAATTAGAGAAAGATTTATATATGAAAAAGATGCGCCTCGACGATATCTATCCAACGGCGTATCATTTGCTTCATTCCGACAAGCGGTTTAGAAAAAAACGCGAAAAAACGCTCGCCGCCACTCGTCATCCGCCGCACCATTTTCAAAACTGCTCTTAAACCGTGTGGAATCTCGAAAAGTGTTCAACATGTCGAAGTTGCGCCTAACCCATAGCTTTTCAACGGTATATTACACGCCTCATTCCGATAAACGGTTAAAAAATTAGAGCGAAAACAGTACCGAAAAAACACCGCGTGCAGTTTTTTCCGACGAGAAGTTCACTAGTCTCTATTGCAGTGCTCGTCGTCAAAATGATGCAGTGCGCTTCTGTTTGAGCGTGCAGTGCCGAAGTGGTGTGCAGAATAGTTATTCTGCTAATATTAGCAGAATAGACCGTCTGTATAAAGAGGCCAAAAAAAAGAGGGCCAAAAAAAAGAAAAAATGAGAGAAAATGAGAGAAGGGGCAATGCTACTATCCTTTTACCACACTTGTGCTTTAAAGTAGCACCATGATCTTCATGATAGAGAGTCTCCTATGTTGTCTCTTTCATATACTAGTGAGAATTTTTCATTATAGAACTTGGCTTGTATATTCTAATGATGGGCTTCCTCAAATTGCCCTAGGTCTTCGTGAGCAAGCAAGTTGGATGCACACCCACTTAGTTTCTTTTCGAGCTTTCATACACTTATAGCTCTAATGCATCCGTTGCATGGCAATGCCTACTCACTCACATTGATATCTATTGATGGGAATCTCCATAGCCCGTTGATACGCCTAGTTGATGTGAGACTATCTCCCTCTTTTGTCTTCTTCACAACCACCATTCTATTCCACCTATAGTGCTATGTCCATGGCTCACGCTCATGTATTGCGTGAAAGTTGAAAAGATTTGAGAACATCAAAAGATGAAACAATTGCTTGGCTTGTCATCGAGGTTGTGCATGATTTAAATATTTTGTGTGATGAAGATAGAGCATATCCAGACTATATGATTTTGTAGGGATAACTTTCTTTGGCCATGTTATTTTGAGAAGACATGATTGCTTTATTAGTATGCTTGAAGTATTATCGTTCTTATGACAATATTAAATTTTTGTTTTGAATCTTATAGATCTGAATATTCTTGCCACAATATAGAAGATTACATTGATAAATATGTTAGGTAGCATTCCACATCAAAATTTCTATTTTTATCATTTACGTACTCGAGGACGAGCAGGAATTAAGCTTGGGGATGCTTGATACGTCTCCAACGTATATATAATTTTTTATTGTTCCATGCTATTATATAAACCATCTTGGATGTTTTATATGCATTTATATGCTATTTTATATGATTTTTGGGACCAACATATTAACCTAGAGCCCAGTGTCAGTTTCTGTTTTTCCTTGTTTTTGAGTTTTACAGAAAAGCAATACCAAAGGGAGTCCAATTGACCTGCCAATTTACGGAGATTTTTTATGGACCAGAAGAAGTCCCCGAAGCAAAAGAGTTGGTCCAGAAGAGTCCCGAGTCATCCACGAGGGTGGAGGGCGCGCCCTACCCCCTGGGCGCGTCCCTACCTCGTGGCTGACTCGGAGACCCCCCTGACGTGAAACCGACGCCAAAAATTCCTATAAATACAGAAACGCCCAAAAAGAAACCTAGATCGGCAGTTCCGCTGCCGCAAGCCTCTATAGGCACCAAAAACCAATCAGGACCCTGTTCCGGCACCCTGTCGGAGGAGGGATCCATCACCGGTGGCCATCTTCATCATCCCGACGCTCTCCATGACGAGGAGGGAGTAGTTCACCCTCGGGGCTGAGGGTATGTACCAGTAGCTATGTGTTTGATCTCTCTCTCTCTCTATCTCTCTCTCTCTCTCTCTACTCTCTCGTGTTCTTGATTTGGCACGATCTTGATGTACCGCGAGCTTTGCTATTATAGTTGGATCTTATGATGTTTCTCCCCCTCTACTTTCTTATAATGGATTGAGTTTTCCCTTTGAAGTTATCTTATCGGATTGAGTCTTTAAGGATTTGAGAACACTTGATGCATGTCTTGCATGTGCTTATCTATGGTGACAATGGGATATTCACGTGATCCACTTGATGTATGTTTTGGCGATCAACTTGCGGGTTCAGTGACCTTGTGAACTTATGCATAGGGGTTGGCACACGTTTTCGTCTTGACTCTCCAGTAGAAACTTTGGGGCACTCTTTGAAATTCTTTTTGTTGGTTGAATAGATGAATTTGAGATTGTGTGATGCATATCGTATAATCATAACCGCGGATACTTGTGGTGATATTGGAGTATCTAGGTGACATTAGGGTTTTGGTTAATGTGTGTCTTAAGGTTTTATTTTACTACGAACTCTAGGGTTGTTTGTGACACTTATAGGAATAGCCCAATGGATTGATCGGAAAGAATACTTTGAGGTGGTTTCGTACCCTACAATAATCTCTTCGTTTGTTCTCCACTATTAGTGACTTTGGAGTGACTCTTTTTTGCACGTTGAGGACAGTTATATGATCCAGTTATGTTATTATTGTTGAGAGAACTTCCACTAGTGAAAGTATGAAACCTAGGCCTTGTTTCGAAGCATTACAATACCGTTTACGCTCACTCTTACCACTTTCTACCTTGCTGTTTTTATATTTTCAGATTACAAAAACTCATATCTACCATCCATATTGCACTTGTATCACCATCTCTTCGCCAAACTAGTGCACCTATACAATATACCATTGTATTGGGTGTGTTGGGGACACAAGAGACTCTTTGTTATTTGGTTGTAGGGTTGTTTGAGAGAGACCATCTTCATCCTACGCCTCCCACGGCTTGATAAACCTTAGGTCATCCACTTGAGGAAAATTTGCTACTGTCCTACAAACCTCTGCACTTGGAGGCCCAACAATGTCTACAAGAAGAAGGTTGCATAGTAGACATCAGTCGCTGAAGGAAATATGCCCTAGAGGCAATAATAAAGTTATTATTTACTTCCTTATATCATGATAAATTTTTATTATTCATGCTAGAATTGTATTAACCAGAAACATAATACATGTGTGAATACATAGACAAACAGAGTGTCACTAGTATGCCTCTACTTGACTAGCTCGTGAATCAAAGATGGTTAAGTTTCCTAACCATAGACATGAGTTGTCATTTGATTAATGGGATCACATCATTGGGAGAATGATGTGATTGACTTGACCCATTCCGTTAGCTTAGCACTTGATCGTTTAGTATGTTGCTATTGCTTTCTTCATAACTTATACATGTTCCTATGACTATGAGATTATGCAACTCCCGTTTACCGGAGGAACACTTTTTGTGCTACCAAACGTCACAACGTAACTGGGTGATTATAAAGGATCTCTACAAGTGTCTCCAAAGGTACATGTTGGGTTGGCGTATTTCAAGATTAGGATTTGTCACTCCTCTGGGCCCTCTTGGTAATGCACATCACTATAAGCCTTGCAAGCAATGTAGCTAATGAGTTAGTTGCGGGATGATGCATTACGTAATGAGTAAAGAGACTTGACGGTAACGAGATTGAACTAGGTATTGGGATACCGATGATCGAATCTCAGGGAAGTAACATAGCGATGACAAAGGGAACAACGTGTGTTGTTATGCGGTTTGACTGATAAAAGATCTTCGTAGAATATGTAGGAGCCAATATGAGGATCCAGGTTCCGCTATTGGTTATTGATCGGAAACGTTTCTTGGTCATGTCTACATAGTTCTCGAACCCGTAGGGTCCGCATGCTTAAGGTTTCGATGACAGTTATATTATGAGTTTATGAGTTTTGATTTACCAAATGAGTTCGGAGTCCCGGATGAGATCGGGGACATGACGAGGAGTCTCGAAATGGTCGAGACGTAAAGATCGATATATTGGACGACTATATTCGGACATCGGAAAGGTTCCGAGTGATTCGGGTATTTTTCGGAGTACCGGGAGAGTTACAGGAATTCGTATTGGGCCTTAATGGGCCATACGGGAAAGGAGAGAAAGGCCCCAAAGGGTGGCCGCACCGCTCCCCATGGACTAGTCCGAATTGGACTAGGGAGGGGGGGCGCCCTCTGCCTTCCTTCTCCTTCTCCCTTCCCTTTCCTTCTCTCCTACTCTTTCTACTTGGAAGGGCTCCTAGTTCTACTAGGAAAGGGGGAATCCTACTCCCGGTGGGAGTAGGACTCCCCTAGGGCGCGTCATAGAGAGAGGGCCAGCCCTCCCCCTCCTCCACTCCTTTATATACGGGGAGGGGGGCACCCCTTGGAGACACAAAAATTGATCTCTTGATCTCTTAGCCGTGTGCGGTGCCCCCCTCCAACATAGTCCTCCTCT
Organism: Triticum dicoccoides; assembly: GCF_002162155.2. Classification (NCBI taxonomy): domain Eukaryota; kingdom Viridiplantae; phylum Streptophyta; class Magnoliopsida; order Poales; family Poaceae; genus Triticum; species Triticum dicoccoides. The sequence continues at coordinate 198,480,527 of NC_041385.1, forward strand.
ATAATATTGTAGCGGTGCTTAGGTGAAGCCCTGCAACAGTAGAACATCAAGATCGTCACCACGCCGTCGTGCTGACGGAACTCTCCCTCGACACTTGGCTGGATCGGAGTTCGAGGGACGTCATCGAGCTGAACGTGTGGTAGAACTCGGAGGTGCCGTAGTTTCGGTGCTTGATCGGTCGGGCCGTAAAGACGTACGACTACATCAACCGCGTTGTTCTAACGCTTCCGTTTTCGGTCTACGAGGGTACGTGGACACACTCTCCCCTCTCGTTGCTATACATCACCATGATCTTGCGTGTGCGTAGATTTTTTTTGAAATTAATACGTTCCCCAACAGTGGCATCCGAGCCTGGTTTTATGCGTAGATGTTATATGCACGAGTAGAACACAAATGAGTTGTGGGCGATACAAGTCATACTGCTTACCAGCATGTCATACTTTGGTTCGGCGGTATTGTTGGATGAAGCGGCCCAGACCGACATTACGTGTACGCTTACGCGAGACTGGTTCTACCGACGTGCTTTGCACACAGGTGGCTGGCGGGTGTCAGTTTCTCCAACTTTATTTGAACCGAGTGTGGCTATGCCCGGTCCTTGTGAAGGTTAAAACAACACTAACTTGATGAACTATCGTTGTGGTTTTGATGCGTAGGTAAGAACGGTTCTTGCTCAGCCCGTAGCAGCCACGTAAAATTTGCAACAACAAAGTAGAGGACGTCTAACTTGTTTTTGCAGGGCATGTTGTGATGTGATATGGTCAAGACATGATGCTATATTTTATTGTATGGGATGATCATGTTTTGTAACCGAGTTATCGGCAACTGGCAGGAGCCATATGGTTGTCGCTTTATTGTATGAAATGCAAGCACCCTGTAATTGCTTTACTTTATCACTAAGCGATAGCGATAGTCGTAGAAGCAATAGATGGCGAAACGACAACGATACTACGATGGAGATCAAGGTGTCGCGCCGGTGACGATGGTGATCATGACGGTGCTTCGGAGATGGAGATCACAAGCACAAGATGATGATGGCCATATCATATCACTTATATTGATTGCATGTGATGTTTATCCTTTATGCATCGTATTTTGCTTTGATTGACGGTAGCATTTTAAGATGATCTCTCACTAATTATCAAGAAGTGTTCTCCCTGAGTATGCACCGTTGTGAAATTTCTTCGTGCTGAGACACCACGTGATGATCGGGTGTGATAGGCTCTACGTTCAAATACAACGGGTGCAAAACAGTTGCACACGCAGAATACTCAGGTTAAACTTGACGAGCCTAGCATATACATATATGGCCTTGGAACACGGAGACCGAAAGGTCTAGCGTGAATCATATAGTAGATATGATCAACATAGTGATGTTCACCATTGAAAACTACTCCATCTCACGTGATGATCGGACATGGTTTAGTTGATTTGGATCACGTGATCACTTAGATGACTAGAGAGATGTCTGTCTAAGTGGGAGTTCTTAAGTAATATGATTAATTGAACTCAAATTTATCATGAACTTAGTCCTGGTAGTATTTTGCAAATTATGTTGTAGATCAATAGCTCGCGTTGTTGCTTTCATATATTTATTTTGATATGTTCCTAGAGAAATATTGTGTTGAAAGATGTTAGTAGCAATGACGCGGATTGGATCCATGATCTGAGGTTTATCCTCATTGCCGCACAGAAGAATTATGTCCTTAATGCACCGCTAGGTGACAGACCTATTGCAGGACCAAATGCAGACGTTATGAATGTTTGGCTAGCTCAATATGATGACTACTTGATAGTTTAGTGCACCATGCTTGACGGCTTAGAATCGGGACTTCAAAGATGTTTTGAACGTCATGGACCATATGATATGTTCCAGGAGTTGAAGTTAATATTTCAAGCAAATACCCAAGTTGAGAGATATGAAGTCTCCAACAAGTTCTATAGCTAAAAGATGGAGGAGAATCACTCAACTAGTGAGCATGTGCTCAGATTGTCTGGGTACTACAATCGCTTGAATCAAGTGGGAGTTAATCTTCCAGATAAGATAGTGATTGACAGAGTTCTCTAGTCACCATCACCAAGTTAGTAGAACTTCTGTAACGCCCCGGATACAACTTTCCGCATTCGTAACTCCAACTCTTGCCTTTTCCGGAGATGCGATATGATTATTTCCTCCGTGGTTGGGTTTTTGTCTTCGTTTTGCATTTTGTTCATGTCAGGCTTTTCATCTCATTGCTTCATGTGCATTGCATCATGGCATCTTGCACCCCTTTTTAAAACTCAACTAAATAAACCGTATGGATCTTCGGTCCATTTAAATCGAGGGAATTCACATGGTGATTTCTCTTTATAACATATCATCCTAGTATGTAAGGAGCTATAATAAATATTCCATTAATTTGGAATTCACCATAACACACTTGCAAATTATCCCAATGCCTTTGTTATCTTAATTCTTGGTCTCCAACCTTGCCATATATTCTTTCGTCATTTTCCCGAGCTCCACCAAAAATCTCAACATTTTTGGACACTTCTAAATCCTTGTCCTTGTTCAAACCATTTGAATTAAATTCAAATGACTTTGAATTTAATTCTTGCAATCTTGCCCACACCATTTTTCTTGGAACAAGCTCATTTTTATGAGTCCGGAAAAGTTGTCTTTGTTCTCAAATTCTTTCCCTAACCCTCTCTTTCTTTTTCTTTCCTCTAATTTCTTTTCTGCTAAATAGTTAAAGAAGAGAAGGGAGAGACCCAGCTAGGCCTCTGCCAGCCCACCAGGCCTCTGGCCATTTTCCTCTCCACTGGGCCGGCCTCCCAAGGCCCAGCCGCGCCCCCTCTAACCCTAGCCAGCCTCGATCCCCAACACCCCTCCTCTCGATTCACTTGCGCCGCCAGCACCCACGCACCTCTCCTCGATCCCGCATCGCCCGCGCCAGAGGACGCGCTCCACCCCATCGCCCTCTCCTGCGCCCGTTCCCGATCCTCTCGCATCCCTCCTCTCGATCCCCATCTCCCTCTCGTTCCCGTGCCCGCAGCCATGGCCCTCCTCGCGCGACCCCCTCTCCCTTTCCCCTCGCCGCCTCCTCCCTCCACCGGCGCCAGCCGTCCCCGTCGCCCTAGCGCTCAAGGAGAGTAGCTCCTCGAGCTCGTCGCTGCTGCTTCCTCCCTCTGCCGCCAGAGAGGAGCGAGAGCCTCTCACTCGAGCCACGCCGCCGGCCAAGTCCCTCTTCCTCTCCAAGCCACGCCGGTGACCCCATCGGTGCAGCCAACTCCGGCGGCTCTCCGTCTCCTGCGCCTCCAGCGCCTGACCCCGCGCCCGTCCGCCTCGGAGCCGGCCTCCACTGCCTCCTCCCTCACCTGCGGCCTCCTCCTCGTCGCCTCCGCGCCACCACCTTGCTCCGAAGCCCGCCGTCCACCTTCCCCGTGGCTGAGATGCTCTCCGCCGTCTGCCTTCCCGGCGTCCTCTGCATCCCCTGGCTGCATCGAGCAACAGCATGCCAAGTCCATCGCCACCTCGCCAGAGAGCCCCGTCCTGGCCCGGATCTTTGTCGCCAGCCCCAAGCCTCACCGCCGCTGCCTTCGTTTTGCCTGAGCTGCGCCCCTGCTTCGCCTCGAACAGCAGCAGCTCGCCCGCTTGTCCTCGTGGACTCGTTTCAGTCAAATGCCAGGACCACGGGTCAGCCTCCTGTTCGTTGACCACCGAGACCTGAGGCCCTTTTGTTTTTTTCTTCGCCATGGATGCGCCAAGTTAGACTACATGACGCGTCAAGTACCTCTACCGATGACCCCGTTCATCTACGAAATGGGTACAATTACCGCCGCCGTCGCGTGAACAACTACTTCCACTACGAGAAGTACCACTACCGTCGCCAAGATCGCGAGTACCTCTACCGTCGCCGCGTACGACTACTTCCACGACGTCCGAGAACAACTACTTCCACTACCGCCGCCGCGAGAACGACTACTTCCACTACGACCCGAGAACGTCTACTTCCCTCGACGATTTTGAACCGCCCCGAAATGCACGCTTCGAAGGTATAACCCCGAGACGATCAACCGTGGACCAAATGCATGTGTTGTATGAGATGCACCCTATGTTTGCACCGTGCCTGTTTGCTTCATGCACGTTCCTCCTCGTTCGCCATGCCGATGAACCGTGGGAACCCGGTAACCGGGATCACCCCACCATCTCTAGCATGTTCCGCACATCCGCACACTTCTTGTTTGCATCGGTATCTCACTCGAGTTACCGGGACCGGAATGTTGCCGTGGCATCATTTTTGGATTCGTTGCCGTGGCACCCGTTTCATTCCGCCATGGTGACAAATGCTTCATAACATGCTCTTGTCAACATTTTCATAAAAATTGCATAAAACTTGCATATGTCATCCGCATCATGATAACAACAATTAAAATGTTTAAAATTGTTGTTTGCTTAAATTGCTAAATAACATATGGGGTTTTCCGGAATTGTCGTTTGTTGCTTCCGGCCTCATTTAAACTTGCCTGAATATGTAGTTTAATTATGCTTCACCTCTTGCCATGTTAACCAACATTTAATCTTGTCGTGTTCATAACCGAGAGAGAAACTAAATAATCGATGTGGTGTTCCGTTAATATGCAACTCGTTGCATATTGAGCTCCACTTAATTTGTAGTATTGATCGTTGCACTTTACCATGCCATGCCTCATTAAACCGGACATGCATCATACTTGTTTGTGCATCATGACATGTTTATGCTTGTGTGTTTACCATGTTGTTTGTTTCTTTTCGGTTTGCTTCTCTCGTTAGCTTCGGTTTCGTTCCGGAATTGTGAGGATCCGTTCGACTTCGTCCGTTTGTCTTCTTCATGGACTCGTTCTTCTTCCTTGCGGGATCTCAGGCAAGATGACCATACCCTCGAAATCACTTCTATCTTTGCTTGCTAGATGCTCGCTCTTTTGCTATGCCAATGCTATGATGCCTACCATTTGCTTGTCAGCCTCCCAAATTGCCATGTCAAACCTTTAACCCACCATGTCCTAGCAAACCGTTGTTTGGCTATGTTACCGCTTTGCTCAGCCTCTCTTATAGCGTTGCTAGTTGCAGGTGAAGTTGAAGATTGCTCCATGGTGAACAGGGTTTTGTTGGGATATCACAATATCTCTTATTTAATTAATGCATCTATATACTTGGTAAAGGGTGGAAGGCTCGGCCTTATGCCTGGTGTTTTGTTCCACTCTTGCCGCCCTAGTTTCCGTCATACCGGTGTTATGTTCCCGGATTTTGCGTTCCTAACGCGGTCGGGTGATTTATGGGACCCCCCTGACAGTTCGCTTTGAATAAAACTTGTCCAGCAAGGCCCAACCTTGGTTTTACCATTTGCCTCACCACCACCTACTTTTTCCCTTGGGAGTCGCTCTCTCGAGGGTCATCTTTATTTTAGCCCCCCCCGGGCCAATGCTTGTCTAAGTGTTGGTCCAAACCGAGCGATGTCCGGCGCCCCCTGGGCAACCAGGGTCTATGCCAACCCGACGTCTGGCTCATCCGGTGTGCCCTGAGAACGAGATATGTGCAGCTCCTATCAGGATTTGTCGGCACAGCGGGAGGCTTTGCTGGTCTTGTTTTACCATTGTCGAAATGTCTTGATGTACCGGGATTCCGAGACTGATCAGGTCTTCCTAGGAGAAGGTCTATTCCTTCGTTGATCGCGAGAGCTTGTCATGGGCTAAGTTGGGACACCCCTGCAGGGTATAAACTTTCGAGAGCCGTGCCCGCGGTTATGTGGCAGATGGGAATTTGTTAATGTCCGGTTGTAGACAACTTGACACCAGATCCGAATTAAAACGCATCAACCGCGTGTGTAGCCGTGATGGTCTCTTCTCGGCGGAGTCCGGGAAGTGAACACGGTTTCTGGGTTATGTTTGACGTAAGTAGGAGTTCAGGATCACCTCTTGATCATTTCTAGTTGACGACCGTGCTTTGCTCCTCTCCTCGCTCTCTTTTGCGATTGTAGCCACCATATATGCTAGTCGCTTGCTGCAGCTCCACCTCATTACTACATCCTTCCTATAAGCTTAAATAGTCTTGATCTCGCGGGTGTGAGATTGCTGAGTCCTCGTGACTCACAGATACTTCCAAAACCAGTTTGCAGGTGCCTATGTTACCGAGCAGGTGACGCAACCAAGCTCGAGGAGGAGCTCGATGAAGATCTTGCCCTTTGTGCTGTTTCGTTCTAGTTGATCAGTAGTGGAGCCCAGTTGGGGTCGATCGGGGACCTTTGTCGCATTTGAGGTTCTTCTTTATTTTGGTTCTGTAGTCGGACCTTGATTGTATCTGGATGATGTAATGCTTTATTCATGTAATTGTGTGAAGTGGCGATTGTAAGCCAACTATGTATCTCTTTCCCTTATGTATTACATGGGTTGTGTGAAGATTACCTCACTTGCGACATTGCTTTCAATGCGGTTATGCCTCTAAGTCGTGCTTCGACACGTGGGAGATATAGCCGCATCGAGGGCGTTACAAGTTGGTATCAGAGCCTTCCCCGACCTTAGGAGCCCCACTGCTTGATCGTTTTTAGCGGCCGAGTTGTGTCTAGAAAAATGTTTTGAGTCATTTAGGATTATATATATCGGAGAGTTAGGAATTCTTTTTACTCCTCAGTCCCTTCGTCGCTCTGGTGAGGTCTCCTGACGTAGAGTTTTGACTCTTCTCTTCTCAAATTTCACTAAAAAAATTTTAGGATCACGCGGGTATCTTGGAATCGTTCCGATGGTTGTATGATGAGAACATTGTCTTGGTGCCTCCTGTCAGGGGTTTAGTGGAAGTGTCCCGGGGAGTTGAGCTCTGAGGTGTTGTCGTCATAATTTTATCGTTGCAGTTCTGGAATACCTGAGTTTAGTACGCCGACATAAAAAATCTCTTTTATGCAGTTGTTGGTGAGATAACCCCGATAACCCAGTACTGAGGTGAGTACGGGAGTATTGCCATAACTTGTATAACAGATGCTTTTCGAAGGTTGAGGTAGACGATTTCCGAAGGTTTCTTGGTTATGTGTTGAAGGATGGATACAGCTGGATGTAGGATTTGCTAGTTTTGGGTGAGATATTATGCTTCCCCTGTATCCCCAACACCTGATTGCATAACTGGAGAATTTCGGGAGTTTCATAGGTGGGAATTCAAGTAGCTCTTAGGATATCTTTCCGACGGATGTATGATATGAAATTGGGGTTCGACGTCTAGTGGTCCGCCTATTCATGGTTGGTTTTATAGTGGTCTCGTTGTGTCTTAAAGAGTCCTTGGCTATGCCGACTCAGGGACGCTTCGTATGTCATGTGCACTACCTTGTACATGATGGTGCTGTACGATCGAGCCCGTGTAGGCCCCACCACGAAAACTTCGGACGAAATCTCTATCATATGTTTGCTCCGGCTTATTCTGCAAGTCAGTCCTTTGTTTTTGTTTTGAGTTGTGGTATTCGAGTTGCTTCAATGTCAAGTGTTGATTCCATACCTTTCCGAAATGGTGTTCTCATACTCCGATGTGAATACCAATCCTTCTTGACAATCAAGATTGTCATGTCAATCCTTTTCAACCGGCGTGTTTCTCTTCAAGTGGATCCGATCACTTCAACATCAGCAAGACCAATTATCATTTCTTCTCAACGGTGTTTGTTTCATCTATCTCCAAGTTGCCTTTGTTTTTTCCCGCCCACCCACCCTTTTTCCTCAAGGACTAAGATTTCTTTACCAAGTATCCTTTTATTTTTGTGAAGTTTCTCCATTCTTTTCCATCAATGTTCTTACCCGGTGGTTCTCAAGAAGATGTTCTACTAGTTCGTCATTCCTCATTCCTTTCTCTTCTCCGGTGGATTCAAGTCAAGTTTTGTTGATCATACCTTTTTACTCATTTCAATGTCTTCTCATACCGGTGCACCTCATTATCATTCTACTTCTCGCTATTTGTTATTCCGGAGTGCTCAAGATATCTCAAAGATTCGTGTTTCCACTCTGCATTCGTTCAAGCTCTTTCGAGATTGGTATCTCATTCAAGTCATTTAATTCAACCGGGGCAACATCTCTTTTAAATCTTTTCAACGGTGTTCTTTTGAGTGGGCCCTAACCCACAGGTCTTTTCCCAGGATCTTACCTGACTCTTCTATTTTTCCAGAGCTATCCTAAATTCTTCTCCAAGTTTGACGTAAGAATGAGTTATTATCAGTCAAATGCTTTTCTCCAAGATCTTTCAAATTCTTTTCATAGTTGGCTCAACCTCTTCGCTTTTGATTCTTCCGGTGTGCCTCAATAATTCTTGGTGGTGTTTCTCGTTGTCATTCTCATCATTTGAAGACCGAAGAAGAGTTTCTCTTTAATCTTGCTCTATTCTCTTCAAGATTCATGGTGCTAGCTTGTTGCCATCCTCTCATAATTGTTTTCGATTGTGAGAATCTTTTTCACCCATCAGGAGATATTCAAGAGTCTTCTCAGTTTGTCATCCGGAGTCCATCAATTCAGGTTTATTCATTCTCAGCCGTCAGTTATCATTCTCCTATCTTGCCGGTGCATCAATCGAATATCCTCTAATCAGTTCTTGATCTCTTCGTTCTCATGTATCTAAATCCCCTCAAGTATATTCATTCATTTTTCAATTCTTCCCGGCGAATTGTGCCTTTGCTACTTTCATTTTCAATTCTTACGGTGGTTCTTTCAACATTCCTCTTCTGTTGTTATCATCGCAAGGCTTCACCTTGTGTTTTCAACTTCTCTTTCTCTCTTTTTATCATCCGTTTATTACCGGAGTGGTGGTTCGTCAAGGATTCTTTTCATTCTTCAATTGTTCTTCAAGATTTCTCTTGAAGTTAAGATCAGCCAAGCTATACTAAAAAATTAAACATGGTGTTCAACACATGTTTTGTTTTGAGGCGTACCAAGTATATAGATGCATTAATTAAATAAGAGATATTGTGATATCCCAACAAAACCCTGTTCACCATGGAGCAATCTTCAACTTCACCTGCAACTAGCAACGCTATAAGAGAGGCTGAGCAAAGCGGTAACATAGCCAAACAATGGTTTGCTAGGACATGGTGGGTTAGAGGTTTGACATGGCAATTTGGGAGGCTGACAAGCAAATGGTAGGCATCGTAGCATTGGCATAGCAAAAGAGCGAGCATCTAGCAAGCAAAGATAGAAGTGATTTCGAGGGTATGGTCATCTTGCCTGAGATCCCGCAAGGAAGAAGAACGAGTCCATGAAGAAGACAAACGGACGAAGTCGAACGGATCCTCACAACTCCGGAACGAAACCGAAGCTAACAAGAAAAGCAAACCGGAAAGAAACAAACAACATGGTAAACACACAAGCATAAACATGTCATGATGCACAAACAAGTATGATGCATGTCCGGTTTAATGAGGCATGGCATGGTAAAGTGCAACAATCAATACTACAAATTAAGTGGAGCTCAATATGCAACGAGTTGCATATTGATGGAACACCACATCAATTATTTAGTTTCTCTCTCGGTTATGAACACGACAAGATTAAATGTTGGTTAACATGGCAAGAGGTGAAGCATAATTAAACTACATATTCAGGCAAGTTTAAATGAGGCCGGAAGCAACAAACGACAATTCCGGAAAACCCCATATGTTATTTAGCAATTTAAGCAAACAACAATTTTAAACATTTTAATTGTTGTTATCATGATGCGGATGACATATGCAAGTTTTATGCAATTTTTATGAAAATGTTGACAAGAGCATGTTATGAAGCATTTGTCACCATGGCGGAATGAAACGGGTGCCACGGCAACGAATCCAAAAATGATGCCACGACAACATTCCGGTCCCGGTAACTCGAGTGAGATACCGATGCAAACGAGAAGTGTGCGGATGTGCGGAACATGCTAGAGATGGTGGGGTGATCCCGGTTACTGGGTTCCCACGGTTCATCGGCATGGCAAACGAGGAGGAACGTGCATGAAGCAAACAGGCATGGTGCAAACATAGGGTGCATCTCATACAACACATGCATTTGGTCCACGGTTGATCGTCTCAGGGTTATACCTTCAAAGCGTGCATTTCGGGGCGGTTCAAAATCGTCGAGGGAAGTAGACGTTCTCGGGTCGTAGTGGAAGTAGTCGTTCTCGCGGCGGCGGTAGTGGAAGTAGTTGTTCTCGGACGTCGTGGAAGTAGTCGTTCGCGGCGACGGTAGAGGTACTCGCGATCTTGGCGACGGTAGTGGTACTTCTCGTAGTGGAAGTAGTTGTTCACGCGACGGCGGCGGTAATTGTACCCGTTTCATAGATGAATGGGGTCGTCGATAGAGGTACTTGACGCATCATGTAGTCTAACTTGGCGCATCCATGGCGAAGAAAAAAACAAAAGGGCCTCAGGTCTCGGTGGTCAACGAACAGGAGGCCGACCCGTGGTCCTGGCATTTGACTGAAACGAGTCCACGAGGACAAGCGGGCGAGCTGCTGCTGTTCGAGGCGAAACAGGGGCGCAGCTCAGGCAAAACGAAGGCAGCGGCGACGAGGCTTGGGGCTGGCGACGAAGATCCGGGCCAGGACGGGGCTCTCTGGCGAGGTGGCGATGGACTTGGCATGCTGTTGCTCGATGCAGCCAGGGGATGCAGAGGACGCCGGGAAGGCAGACGGCGGAGAGCATCTCAGCCACGGGGAAGGTGGACGGCGGGCTTCGGAGCAAGGTGGTAGCGCGGAGGCGACGAGGAGGAGGCCGCAGGTGAGGGAGGAGGCAGTGGAGGCCGGCTCCGAGGCGGACGGGCGCGGGGTCAGGCGTTGGAGGCGCAGGCGACGGAGAGCCGCCGGAGTTGGCTGCACCGATGGGGTCACCGGCGTGGCTTGGAGAGGAAGAGGGACTTGGCCAGCGGCGCGGCTCGAGCGAGAGGCTCTCGCTCCTCTCTGGCGGCAGAGGGAGGAAGAAGCAAGGGGAAAGGGAGAGGGGGTCGCGCGAGGAGGGCCATGGCTGCGGGCACGGGAACGAGAGGGAGATGGGGATCGAGAGGAGGGATGTGGGAGGATCGGGGACGGGCGCAGGAGAGGGCGATGGGGTGGAGCGCGTCCTCTGGCGCGGGCGATGCGGGATCGAGGAGAGGTGCGTGGGTGCTGGCGGCGCAAGTGAATCGAGAGGAGGGGTGTTGGGGATCGAGGCTGGCTAGGGTTAGAGCGGGGCGCGGCTGGGCCTTGGGAGGCCGGCCCAATGGAGAGGAAAATGGCCAGAGGCCTGGTGGGCTGGCAGAGGCCTAGCTGGGTCTCTCCCTTCTCTTCTTTAACTATTTAGCAGAAAAGAAATTAGAGGAAAGAAAAAGAAAGAGAGGGTTAGGGAAAGAATTTGAGAACAAAGACAACTTTTCCGGACTCATAAAAATGAGCTTGTTCCAAGAAAAATGGTGTGGGCAAGATTGCAAGAATTAAATTCAAAGTCATTTGAATTTAATTCAAATGGTTTGAACAAGGACAAGGATTTAGAAGTGTCCAAAAATGTTGAGATTTTTGGTGGAGCTCGGGAAAATGACGAAAGAATATATGGCAAGGTTGGAGACCAAGAATTAAGATAACAAAGGCATTGGGATAATTTGCAAGTGTGTTATGGTGAATTCCAAATTAATGGAATATTTATTATAGCTCCTTACATACTAGGATGATATGTTATAAAGAGAAATCACCATGTGAATTCCCTCGATTTAAATGGACCAAAGATCCATACGGTTTATTTAGTTGAGTTTTAAAAAGGGGTGCAAGATGCCATGATGCAATGCACATGAAGCAATGAGATGAAAAGCCTGACATGAACAAAATGCAAAACGAAGACAAAAACCCAACCACGAAGGAAATAATCATATCGCATCTCCGGAAAAGGCAAGAGTTGGAGTTACGAATGCGGAAAGTTGTATCCGGGGCGTTACAACTTCGTGATGAACTATAGTATGCAAAGGATGACGAAAACGATTCCTGAGCTCTTCGCGATGTTGAAATCAACGCAGGTAGAAATCAAGAAAGAGCATCAAGTGTTGATGATTGACAAGACCACTAGTTTCAAGAAAATGTCAAAGGGAAAGAAAGGAAACTTCGAGTAGAATGACAAGCAAGTTGTCACTCCCGCGAAGAAGCGCAAAGCTGGACCAAAGCCTGAAACTGAGTGCTTACACTGCAAAGGAAATGGTCGCTGGAAACGGAAATGCCCTGAATATTTGGTGGATAAGAAGGATGGAAAATTGAACAAGGGTATATTTGATATACAGGTTATTGATGTGTGCCTCACTAGTGTTTATAGTTGCCCCTGAGTATTTGATACTTGTTCGGTTGCTAAGATTAGTAACTCGAAATAGGAGTTACAGAATAAACAAAGACTAGTTGAAGGGGAAGTGATGATGAGTGTTGGAAGTAGTTCCAAGATTGATATGATCATCATCACACACTCCCTATATTTTCGAGATTAGTGTTAAACCTAAATAAATGTTATTTGGTATTTGCGTTGAGCATAAATATGATAAGACCATGTTTATTGCGGTACGATTATTCATCTAAGATAGAGAATAAATTGTTATTCTGTTTACATGAATAAAACCTTCTATGGTCATACACCCAATGGTGATGGTTTATTGAATCTTGATCATAGTGATACACATATTCATAATGTTAATGCCAAAAGATGCAAAGTTAATAATGATAGTGCAACTTATTTGTGGCATTGCTGTTTGGGTCATATCAGTGTAAAGCGCATGAAGAAACTCCATAAAGATGGATTTTTGGAATCACTTGGTTATGAATCATTTGATGCTTGCGAACCGTGCCTTTTAGGCAAGATGACTAAAACTCCGTTCTCTGGAACAATGGAACGAGCTACTGACTTGTTGGAAATAATGCATACCGATGTATGCGGTGCAATGAGTGTTGATGCTCATGGCGAGTATCATTATTTTCTGACCTTCACAGATGATTTGAGCAGATATGGGTATATCTACTTAATAAAGCACAAGTCTGAAACATTTGAAAACTTCAAAGAATTTCAGAGTGAAGTGGAGAATCATCATAACAAGAAAATAAAGATTCTACAATCTGATCGTAGAGGAGAATATTTGAGTTACGAGTTTGGCCTTCATTTAAAAACAATGTGGAATAGTTTCACAGCTCACGCCACATGGAACACCACAGCGTAATGGTGTGTCCGAACGTCGTAACCACACTTTATTGGATATGGTGCGATCTACGATGTATCATACTGATTTACCACTATCGTTTTGGGGTTATGCATTAGAGACAGCTGCATTTACGTTAAATAGGGCACCATCGAAATCTGTTGAGACGACGCCTTATGAACTGTGGTTTGGCAAGAAACCAAAGTTGTCGTTTCTTAAAGTTTGGGGCTGCGATGTTTATGTGAAATATTTCAACCTGATAAGCTCGAACCCAAATTGGAAAAGTGCGTCTTCATAGAATACCCAAAGGAAACTGTTGGGTACACCTTCTATCACAGATCCGAAGGCAAGATATTCGTTGCTAAGATGGATCCTTTCTAGAGAAGGAGTTTCTCTCGAAAGAAGTGAGTGGGAGGAAAGTAGAGCTTGATAAGGTAATTGTACCTTCTCCCGAATTGGAAAGTAGTTCATCACAGAAATCAGTTCCAGTGATTCCTACACCAATTAGTGAGGAAGCTAATGATGATGATCATGAAACTTCAGATTAAGTTACTACAGAACCTCGTAGGTCTTCCAAAGTACAGTCTGCACCAGAGTGGTACAGTAATCCTGTTCTGGAAGTCATGTTACTAGACCATGACAAACCTACGAACTATGAGGAAGCTATGATGAGCCCAGATTCCACGAAATGGGTTGAGGCCATGAAATCTGAGATGGGATCCATGTATGAGAACAAAGTGTGGACTTTGGTGGAGTTGCCCAATGATCGGCAAGCCATATTGTATAAATGGATCTTTAAGAGGAAGACAAACACTGATAGTAGTGTTACTATCTACAAATCTCGACTTGTCGCAAAAAGTTTTTCGACAAGTTCAAGGTGTTGAATACAATGAGATTTTCTCACTCGTATCGATGCTTAAGTCTGTTCGAATCATGTTAGCAAATTGCCACATTTTATGAAATCTGGCAAATGGATGTCAAAACTGCATTCCTTAATGGTTTTCTTAAAGAAGAGTTGTATATGATGCAACCAGAAGGTTTTGTCAATCCTAAAGGTGCTAACAAAGTGTGCAAGCTCCAGCGATCCATCTATGGACTGGTGCAGGCATCTCAGAGTTGGAATATACGCTTTGATAAGTTGATCAAAGCATATAGTTTTATACAGACTTGCGGTGAAGCCTATATTTACAATAAAGTGAGTGGGAGCACTACCGCCTTTCTGATAAATATATGTGAGTAACATATTGTTGATCAGAAATGATGTAGAATTTTTCTGGGAAGCATAAAGGAGTATTTGAAAGGAGTTCTTTAAGAGAAAGACCTCAATAAAGCTACTTACATATTGAGAATCAAGATCTATTGAGATAGATCAAGACGCTTGATAAGTTTTTCAATAAGTACATACCTTGTCAAGATTTTGAAGTAGTTCAAAATGGAACAGTCAAAGAAAGAGTTCTTGCCTGTGTTGCAAAGGTGTGAAATTGAGTAAGACTCAAATCCCGACCACGGCAGAAAATAGAAAAGAGAAAGAAAGTCATTCCCTATGCCTCAGTCATAGGTTCTATAAAGTATGCTATGCTATGTACCAGACCTATTGTATACCTTGCTCTGAATTTGGCAAGGGAGTACAATAGTGATCTAGGAGTAGATCACTGGACATTGGTCAATAATATCCTTAGTGAGGACTAAGGAAATATTTCTCGATTATGGAGGTGATAAAATAGCCCGTTGTAAAGACTTACATCGGTGCAAGCTTTTACACACATCCATATGACTCTAAGTCTCAATCTGGATACATATTGAAAGTGGGAGCAATTAGCTAGAGTAGCTTCGTGCAGAGCATTGTAGACATAGAATATTTGCAAAATACATACGGCTCTGAATGTGACAGACCCGTTGACTAAACTTCTCTCACGAGCAAAACATGATCACACCTTAGTACTCTTTGGGTGTTAATCACATAGCGACGTGAACTAGATTATTGACTCTAGTAAATCCTTTGGGTGTTGATCACATGACGATGTGGACTATGGGTGTTAATCATATACAGATATGAATATTGGTGTTAAATCACATGGCGATGTGAACTAGATTATTGACTCTAGTGCAAGTGGGAGACTGAAGGAAATATGCCCTAGAGGCAATAATAAAGTTATTATTTATTTCCTTATATCATGATAAATGTTTTATTATTCATGCTAGAATTGTATTAACCGGAAACATAATACATGTGTGAATACATAGACAAACAGAGTGTCACTAGTATGCCTCTACTTGACTAGCTCGTGAATCAAAGATGGTTAAGTTTCCTAACCATAGACATGAGTTGTCATTTGATTAATGGGATCACATCATTGGGAGAATGATGTGATTGACTTGACCCATTCCGTTAGCTTAGCACTTGATGGTTTAGTATGTTGCTATTGCTTTCTTCATAACTTATACATGTTCCTATGACTATGAGATTATGCAACTCCCGTTTACCGCAGGAACACTTTGTGTGCTACCAAATGTCACAACGTAACTGGGTGATTATAAAGAATCTCTACAGGTGTCTCTAAAGGTACATGTTGGGTTGGCGTATTTCGACATTAGGATTTGTCACTTCGATTGTCGGAGAGGTATCTCTGGGCCCTCTCGGTAATGCACATCACTATAAGCCTTGCAAGCAATGTAGCTAATGAGTTAGTTGCGGGATGATGCATTACAAAACGAGTAAAGAGACTTTCCAGTAATGAGATTGAACTAGGTATTGGGATACCGACGATCGAATCTCAGGCAAGTAACATACTGATGACAAAGGGAACAACGTATGTTGTTATGCGGTTTGACTGATAAAAGATCTTCGAAGAATATGTAGGAGCCAATATGAGCATCCAGGTTCCGCTATTGGTTATTGACCGGAAACGTGTCTCGGTCATGTCTACATAGTTCTCGAACCCGTAGGGTCCGCACGCTTAAAGTTTCGATGACAGTTATATTATGAGTTTATGAGTTTTGATGTACCGAAGGAGTTCGGAGTCCCGGATGAGATCGGGGACATGACGAGGAGTCTCGAAATGGTCGAGACTTAAAGATCGATATATTGGACGACTATATTCGGACATCGGAAAGGTTCCGAGTGATTCGGGTATTTTTCGGAGTACCAGAGAGTTACGGGAATTCGTATTGGGCCTTAATGGGCCATACGGGAAAGGAGATAAAGGCCCCAAAGGGTGGCCGCACCCCTCCCCATGAACTAGTCCGAATTGGACTAGGGAGGGGGGGCGCCCCCTTCCTTCCTTCTCCTTCTCCCTTCCCTTTCCTCCTCTCCTACTCTTTCTACTTGGAAGGGCTCCTAGTTCTACTAGGAAAGGGGGAATCCTACTCCCGGTGGGAGTAGGACTCCCCTAGGGTGCGCCATAGAGAGAGGGCAGGCCCTCCCCCTCCTCCACTCCTTTATATACGGGGAGGGGGCACCCCTTGGAGAAACAACAATTGATCTCTTGATCTCTTAGCCGTGTGCGGTGCCCCCCTCCACCATAGTCCTCCTCGATAATATTGTAGCGGTGCTTAGGCGAAGCCCTGCGACAGTAGAACATCAAGGTCATCACCACGCCGTCGTGCTGACGGAACTCTCCCTCGACACTCGGCTGGATCGGAGTTCGAGGGACGTCATCGAGCTGAACGTGTGCTAGAACTCGGAGGTGCCATAGTTTCGGTGCTTGATCGGTCGGGCTGTGAAGATGTACGACTACATCAATCGTGTTGTTCTAACGCTTCCGCTTTCGGCCTACGAGGATACATGGAAACACTCTCCCCTCTCGTTGCTATACATCACCATGATCTTGCGTGTGTGTAAGAATTTTTTTGAAATTACTACGTTCCCCAACAGTTGCACATCTACGAGTTCTACCACAATTTTCTAAGCGCCCAACTTCCTCGGGCTTTACATTTTGTTCTTCAGCCTGGCCGATGAGTCAATGTTTCTTGGCCTCGATTAACCATAGGTCATATCCTTATGCTTCCTCTCTCCATCGACGAAAATGATGAGGCCATCAATTCATCTAAATTTTCTTCTTGCCCTAGACCCGATGGTTTTTCTGTCACGTTAAGTTATGGGGAACAGTTAAACATCTAGTTTACAAGATCACATAGGGTTTTTGCTTGGGGCCGGTTAACATCTCTTGCCTAGACTATGCTATACTTACCTTGATCTTGAAAGTTAAAGGGGCAGACAATATCAACAATATCACCAAATTCCCTTCGAAAGCCTTTGCCACTAGATTATCTCCTATAGCTCACAAGGTGATCTGCCCCTTAATGGCTTTCATTAAATGGCACTTCATTCTTGATGGTATTCTCACGTTACACGAGTTACTCCATGACATCCACCGTTATAAGCGTGAAGTTGTGGTTCTTAAGTTGGACTCCGAGAAGGCCTATGATTGTGTTCGCTAGTCCTTCTTGCACGACATCCCATTAGCCAGGGCTTTTTTCCTGCTTACGTTCATCGCATAATGCAGTTTGTTAGTGGTGGCCACATTGCTATCGCCATTAACGGATTGTTGGTCTCTATTTCAAGAATGGTAGGGGCTTGCAAGAAGGTGATCCCATTTCTCCCTCTTGTTTAACTTCATCTCGGATTCTCTTGATAGGATGATGTCCTCGACAACTACCGCTGGCACATCTCTGTTGTTGCCTCTTACCTTCTTCCCCTCGGGGTAACCCACCTCTAGTAAGATGACGAGACTATTTTTCTTGTTGAGAAGAATGACTTACAACCGGCTAACCTGAAATCTCCCTGCTCTATTTTGAAGCCATGTCGGGGCTAAAAGTTAACCTTACCAAGAGTGAAGCTTTTACTTTGGGCTGCCCACCCGCAGAACAATCTCAAATTTCTCACCTTTGGAGGTGTAAGCTCGGCCCTACCACCTATATTGGTGTGACTACTTCCCACATGAAACTTCTTGCGGCTGATTTCAAACCTTTCGAAGTTAAAGTGGGCCCTAGGGTTGCTCCCTTGCATGGCCGCCACCAATTCTCCGTTGGCAAAGTAACTCTGATGAATTCAAGTTTGTCCAGCCTTCCTACTTTCATCATGGGTTTTTATCGCTTGTACGACAACAATCATACTAGCTTATAAAGGTAGAGATTGTAGCACTTTCTACTGGAACAACATTGAAAACAGGAAGAGATATCAGATGGTTAAGTCAAAAATCATGTGCAAGCCCAAAATCCTTGGGGGCTATGCACTATTAATACTGGGATCATGAACAAGTGCCTGATTATGAAGTGGTGGTGGCACATTCTGATGTAGAGTGGAAACCCTAGGGCTGATCTTTCACGATTTGGGGGGATTCGTACTAATAACACGACGAACATACGCGGAGAAACACGAGGGGAAACACTCGAATCAACGAGAAGAATCACACATGTGCTAGATCCATGAATATAAAGAGAGATACAAGATCCAAATGCAACAAAGGACAATACAAGAGGCAGTAGTTCTTCTCCGTGAGGAGGTCTTGAGGGGTGTTCCTGTGAGGGGTCTTGAATCCACTTGGGGGATCTTCTCCGTAGAGGCCGCGGTCTCCGATGGAGAAAGTATCAAGTGGATGAGCAAAGCTCTATCTCTAAAATGAGCTAAACCAATGGTAACCCTAGAAAAGTGGAGGTGGAGTCGTATACACAGTCTAGAGGGTTGAAGGGGTACACGTACAGGCCTCGGCCCAATATGCTGTGCACAGGCAGGTGTTGGATGTCCGACAGTTACCGGTCGTTCGGTGTCTCGCGGGAGTCCGGATGTCCAGTATGTGTTGGACTTCCGACGTTTTGGCTCGGATGGGCATCTGTAGGATTTCCGGTCGAGGTTGGACATCCGGTGCGCCGGTCGTCCTATTGGTCTCGGATTTTTGGCGTTTTGGCTCTGATCCACCTGTGTTGGTCGTCCGGTGGCGGACGGGTGTCCGGGCGCTGTAGGCTGCCGGTCGTCCGGCTGCTGTAGACTTCGATGGCTGGGCCTTCGGGCTATAGGATCTCCCAGGTGTCGGATGTCCGACGTGGCTCGGTCGTCCGTTGGCTGTCAACTTCTGGCGGCTTCTATTCTTGGTCCTTTGGCTCGGTATCCTCGCCGTCTTGTCCGCTTGGCGTAGCATCTTCACGCCCGTCCTCTTGATACCTGATCATGCATAGAGTCTCCGCTTTAGGTAGTAGCCATGTCTCATGTGCACCAAATGGGAGGTCATTAAGGAGAGATGTCACCTCGGTTTCGAGTGCTCTTGCGCGTGATCGTGTCATCGGTCCACTTGGCCTTTGGGGAGATGGGTCCATGGGGATGACCATAGGATGCTCCGCATCACATTCTCACCGAGCCTCCTGATTGCGTGTGGAGTAAAATTTTGTAGACCAAGTACTTCCCTAACTTCCCTCCTTTGATGTCCACCGCCTGAGTGGCTCTCAATTTTGTATTCCCTTATGCTGGCGTGGGATAAATTTCGTGCTTTAGTCAAACTTTTGCCTGACACTGGCGCTTCCATCAAATTCTGGTTGAAAAGGTGCTCACGAATAAGACCCCTGTGCGAAACCTCTCGTAACTGGGATGTTGGTATGCGTCGGATGCTGACTCCTGAAGAGTTGGCAGACAGGCATGCTCGCACTGCCCTTCTCCCCTTGCTCTCGGAGACCAAATACCAAATCTCTTGGCCCCACTCTTCTTATGGTAGGTTCTCATTTAAATCCCTCTAACTTAAGCTCTCCCAGGGGCGGCCTGCCCCCCGGCTCAAGGGCCTCTAGCAGAGGTGATCCTCTCAAGATTCAGATCTTTCTTTGGCAAGTCATCTGGCGTAACTTTTAGCTAGCGATCAAATCCTTAAGAGAAATGGACATGCATCTGCTGCATGTTCTCTTCTCTTTGAGGCCACACTGAAAACACTGAGCACATCCTTTTTAACTTCATTTTTACTATGCTAGGCCGGTGTTGTGCTCGATCGTGGTTGAAGTACCCTAGAACCCATCAACTATGGACGATCTTATCAACATTATTGGGAATTACTCGGGCCAATTTTCTAGGGTATTCTGGATTGTCTTTGGTGCTCTTGGGTGGGCTTATAGATTACTCGTCACAAATTTATGATTGAAAACCTCTTTCCTAACCGCCCTGATGATGTTTTGGTTAAAATGGCTGCTTTCATCTAGTTGTGGTGCCTTCTCGCTACAGATGTCGACGCTGATGTTGTTGTCCTAATGGTTACCAAGATCCGCGCCTCCGGTATTGCTCTATCTACCCCAAGCCCCCTTGTGGTGAATTGGGTCTAAGTTTTTGTTGTCTTGCCTGGCTTGCATGTCCCTGGCCTTGGTCCTCTGGATCTGTGCATCTGTAATGGCTTGTTTGCGGGTACCTTCTTTCTTTTGGAACCTCTGCTGCTACTTGTTCTGAACCTGTCTTGTTGGCTTTATTTATAAAGTCAGGTGGCTGCCTTCTCTCTAAAACAACAGTGGTGGCGGATGCATCACATGTAGCAGACGGGATCGCGAAAAAGTGGTGGCAACAACACATGAGTGACTTTGTTGGTGTTGCTACTCGAGCCCCTGGTCTCGAGATCTGGAGCGAAAGCCTACGTCAGACCCGAGTGGTTATATCTGGCAATGCCGATATTATTTTTACGTTGTGCCTTATTGAAGACATTGCTCGTATATACTCGGATCGGTTCTCCAAGGTGAAAACCTAGATTTTGGCCTTGTGGTTTGATCCGGCGATGGCGACACTTCAATGTCGCCCCCTTCATGAAGGCATTGTTGTTGAAGAACCTTGCCGTCCATGCGGTGTCATGAGATGGTTGGTGGGATATTGTCATTACTCTAGTTTGTCGATGCTTTTCCTCGTCTACGCATGACTTGGCCTTGTATGTCTTTCCTAGTTGCCGACGTGTTTTCGTGTGTAGTATGCAGAGGTTGGACGTGTGCTCATTGTATCTTCTTGATACGTCGTTTGAGTCTATAAAATCCACTCTTTGTCAAAAAAAAAACAGGCCAGTAATTCGTTCGTTCCACCGTATGTCATATCTGGAATGCTGGATGATCGCTCAGTGATACGAAAATATGTTTCCGCGTCACTCCATAACGGAAATCTTGCATGATTTGCTCAGTGCTTCAGTGTCAGTGATTCCATAACCGAAAGCTTACATACATGCCAAAACATTCGTCGGCTTTATTATCCTTGCATAAACAAGAAAAATGTTATGGCTTGATTAATAATTCGTCACGTGACCCACTTTATACGCACGGCTCGTAGTGCACGTAGCGTACTGGCAGCTCACACTAGCCATTTCAAACCTTCCTTCGCTCCCGGCTCCATCTCCCACGCCTATATATAACGCCGATGGCTCGGCACCAGTGTTCCCCTGCTTCAACAACCAACCAGTCCGGCGTCAAGTGAGCACTGACTGAGCTACCCATGGATCATGGTGGCGGAGGTGGCGGTGGCGGCAGGAGTAGCAGCCGCCTCAGGGACCGGCTCGCCCGGATGTTCCGTCCGGGCTCGCTGCTCCGCTCGACCTGCAACAACAACACCGCATCGACCTCCTCTTCCTCCTCGTGCTCCGCCGCGGTGGGCGCGGCAGCCGACGGGGTGACTGCGTCCAAGCCGCCCCCGAGCTCCGCCTGCTCCTCCAGCCGCGCGCTCTTGGCCGCCGACTCCGCCATCTCCCGCGACAGGGACTCGTTCCTCACCTCTTCTCGCCGCGACTACGCCACTGTCGTCGGCCGCACCGAGTCCTTCTCCAACGCACTCGACCGCGTGCACCGCCGTGCCGGCGCCGCGGTGCATTCTCTGCCACCTCCGGCTCGCTTCTCTATGCACGCGTCGCCTCTGATGGAGAGCAAGAAAAAGAGCCCTCTCCACGGTCATCGGCACCACCGCCACCGCCTCGGTGGCCGGGTCAAGGGCGACAGGAGCAAGAAGCTGCTCTCCAACAACCCCTATGGCTTCAGCACCTCGGACACTGACGGCGACGACGTTTTCAGCAGCGACGCTGACGAGCGCGACCGCAGCGACGCCAAGAAGGGGGACGCGGAGGCCTTCTTCTCCTCCTCCAGAAGCTTCTCCTTCTCCTCCGACTCCTCCGAGTTCTACAGCAAGAAGAAGAAACTAAAGAAGAAGTCACCTGCGGCAGTGGCGCCGAAGCCGCCGCCGCCGCCGAGAGCGAGGGCGAGGGGGCAGAGGCGCAAGAATCGCGTGGCGAGCAGCTGCGACACGTGCGGCGTGAAGGAAGGGTTCCGGCCGGTGGTGTCGGCGGCGGAGGAGCAGGTGCGCAGGGGGTTCGCGGTGGTGCAGCGGTCGCGGGACCCCTACGCCGACTTCCGGGCGTCGATGGTGGAGATGGTCGTGAGCCGGCAGATGTTCGGCGCGGCGGAGCTGGAGCGGCTGCTGCGGTCGTACCTCTCGCTCAACGCGCCGCGCCACCACCCGGTCATCCTCCAGGCCTTCTCGGACATCTGGGTCGTCCTCCACGGCGGCTAGCTAGCGATCTCACTGGCTATCCACTCACTCACTCAGTTATTAATCCAGCCTCAGGACGTTTCTTTAACTACTAGGACTATCATAAGTAATCATGCTCTGTGTTCATGATTAGCTCCAACGATGTTCATCAGTTTGATCTTAATTAGTTTTAATCTTGGCTGTAACTGGCCGTGCGGTTCTGCTGTAATGTACTCCTAGAAGTAGTACTACTGTTCTTGGCTCTGACCCAGTGTGCAAAAGCTAGCTTCTGATTTGGAATCGGATTCAGATTTGGCCAGAGAGCGCCGTGGGTTTTGTTTGCTAGCTAGAGGAGCTGTACGATGTTTGATTTTGGGCGTCAATGATTTGAAAATCATGATGACACAGCAGAACTTTGGGTTTGCGCTTCCCCTGCCATGCCACCACTGCACTATTTTACCCTTTGTGTCGGCAAGTATTGTACTATTATACCCGGATGCTCGCCATGTCGATTTTAAAGATGAACAAATAATCTTTTGTTTTAGGGAAAGATGAACAAATAATCTTTTGTTTTAGGGAAAGGTGAACAAATAATCATTCATCGGTGCCTAGTAGATTAAATTTGTGTGATTCATGTGGAAGTACGTATCATGTAGACTTTGGCCCCGCTTAGATTGTCGGTTTGCTCCTAAATAACCCCGTATTCAATACAGACCTCCGGCCATCGTTTTCATTCCATACGGAACACGGCGGCCGTTAATATACACATGTAGATTAAATCCAGATGTATAAAATTACACCTGTTCCAAGCCGGGTTTAACCTTTTTGAAAGAATAAAAAATAACATGGTTATACAATGAATAACATCTTGCAAATAATAAAAAGAACAACAATGTGTATTGACATAAGAAGTACATAATTCCTCTAAGTCTTTGACCTTGGGCCGAAAATCCATTTTTATACCCGAGCTCTCTCCTCTCGATGAGTAGTAAAATAAAATAAATACTAGATTTTTTAAATGATTTTTTATAGAAGATGTTAAGGTGCATGAGGTCCAAACCAAATTTTCAGCATGTTTGGACATTTGATAGCTCTTAGCAAAAACAAAATCGGTTCAAACGGCGTAGGAACAATAAACTTTTTCACACACATCAATTTTGTTTTTTTTCTGAGGGCTACTCGGATGTCCAAACACGCCGAAAATTGGCACGGACATCATGCACTCAAACATTTCTCATGTAAAAAAACATTTTTTTTTGAGTTTTTGTAGTATATATTTTGATTTTACTGTTCAAGACAGGAGCAGATGAGCTCGGGAGCCATTTAGACCCTCTCAACTTGGGCGTTTTCTTAGAAACAAAGGTTCAAAATCCCGACCTATAAATCAAAAGATACAGATAACCAGGCTATGGTTTTATTCAACAAAGGTCTCACAAAAACATACATCAAAAAATCCAAAGCCACATCTCCACACCTATGAACTCGACAATATAGGATGCCATCACAACGCTCCACCATCTAGAACCGGGAACATCACCGAGCCACCCGCATGCGTACCAGAAGCACACATCTCGTCCAGGGGACCCTAAGCCCGCACTACATGCACAAGCTTCAGAAGCCGACACCACCATCGAACAGTCAACACATCTTCAGAGTAGAGACCCGCATTATCCTCGCAAGGCCAGCTGTCGACCCTGCCACAACGCCAAATAGTGTCACCACCCTCCGCTCATCCATCAAGAGGCATCAGCCGCGAAGACTCTGTTGTGCCATGCTGCCTAGACCCATCGTCATTGATGTGGTATACACGACCATATTCCACCTCCCGACCCCTCCAGCGGCTGCTCCGAAATGATGTCCCGGGAGGGAGAACGGCATCAAGCGTCACCATCGCTCTATCCAGAAGACCCAGATCAAGGGGTTTCCATCGGAGTAGCCCGATCGAGGAGACAAGACCTACAATGACGATGCCTTCATCAGGGTAACGACGCGTACACGCTGCCACCATCTGCCATGATCGAAGTTGGCTCAACTTTCATCGACAGTCATGCCTCCTCTTACTCGACGCTGACAGTGGCCGATGTGTAAGATCTCCGCCTGATCGGCTACTGGCCATCATGCTGCCACACAGCAACCGCCGATAGCCACCACCTCCCCGCCGCTAGTCACAGAAAACCTCACTCAGTAGGCCCCTTGGTTCGAAGAACGAGGGCTCTGTGACCACAACACCACTATCGGTCCACCGTCGACTGTGGTCGTTGCCACTGTGAAAGCACACTTGCTCCCTTGGTGGTTTTGGTAATTCATGTCAAAATACATGTTGCTGGACTAACATTTTCATCAAGTATATTTCAGGAATAGTCCAACCTAGGCTTGTAGATGGATGGAGATGTGAACCCCTCAAGCCACTAAGGTCAAGCATTGGCTAAAGCTTCAAGACTCTACATTTTTTGTTAAGTGATCAAAGATCACATTGACTCCATAGGAAAGTCAATACTATTAAAAGGGGTTGAGGTTTTGATCTTGAGTCACTTGCTCAAGTGCTTGAAGATATTGCTCCAAAACCCTAAACCACTTTCTCCATATCCAATTTGTCCAAACTCCTAAGTCCAATCTCGGTCCCACCAAAACACGCCTATCCGAAGCCACCAAGATACACCAGATAGAGCCATAAGCCAAATCCTAGAAACTCAGTTCTATCGAGATTACATTCGGTCCCACCGAAGTGCAATGACCAAGTTTCTGTAACCCATCATGTTCATTTCGGAACTACCAAGTTGGACTGATCAAAATTACCGAGATGAGGAATCTGCTTAGGTCATCACATATCGGTCTGACCGAGTGGATTCATCCGGTCTCACTGAAACGTCTAACGTTTGAATCTTTTACACTGTCCGATCCCACCAAGATTTACTTTCAGTGTCACTGAGTTATGCATAAAGTTTGCAACGGCTAGATCTTTGGCGCTGGCTATATATACGCTTCCACCACCACTCACTCTTTGGGAGATCAACCAGGACGAAACTACACTTCCCATATCCACTTCGTCAGAAAGAACCACCTACGCTTGTGTTGAGATCAAGGCATTCCACTCCAGCCATTTGATCCTTGAACTAGCCCCTCAAGTTGCTTTCCACTCCAATCCTTCTCCCACCACCATGCCAAATCTGTGAGAGTGATTGAGTCTTGAGGAGACTATCTTTTGAAGCACAAGAACAAGGAGGTCGTCATCAACAATAATATCTATTACCTTTTGGAGAGTCGTGTCTCCTAGATAGGTTAGGTGTCACTTGGGAGCATCAAATCTTGTGGATTTGAACCAAGAAGTTTGTAAGGGGAAGAAGATCGTCTACTTCATGAAGATCAACCCGAGTGAGGCTACTCCTTCGTGGACGTAAGCCATGGTGGAATAGACAAGGTTGCTTCTTCGTGAACCCTTCGTGGGTGGATCCCCCCAAACTCGCACAACCCTTACCCTCTGTGGGTTAAAGTCTCCATCAATGTTGACATACGATAGCACTGCTACGTCTTGAGCTTGCATTGGTTTTCCTTGAAGAGGAAAGGGTGATGTAGCAAAGTAGCGTAAGTATTTCCCTCAGTTTTTGAGAACCAAGGTATCAATCCAGTAGGAGGCTCCTCAGAAGTCCCACGCACTTACACAAACAAACAAGAACCTCGCAACCAACGCAATAAAGGGGTTGTCAATCCCTTCACGGCCACTTGCGAAAGTGAGATCTGATAGAGATAATATGATAAGATAAATATTTTTGGTATTTTTATGATATAGATTGGAAAGTAAAAGATGCAAATAAAAGTAGCTGGTAAACTTATATGATAAAAGATAGACCCGGGGGCCATAGTTTCACTAGTGGCTTCTCTCAAGATAGCATAAGTATTACGGTGGGTGAATAAATTACTGTCGAGCAATTGATAGAAAAGTGAATAGTTATGAGATTATCTAGGCATGATCATGTATATAGGCATCACGTCTGTGACAAGTAGATCGAAACGATTCTACATCTACTACCATTACTCCACACATCGACCGACTCCTGCCTGCATCTAGAGTATTAAGTTCATGAAGAACAGAGTAACGTATTAAGAAAGATGACTGATGTAGAGGGATAAACTCATGCAATATGATATAAACCCCATCTTTTTATCCTCGATGGCAACTATACAATACGTGCCTTGTTGCCCCTGCTGTCAGTGGGAAAGGACACCGCAAGATTGAACCCAAAGGTAAGCACTTCTCCCATTGCAAGAAAGATCAATCTAGTAGGCCAAACCAAACTGATAATTCGAAAAGACTTGCAAAGATAACTTAATCACACATAAAATAATTCAGAGGAGATTCAAATATTTCTCATAGATAAACTTGATCATAAACCCACAATTCATCGGATCTCGACAAACACACCGCAAAAAGAGTTATATTGAATAGATCTCCAAGAAGATCGAGGAGAACTTGGTATTGAGATTCAAAGAGAGAGAAGAAGCCATCTAGCTTATAACTATGGACCCGAAGGTCTGTGGTAAACTACTCACAACTCATAGGAGAGGTCTTGGAGATGATGTAGAGGCCCTCCATGGTCGATTCCCCCTCCGGCGGAGCACCGAAGAAGGCTCCAAGATGAGATCTCGCGGATACAGAAGGTTGCGGCGGTGGAAATAGTTTTTCATGGTGCTCCTCGAAGGTTTCAGGGTACGGGAGTATATATAGGAGGAAGAAGTAGGTCGGTGGATGCTCGATGGGCCCACGAGGGTGGGGGCGTGCCCACCCCCAAGGGGTGCGTCGGGCACCCTCATGGCCGCCTCCTCTGTTGCTTGACGTTCACTCCAAGTCTCGTGGATTGCGTTTGTTCCAAAAAGATCACTCCCGAAGGTTTCATTCCGTTTGGACTCCGTTTGATATTCCTTTTCTTCGAAACACCGAAATAGCCCAAAAAAACAGCAATTCGAGCTGGGCCTCCAGTTAGTAGGTTAGTCCCAAAAATGATATAAAAGTGTAAAGTAAAGCCCATAAACATCCAAAACGGGTAATATAATAGCATGGAAAAATCAAAAATTATAGATACGTTGGAGACGTATCAAGCATCCCCAAGCTTAATTCCTGCTCGTCCTCGAGTAGGTAAATGTTAAAAACAGAATTTTTGATGTGGAATGCTACCTAGCATAATTCTCAATGTAATTTTCTTTATTGTGGCATGAATCAGATCCAAATAATTCAAAATAAAAGTACATATTGACATAAGAAATAGTAATACTTCAAGCGTACTAATCAAAGCAATCATGTCTTCTCAAAATAACATGGCTAAAGAAAGTTCATCCCTACAAAATCATATAGTTTGGTTATGCTCCATTTTCGTCACACAAAAATGTTCTCATCTTGCACACCCCCGATGACAAGCCAAGCAATTGTTTCATACTTAAGTAATCTCAAACTTTTTCAGCTTTCACGCAATACATGAGCGTCAGCCATGGATATAGCACTATGGGTGGAATAGAATATGATGATGGAGGTTGTGTGGAGAAGAAAAAAAGGAGAAAGTCTCATGTTAACAGGCTAATCAACGGGCTTTGGAGATGCCCATCATTTGATGTCAACATGAGGAGTAGGGATTGCCATGCAACAGATGCACTAGAGCTATAAATGTATGAAAGCTCAACAAAAGAAACTAGTGGGTGTGCATCCAACTTGCTTGCTCACGAAGACCTAGGGCATTTTGAGGAAGCCCATCGTTGGAATATACAAGCCAAGTTCTATAATGAAAAATTCCCACTAGTATATGAAAGTGACAACAAATGAGACTCTCTATATGAAGAACATGGTGCTACTTTGAAGCACCCGTGTGGAAAAAGATAGTAGCATTGTCCCCCTTTTTTGGGCCTTTTTTTATTTGTTTGGGACAATGCTCTAATAATGATGATCATCACACTTCTATTTATTACAACTCATGAGTTACAACTCAAAACTAGAACAAGATATGACTCTATATGAATGCCTCCGGCGGTGTACCGGGATGGGCAATGAATCAAAAGTGACATGTATGAAATTATGAAGGTGGCCTTGCCACAAATACGATGTCAACTACATGATCATGCAAGGCAATATGACAATGATGATGCGTGTCATGTTGAACGGAACGGTGGAAAGTTGCATGGCAATATATCTCGGAATGGCTATGGAAATGCCATAATAGGTAGGTATGGTGGCTGTTTTGAGGAAGATATAAGGAGGTTTATGTGTGATAGAGCGTATCGTATCACGGGGTTTTGATGCACCGGTGAAGTTTTCACCAACTCTCAAGGTGAGAAAGGGCAATGCACGGTACCGAAGAGGCTAGCAATGATGGAAGGGTGGGAGTGCGTATAATCCATGGACTCAACATTAGTCATAAAGAACTCATATAGTTATTGCAAAAATCTATAAGTCATCAAAAACCAAGCACTACGCGCATGCTCCTAGGGGGATAGATTGGTAGGAAAAGACCATCGCTCGTCCCCGAACGCCACTCATAAGGATGACAATCTAAGAACACCTCATATTTCAAATTTGTTACACAACGGTTACCATACGTGCATGCTACCGGACTTGCCAACTTCAACACAAGAATTCTTTAAATTCACAATTACCCAACTAGCATGACTATAATATCACTACCTCCATATCTCAAAACAATTATCAAGTATCAAATTGATCATAGCATCCAATTCACTTCCTGTGATAGTTTTTATTATACCCAACTTGGATGCCCATTATTCTAGGACCAATTTTATAACCATAGCAAATACCATGCTGTTATAATCTCAAAATAATATAAGTGAAGCATGAGAGATCAACAATTTCAACAAAATTAAGCCGCCGCCGTGCTCTAAAAGATATAAGTGAAGCACTAGAGCAAAAATTATCTAGCTCAAAAGATATAAGTGAAGCACATAGAGTATTCTAATAAATTCCAAATCATGTGGGTTTCTCCCAAAAGGTGTGTATAGCAAGGATGATTGTGGTAATCTAAAAGCAGAGCCTAATATCATACAAGACGCTCCAAGCAAAACACATATCATGTGGCGAATAAAAATATAGCTCCAAGTAAAGTTACCGATAGACGAAGACGAAAGAGGGGATGCCTTCCGGGGCATCCCAAGCTTAGGCTTTTGGTTATCCTTGAATATCTTGGGGTGCCATTTGCATCCCCAAGCTTAGGCTCTTGCCACTCCTTATTCCATAGTCCATCAAATCTTTACCCAAAACTTGAAAACTTCACAACACAAAACTCAACAGGAAATCTCATAAGCTCCGTTAGTTCAAGAAAGAAAAACCACCACATAAGGTACTGTAATGAACTCATTCTTTATTTATATTGGTGTTAAACCTACTGTATTCCAACTTTTCTATGGTTCATACCCCTTGATACTAGCCATAGATGCATCAAAATAAGCAAACAACACACGAAAAACAGAATCTGTCAAAAACAGAACAGTCTGTAGCAATCTGTAACTCTCGAATACTTCTGGAACTCTAAAACTCCTACAAAAATAGGAAGTCCTGGGAAATTTGTCTATTGATCTACATAAAAAACAATAAACGCAAAATCTCGTTTCTGTGATTTATTAAAATTATTCTCGTGCGCGCAAAAGTTTCTGTTTTTCAGCAAGATCAAATTAATTTTCACCCAAGATGATCCTATAGGTTCTACTTGGCACAAACACTAATTAAAACATAAAACCACATAAGCTTGATGAATTATTTATTACTTAAAAGCAAGGAAAAAAATATTGGGTTGTCTCCCAACAAGCGCTTTCTTTAAAGCCTTTTAGCTAGGCATTGATAATTTTAATGATGCTCGCATGAAAGACAAGAATTGAAGCGCAAAGAGAGCATCATGAAACACGTGACAAAAACATCTAAGTCTAACATACTTCCTATGAATAGGCATTTTATAAGCAAACAAATTATCAAGGCAAGTAAGATCTAGCATATGCAAGGAAGCGGAAAGAAACAGTAGCAATCTCAACATAACGAGAGGTAATTTAGTAACATGAAAATTTCTACCATCATATTTTCCTCTCTCATAATAATTACATGTGGGGTCATAAGCAAATTCAACAAAATAGCTATCACATAAAATATTTTCAACATGATCCACATGCATGCAAAGTTGACACTCTTCCAAAATAGTGGGATTAACATTAAATAAAGTCATGACCTCTCCAAACTCACTTTTATCAAAAAAATCCATAAGATTGAACATTCTCCAAATATGTGGGATCTAAAGTTGACACTTTTCCAAACCCACTTTCAATAATATTGCAAACACTATTATCAATCTCATATTCATCATGGGGCTTAAATAAATTTTCAAGATCATAAGAAGAATCACCCCAATCATGATCATTGCAACAAGTAGTAGACATAGCAAAACTAGCATCCCCAAGATTAGAGTTTTGCATATTATTAGCACAATTTACATCAAGAGAATTTATAATAACATCATTGTGATCATGCTTTTCATTGAAAGAACTACCAAGTATGGGTGCAATAGCAACGATCTCATGTTTAATATAAGGAACTATACTAAATTCATCTTCATAAATATTGGCATCATGGCCACAAGAATAGCAAGCATCATGTTCATCAAGGGATATTTCAATCAAATCATCGGAATCATTATCTATAGATTCATGCATATCATTATTTTCTTCCAAAGCAACAATCATTCTCTCAATAAATTCTTTGACATAAACATTATGAGCATAGTTTTCATAGCAATATTTAAGTATGTCAAAATTTTCAGATTCGTAGAGAGTAATATCATACTTTTCAATCAAAAAAGCAACTTCACAAGCACCCTTAAAAGCAACAAATTCTTCAATTTGTTCGATATCATAGTAACTATAAACACCCCTTGCATAAGAAGATAAGATTTCATTTTCATTAAACTCACATAGGTAGGGAAGGTGTTTTTTAGGGTTCTTAGAGCAACAAGTAAACTCATAAATTTCACAAAGATTCCAAGCATAACACAGCAATCTGTTTATTTGATCCCATAAGAGTCTCCCTTTTTTAGACAAACGGTGACACACAAAATGAGCATGCTCATCTAAAGATTTCCCATCAACTAGGCTAGTTAGGGTTTCAGCACGAGCACATAAGGATCAAAGATGATCCAAGTAGAACACTTTAAGTGGATCCATATCAATAGATTTAGCAAGCAAAGATGCAAGCACATAGAAGGCACATGGAGACACAAGCAAACATAAGACCGAACAGAAGAAGGGCGAAGAAAACAGCAAGGGTGAAGTGAGGGAGAGGAAAATGAGAGGCAAATGGCAAATAATGTAATGCGAGGGAGATGAGTTTGTGATGGGTACTTGGTATGTCTTGACTTGAGCGAAGACCTCCCCAGCAACGGCGCCAGAAATCCTTCTTGCTACGTCTTGAACTTGCGTTGGTTTTCCTTGAAGATGAAAGGGTGATGCAGCAAAGTAGAGTAAGTATTTCCCTCAGTTTTTGAGAACCAAGGTATCAATCCAGTAGGAGGTGATGAGGATACAGACCTGGGGTAGGGTCATAGGCCTGACCTATACGTCCTACCCAAGGTCACTACCCTGGAAGATAAGAAGACCAAGAATCCACTCAACGGTATAATCACTCGACCGTCATTCCCTACTTTCACTCGACCGTGTGGGGAATGACTCGACTGTATCAAAGACCAGGAGTCGGAAGAGCGCACAACGGCCGGGCATTCACTCCTTAGTCTTCATGAGCATTAAGAGTATTTAAGAATGCTGTTACAAGTAACGCCCTTACTTTATGTACATTAAGCCCTTCATAATGGAGGTTGGTTGGGGTCCTGGCGCACTCTATATAAGCCACCCCCTCCTCTGGGACAAGGGTTCGCACCCCCTGTAACACTACACACATAAACCAATCGACCGCCTCCGGGCACCGAGACGTAGGGTTATTACTTCCTCCGAGAATGGCCTGAACTCGTAAACCTCGTGTGTACATCTTCGCCATAGCTAAGATCTTGCCTCTCCATACCTACGCCCCTTTCTACTGTCAGACTTAGAACCACGACAGTTGGCACCCACCATGGGGCAGGTGTCTTAGCGACTTGTTGGTAAAGTTGCAAGTTTGTTTTCCGATCATCATCATGGTTTCCAGCGGCGAGATGGTTGAGGGCCGCGAGATCCGTCTCGGCGCGCTCGTTTTCGTCGCCGACGACTCGGCGTGGCTCCAGGAAGCTCCGCTCGATGTCGAGGCGCTCCCCGTCCGAGGGGCGACGCACTTTCGCGTGTGCATTCGTGGCATTCTTCTTCGACAGCCGTCGACCCAGTATCAGTCGGCTCGGGTGGCATCTCCCCTCCCCGCTGTTCGTCACCGCAAGCGATCCGGTCAGTCGCGGCTTCAGCGGTGGGTGAGACATGCGGTGGCTCAACGTTCGGCCACCCATCAAGTCGCGGCAATCGAGCCCAACGAAACTCTCCACGGCCTGTTCGATCTGTCGACTGGCTCCGTGGAGACGGCGTCCGAGTGCGATAGCAGCGATCCTGCGGCTGAAGTCTTGATGGTCGATGGTCCGCGTGGCCCACCTGGCTTTTGCCGCGAGGACGGCGAAGAGGCTGGTGGCGATCCATCACGGGTCCATGAGGATTATCGTCCCAAACCTCTCTCCTCACAGCAGAGAGAGGATCTTCATCGTCGCAACATGGACGCACTTCACACGCCCATCGCCGGAGAAACCCCCGACTGGAGAACTTGCAGCGCGCTCTCGACGAGCGAGCCCGGGAACGAGTTCATTAGTCCAGTCGGCGGGAGCTTTTCCCGCCTCCACCTAAGGCTTACCGTACTCCGATTCAGAACCTCACTGCCGCGGCCCGGATTGCAGAGTCAATTCAGCCGTCCCAGTCAGAGGCTGACCGAGGGTTGGAACAGATCCGGGCCCTGCTCAGAGCAGCAGGGGAGCAGAATTCTATGGTGTCTCAGTCGCGGAATAGGATACACGGCAGATCCGTTGCAGCGGATACAGTTCAGTCCGCCCATAGCCCAAGATCGCCCCCCGCGGCGTGAGGGTCGTGGGCAGTACGGTCATCAGTTCGACCGCGACAATCGTCGTCAAGAGCCAACGCCTCCTCCGAGGAGCGCGTCGTATGGGCCTCGGCAGCACGATGATAGGCGCCGTCACAGGGACGAGCACAGAGTTCCAGTCGACCCAAGGGAGCCAGGCTTCGATGCGAGATCAATTCTCGTCCAAGGCCTGGTCGACCGGAATCGAGCACATAGAGAAGATTTGGGCAGAGACCATCCGAGTGGTAGTAGGTCACACGTTTCGGGCCCAGAGTGTTTCAGCATAGCCATCAGGGCTGCAATGATTCCTCCCAACTTCAGATTAGCAACAGGAGTCAACAAGTTCACTAGAGAATCCAAGCCCGAAACTTGGCTTGAGGATTACCGAGTGGCTGTGCAGATTGGAGGCGAAAACGATGAGATAGCAATGAAGCATCTCCCTCTTATGTTGGAAGGGTCAGCCCGAGCGTGGTTGACTCAGCTGGCCCCGGACAGTATACACAATTGGGAGGAGCTATCTCGAGTGTTTGTAAGGACCTTTGAGGGCACATGCAAGCGGTCGGCAGGACTTCCCGAGCTGCAGCATTGTGTGCAGAAGCTGAATGAAACTTTGAGGGAATTCATTTAGAGGTGGACTACTTTGCATCACACTGTGGAGAATGTATTAGAGCACCAGGCGGTCTGTGCTTTCAAGGAAGGTGTCAAGTATCGAGAGTTGGTTCTGAAATTCGGTCGGACTGGGGATATGACTCTGACCCAGATGATGGAGATAGCCACCTGGTATGCTAATGGGGAAGAAGAGGACCGACTCTGTAGTGGGAAGAGTAAACCGGTCGGTCAAGAGGCCGGCAGAGGTGGTTCCAATTGGAAGCAGAAGCGTAAAGCCGAACCGGCAGCATCTGGTGAGATTGCAATAGTAGCTCAAGGAAAGTTTAAGGGAAAACCTAAGGGGCCCTGGCCTCCTAAGAAGGTAAAAGATCAAGCGGGAAATGATGTACTGGACTCGCCGTGTCACATCCACACGAAGAAAGATGAGGAAGGTAACCTGATTTACCCAAAGCATACCACTCGGCAATGTCGACTCCTGATCCAACAGTTCCGAGAGAAACAACCCAATGAGAAGGATAAGGAGTCGGACAGAGATGAGGAGGAAGAAGAAGATGACGGTTACCCCAAGGTCAATTCCACCCTCATGATTTTTGCCGATGTTGAGAGCAAGAGTCGGTTGAAGGTCATCAACAGAGAAGTGAACATGGTTGCTCCGGCAACGACGACCACATACCTGAAATGGTCTCAGACAACCATCACATTCGACCGGTCAGACTATCCTGCTTGCATAGCTACCCCTAGGAGGCAAGCGCTGGTGGTCGACCCAGTGGTTGGTGGCACTCGACTGACTAAAGTACTGATGGATGGAGGTAGCGGCCTGAATATCCTGTATGCTGAAACCTTGAAGGGAATGGGCATCCCGATGTCCAAGCTTAGTGAGAGCAACATGAGCTTTCACAGCGTTATTCGCAGAAAGAAGGCCGAGTCACTTGGCCAGATCACTCTCGACGTGGTTTTTAGTGACTCCAAGCATTACCGAAAAGAAAAGTTGATGTTTGAAGTCGAGGATTTCCAAAGTGCTTATCACACCATCCTAGGGAGACCGGCATACGCGCGTTTCATGGCTCGACCGTGCTATGTGTACCTCAAGCTGAAGATGCCTGGTCCCAAAGGTGTGATCACGGTCACTGGCAATCGGCAGAAAGCAGAAGAATGTTTCCAGAAAGGTTCCAAAATCGCCGATGCATAGATGGCGGCGGTTGAATTCCAAGAGTATCAGAAGAGTGCGGATCCGAGTGATTTACTCCGAGCCAAGAAACCTGCGACGGACTCTGCGTTTCAATCGAGTGGTGAAACAAAGCCGATTCATATTCACCCGACTGATACCAATGCTGCACCGACTCATATATCAACGACGCTCGATAGCAAATAGGAAGAAGCGCTCATCCAGTTCCTCCGTGAGAACTGGGACATCTTCGCATGGAAACCCACTGACATGCCAGGTGTACCCAGAGGACTGGCTGAGCACCATTTGCGTGTCGACCCCATGGTAAAACCCGTCAAAGACCACCTTCGGCGGTCCGCCGTTCAGAAGAGAAAAGCAATCGGCGAAGAAGTGGCTCGACTGTTGGCAGCAGAGTTCATCCGTGAAATCTACCACTCCGAGTGGCTTGCCAATGTCGTCATGGTCCCCAAGAAAGACGATTCACTCTGCATGTGCATTGATTTCAAGCATATCAATCGGGCCTGCCCGAAAGATCACTTCCCTCTCCCCCGCATCGATCAAATTGTTGACTCGACTACGGGGTGTGAGCGCTTGTCTTTTTTAGATGCCTATTCCGGGTATCATCAGATCCGACTGTATGGTCCCGATGAAATAAAAACAGCCTTCATCACCCCATTAGGGTGATTTTGCTATGTCACCATGCCATTCGGTCTGAAAAACGCCGGAGCCACGTTCATGAGAATGATCCAGAAGTGCCTGCTCACCCAAATCAGTCGGAATGTGGAGGCATACATGGATGACATCGTGATCAAGTCTCGCAAAGGTTCCGACCTGTTGACTGATCTCGTAGAAACCTTTTCCAACCTAAGGAGGTACGATATCAAGCTTAACCCGTCAAAGTGCACATTCGGAGTTCCAGGAGGAAAACTGCTCGGTTTTCTCGTTTCTGAACGAGGGATCAACGCCAATCCAGAAAAAGTTGATACCATCCTCCGAATGAAACGCCCCGTGCAAGTGCATGACGTTCAGAAGCTGACTGGTTGTTTGGCCGCCTTGAGTCGATTCATTTCTCGTCTCAGTGAAAAGGCCTTGCCTCTCTACCGATTGATGAAGAAATCTGATAAGTTCGAGTGGTCTGAAGAAGCTGATGCAGCGTTTGCAGAGCTCAAAACCCTGCTTTCCACCCAGCCGGTGCTCGCTGCGCCAATCAGCAAAGAGCCTTTACTGCTTTACATTGCAGCCACTGGACAAGTTTTCAGTACAGTACTCACGGTCGAGCAAGAAGAGGCGGGAAAAGCTTACAAGGTTCAACGCCCAGTTTATTATCTATCTGAAGTTTTGACTCAATCCAAGCAGCGCTACCCTCATTATCAGAAGCTTGTATATGGAATTTACATGACCATGAAGGTTGCACATTACTTCTCCGATCACTCCCTTATAGTCGTCAGCGACGCACCGTTGTCTGAGATCCTGAATAACAGAGATGCAACTGGTCGAGTAGCAAAATGGGCGATTGAACTCCTTCCACTGGACATCAAGTTTGAGGCAAAGAAAGCTATCAAGTCCCAAGCAATCGCGGATTTCCTTGCCGAGTGGATTGAACACCAACTACCGACTCAAGTTCACTCGGAACATTGGACCATGTTCTTCGATGGTTCCGAGATGCTAAACGGGGCAGGTGCTGGAGTAGTATTGGTGTCCCCCCGGGGAGACAAGCTCAATTACGTCCTCCAGATTCACTTTGATTCCTCCAATAATGAAGCAGAATACGAAGCACTTCTATATGGGTTGCGTATGGCCATTTCACTCGGCGTCCGTCGCCTCATGGTGTATGGCGACTCAGATTTGGTGGTTAACCAGGTGATGAAAGAATGAGATGTTAGAAGTCCAGCCATGACTGGTTACTGCAACGCTGTCAGGAAGCTGGAAAAGAAGTTTGAAGGGTTGGAGCTTCACCATGTGCCCCGATTGAAAAATCAAGCTGCAGATGAGTTGGCGAAGATAGGTTCCAAGAGAGAGGCCATCCCCCGCAATGTGTTTCTAGAACATATTCATTCGCCTTTGGTTCAGGAGGATCCTTTCACAGAAGAGTCTCCACAGCCCAAGAGTGCTACAGATCCGACTGAAGTTGACATCCCAGCTGTGGTCGACTTAGTCATGGAGGTTCTGGTCATCACTACCAACTGGACGGTGCCGTACATCGCATACATTCTTAGGAAAGAACTCCCGGAAAAAGAAGAGGAGGCTCGACAGGTCGTTCGGTGATCCAAGGCCTTTACTATGATAAAGGGGCAGTTGTTCAGCGAGAGTGCAACTGGAGTTTGCCAGAAATGTATCACGCCAGAGGAAGGTCGAGTGATCCTCAATGATATTCACTCGGGGACCTATGGTCACCACGCATCCTCTAGGACCATCGTGGCCAAAGCATACCGAGCTGGATTCTACTGGCCGCGGGCCAACGAGATGGCTAAGGGAATAGTGGACAAGTGTGAAGGCTGCCAGTTTTACTCCAACATGTCTCATAAACCTGCGTCGGCTCTAAAAACAATTCCACTCGTCTGGCCCTTCGCCGTCTGGGGACTGGACATGGTTGGACCTTTGAGGACAGGCAGGAGTGGGTTTACTCATGTGCTGGTAGCAGTCGACAAGTTCACCAAGTGGATCGAAGCCAAGCCCATCAAAAGCCTTGAAGCGAGCAAAGCTGTGAGTTTCATCAGGGAACTTATATTTAGATATGGTGTTCCGCACAGCATCATCACAGATAACGGCTTGAACTTTGATTCTGAAGAATTCAAAGCCTTTTGCGCCTCCCAAGGCACGAGAGTCGACTACACTTCGGTCGCTCATCCTCAGTCGAATGGACAGGCCGAACGGGCAAATGGATTGATTCTCAAAGGATTGATGCCTCAGTTGATGCATGACCTCAAACATGCAGCGGGAGCTTGGGTCGACGAGCTTCCGTCTGTGCTATGGGGGTTGAGGACAACCCCTAACCGGTCGACTCGAAGGACTCCATTCTTCTTAGTCTATGGAGCTGAAGCCGTGCTCCCCAGTGATTTGCTTCACAATGGACCTCGAGTCGAACTCTTCTCGGAAGAAGAAGCAGAACAAGCTCGACAAGATGCAGTCGACCTCTTAGAAGAAGAAAGAGAGATGGACTTGATCCGACTGACCATCTGTTAGCAAGATTTGCGTAGATTTCACGCAAGAAGCGTGAGGGGTCGAGCATTTCAAGGAGACCTGGTTCTTCAAGTGGACCAGCAAAGACCTCACAAGCTTGCTCCCGCTTGGGAAGGACCTTTCGTTATCACCAATGTGCTCCACAACGGAGCATACCGTCTCTTCAACGTCGAACATAATAAAGATGAGCCCCCTGCCTGGAATGCGGATCTGCTCCACCCTTTCTATTCTCAAATACTTAGAATGATGAGATGTAATAAGAAATCCCTTTTAGCTTGACTATCAAAGAAACAATTTACTTCTTCCAAATGATTGTTGTTTATCTCTTTTTTGTGCGAGTTACCTTAGCTGCGAATCTTTTTCGCTTAAGACAAAGTGATAAAAATCCTACCGAGTGATGAGTCTGCCTCTCACTTGGGGGCTTAGCTGCAGCCCAGTGCTTGCCTAAGTGATAAAAATCCTATCGAGTGATGAGTCTGCCTCTCACTCAGGGGCTTAGCTGCAGCCCAGTGCTTGCCTAAGTGATAAAAATCCTACCGAGTGATGAGTCTGCCTCTCACTCGGGGGCTTAGCTGCAGCCCAGTGCTCGCCTAAGTGGTAAAAATGCTACCGAGTGATGAGTCTGCCTCTCACTCGGGGGCTTACCTGCAGCCCAGTGCTC
>NC_041385.1:198520253-198563513 GCF_002162155.2 Triticum dicoccoides
CTGCCTCTCACTCAGGGGATTAGCTGCAGCCCAGTTCTTGCCTAAGTGGTAAAAATCCTACCAAGTGATGAGTCTGCCTCTCACTCGGGGGCTTAGCTACAACCCAGTGCTCGCCTAAGTGATAAAAATCCTACCGAGTGATGATTCTGCCTCTCACTCAGAGGCTTAGCTGCAGCCCAGGGCTCGCCTAAGTTTGAAAAAATCCTACCGAGTGGAGAGCAAACCTCCCACTCGGGGGCTTAGCTGTGGCCCAGGGCTCGCCTAAGTTTGAAAAAATCCTACCGAGTGGAGAGCAAACCTCCCACTCGGGGGCTTAGCTGCGGTCCCGTACTCGCCTAAGTTTGAAAAATCCTACCGAGTGGAGAGCAAACCTCCCAATCGGAGGCTTAGCTGCAGTGCAGTGCTCGCCTAAGTGATAAAAATCCTACCGAGTGGTGAGCAACCCTCCCACTCGGAGGCTTAGCTGCAGCCCAGTGCTTGCCTAAGTTTAAAAAATCCTACCGAGTGGTGAGCAGCCCTCCCACTCGGGGGCTTAGCTGCAGTCCCATACTCGCCTAAGTTTGAAAACTCCTACCGAGTGTAGAGCAAACCTCCAACTCGGGGGGCTTAGCTGCAGCCCAGTGCTCGCGTAAGTTTGAAAAACCTTACCGGGCGGTTGACAGGAACATCAAGACCATTGTTGAGTACCTTGCTGATGAGCTGATCAATGCTCCTCAAGGATCACCCAATCGGTTGACAGGAACGTCAAGACCATTGCTGAGTGCCTTGCTGATGAGCTGATCAATGCTACTCAAGGATCATCCGGTCGGCCGACTGGAATGTCGAGACCATTGCTGAGTGCCTTGCTGATGAGCTGATCAATGCTACTCAAGAATCATCCGGGCGGCCGACTGGAACGTCGAGACCATTGCTAAGTGCCTTGCTGATGAGCTGATCAATGCTACTCAAGGATCATCAGGTTAGTCAACTGAACGCCAAGATCATTGCTGAGCGCCTTGCTGATGAGCCAACCAAGGTTCCTCGAGGACTGCCCGATCGACCGACCAATCATCCTTCCCCAGAAGCTGCATCAAGCAAACAGACGACAATTCGAGGGGAAAATGATTTTCGTTCGAAGACAGACACAATTTGTGAGGTGACAAATCCAAGGTTACTTAACCGCAGAATAAAGTGCTCAGGCATCAGGCCCGAAGGAGTTTAAACAGTTACAAATTCACTCGGCATTCCGAGGCAAATAAAAGTGATAGCATAATGTTTTCTTTCTTGTCACTCGGCGGGAGAAGGACTGGCCGGATCGCAGAAGCTGTCAAGGTCGATGCTGTCGGTGATGCGAGTGGCTTCCTCGAGGAAAGTGTCCATGAAGTCCTGGAAGGAGTGCTTCTTCGTGTTTGCCACTTAGAGAGCTGCCAACTTGTCTTCCTTAGCTTCCTTACAGTGCACTCGGACCAGAGATAAAGCAACATCAGCACCACAGCGGGCAGAAGATTTCTTCCACTCTTGCACTCGACCTGGAATCTGGTTTAGCCGAGCCATCAAGGACTCAAGGTTTTGAGACAAGTCCTCCCGAGGCCAGAGCTCAGCATCCACTCGGACCATCGCCGCCTTCAGCCGAGCCAGATAGTCGACTGCACCATCCAAGCATGATTCTAGTCGAAGCAAGTTCATCGCAACTTCATCTTTCATGGGACAGTTGATGGGGTCAAGACCAGTCTCGACCCACCCAATTTCAGCCTCAAAGTCCTGACATAGTTCTGCTCCATTGCAAAAGTGATGAATCAACGACGAGATAACAAAGTTCAATCGGCAACAAAGTGATGAGTCGACTGATCATACCTTCAAGCTTCAGAACAAGTTTGGTGGCGAGTTGCTCCAGATAGGACTCTAGCTTGTCGGTCTTGGTCTTAAGGCCGCCAACTTCAGTGGTCAGATTTTCCTTGTCTTTCTTCAGTTGCTCAACTTCCTGGTTGGCATCTGAGAAGGCAGCCTTCAGCTTCGCGTTCTCCTCCTCCAGTTTGCTGACCGAAACCAGCTTCTGGTCCGCAAGCTTCGTCTTCTCGCGTGCTTCCTTCTGAGCGGCGGCCAGATCCAGATCCTTTTGTTCCAGAGCCTCCTTCATCCTCTCTAAAGAAACAACACTCTTCAGACGCGACTAAAGTTGACGATTTTCACTACGCACATCTGCTCGTGTGAAATCACTTGGTTCAAAGAGACTGAAGGAAAAACTAGCGCGAAGTATGAAGCCACAAAACAGACAGGATGGTCGAGTGATTACCTCCCATGATGGCCCTTTCTTGTTGGGCAGTCTTCAGATTCTTCTTCGCAAGTTCGAGGTTAAGTTCAACGCTGATATGTTTCTTCTTCAACTCAGTGAGCCGAGCTCCAAGATCACAAGACCTCTGCAACTAGAAAGACAGAACATGTCAGTCGACCGATCGAAGCACCAAGTGAAAGCAAAAAGTTACTCTAACACTACTGCCAAATCAAATTTTCAACAGTAGTCTTGGTGACTACACCCAGTGGGTGCACTTAGCGTGCCCCCACTGTATTAGATCAATACTCAGCATGAGTTCAAAAAAAAGAGAAAGAGAGACACATCATTAGACCTCGGTCGACTGCCAGCAGCCCACCGTGGTCTCGGGGACTACACCCAGTGGGTGCACTCGACGTGCCCCCACTGATTCAAAAGTGCAGAATTGAAGATTTCTAGAGTTCTAAGTGAAGGAACACCCAGTGGGTGATCAAGAAAAACTTCAGTCGACTTACAGAAAGACAAACGAGACGCCCACCGTGAGGCAACGGGACGTCCATCTTGATGCACGACAGTGTCTTCCGGGCCTTGGAGAGAGCAACTTTGGGCTGCTTGGCCACCTTCTCCGTTGGCTCCGGAGTCGACGTCCGAGTACGTTTCTGGGTATTGGCACTCGGACCCACACCTTTCCCGCGTCCACCGGCCGGGTCATGCTGCTGCTTGGATTGACGTTCAGAGCGTGGCGGCGAGTCGACTTCCTCCTCCTCGTCCGACTCCTCGCTCTCCTCCTCCTCCTCATCGTCTTCCCGAGAATCCCACTCGTCGCTATCTTCCGCGCTGTCCTCCCCTTCCTGGGCCTGCTCCAAAGCCTGCTTGCCATTGGGCATCGAATGCATCTTAGTGAACACCTGCAGAACAAGTTGGTCGAATGAGAGTTGGTCAATCTCAAGTTCAGTTGGAGCATGAATGAGAAACAGTCGGAGCGAAAAGCATACCTTGTCGGGCGGGTTGTT
Organism: Triticum dicoccoides; assembly: GCF_002162155.2. NCBI lineage: Eukaryota > Viridiplantae > Streptophyta > Magnoliopsida > Poales > Poaceae > Triticum > Triticum dicoccoides. The sequence goes on from NC_041385.1 coordinate 198,523,515, forward strand.
GCTGCTAAAGGGAACGACTCGCCTAGATCCTCTGGGATTGTCCTGATTGCCTGTGATGCTCCTCGGCCATGAAGCTACTGTGGCAGACGGTACTTCTTCTGGATGAAACCGAGCGGTGTCGTCCGGTCCGGAGTACAGCCACATCGGGTGATCGCGGGCCTGGAGAGGCTGGATGTGTCGACTGAGGAACACCTCCAACAGATCCAGACCCGTGACACCATCATTGATAAGTTGAACCACCCTATCTACCAACATCCTCATCTCTATGGTCTCGCCAGTCGTAACTTTCAGCGGAGCAGGAGTCTGGACTCGGTCAAACGAGAAGTGGGGGAGGCCGGTCAACTGACCTGGATCCACAATATCCTGGCAATAGAACCAAGTCGATTGCCAGCCTCTAATGGAATCAGGAAGAGTCATACTAGGAAAAGCACTCCCTTTCCTCTTTTGGATACCTAAACCCCCGCAGATCTGGCTGGCATGGGTTTTTGAGTCACTCGACCTCCCCTTTTTCACCGATTGGGAACGAATGGTGAAAATGTGCTTGAAGAGGCCCCAGTGCGGTCGACACCCCAAGAAGTTCTCGCACATCGACACGAAGGCAGCTAAATACGTGATGGTGTTGGGAGAGAAGTGGTGGAGTTGAGCACCAAAAAAGTTCAGAAATCCCCGGAAGAAAGGGTGTGGGGGAAGCGAAAAGCCGCGGTCGACGTGAGTGGCGAGCAGAACACACTCACCCGGCTGCTGAATCGAAGACCGGATCCAATCTCCCTGGATCCAGCCCGGCGGCAGCCTCGCGCTCGACGACGAGCCGCGCTGCTGCTTCCTGCCCTTCGCCACCTCCTTTGTCTTCTTCGCGCGCTCTAGCGCCGCCGTCTTGTCCTTCACCATGGTGATGAGCCAGCAGCGTCGTAGCGGGAGAGTAAGGTGCGGCGGAGGAATGGAGAAAGAAGAAGGAAGAAAAGATGTGCACACTACAGACGCCTCGGTCCTGCCACCTTATAAGAGATTGTTTCCGGGTGACTGACGCGTGGGACCAAGCGATCCCGTCAAATCTCGCAACAGTCGCACGCAGCGTACATGGTGAAAAAGGCAGCGTGGGAATCGAGGAATCACTGTTTATCCGCTCCGCCCGCTTCGGCACTCCCCGTCTGGCGCGCTTCCCCGAAATTTCGTATCCCGCGGAATCCGGGATACACTGCACGCAATCGCGCCCAAGATCCCGCGCTCCAGTGCGACACTCGACACATAAGATCGACAGTACACTCGACTGTCCACTAAATGGATCAAGGCGACGGAGTCGACACCAAACATTGACGCGGGCGCTCAGATTTGCAGAAAACACTCGCGAGGTACCGAGGCTCAAGACAAGTCCCATTTCAGCTTATTTTGCACTCGCACCTTAATCCATTCGGGGGCTACTGATGAGGATACAGACCTGGGGTAGGGTCATAGGCCTGACCTATACGTCCTACCCAAGGTCACTACCCTAGAAGATAAGAAGACCAATAATCCACTCAACGGTATGATCACTCGACTGTCATTCCCTACTTTCACTCGACCGTGTGGGGAATGACTCGACTGTATCGAAGACTAGGAGTCGGAAGAGCGCACAACGGCCGGGCATTCACTCCTTAGTCTTCATGAGCATTAAGAGTATTTAAGACTGTCGTTACCAGTAACGCCCTTACTTTATGTACATTAAGCCCTTCGTAATGGAGGTTGGCTGGGGTCCTGGCGCACTCTATATAAGCCACCCCCTCCTCTGGGACAAGGGTTCGCACCCCCTGTAACACTACACACATAAACCAATCGACCGCCTCCGGGCACCGAGATGTAGGGCTATTACTTCCTCCGAGAAGGGTCTGAACTCGTAAACCTCGTGTGTACATCTTCGCCACAGCTAAGATCTTGCCTCTCCATACCTACCCCCTTTCTACTGTCAGACTTAGAACCACGACAGGAGGCTCCTCAGAAGTCCCATGCACCTACACAAACAAACAAGAACCTCGCAACCAACGCAATAAAGGGGTTGTCAATCCCTTCACGGCCACTTGCGAAAGTGAGATCTGATAGAGATAATATGATAAGATAAATGTTTTTGGTATTTTTATGATATAGATTGGAAAGTAAAAGATGCAAATAAAAGTAGATGGTAAACTTATATGATAAATGATAGACCCGGGGGGCATAGGTTTCACTAGTGGCTTCTCTCAAGATAGCATAAGTATTACGGTGGGTGAACAAATTACTATCGAGTAATTGATAGAAAAGCGAATGGTTATGAGATTATGTCGACATGATCATGTATATAGGCATCACGTCTGTGACAAGTAGATCGAAACGATTCTGCATCTACTACTATTACTCCACACATCAACCGACTCCTGCCTGCATCTAGAGTATTAAGTTCATGAAGAACAGAGTAACACATTAAGAAAGATGACATGATGTAGAGGGATAAACTCATGCAATATGATATAAACCCCATCTTTTTATCCTCGATGGCAACAATACAATACGTGCCTTCCTGCCCCTGCTGTCACTGGGAAAGGACACCGCAAGATTGAACCCAAAGCTAAGCACTTCTCCCATTGCAAGAAAGATCAATCTAGTAGGCCCAACCAAACTGATAATTCGAAGAGACTTGCAAAGATAACATAATCACATATAAAGGAATTCAGAGGAGATTCAAATATTTCTCATAGATAAACTTGATCATAAACTCACAATTCATCGGATCTCGGCAAACACACCGCAAAAAGAGTTACATCAAATAGATCTCCAAGAAGATCGAGGAGAACTTGGTATTGAGATTCAAAGAGAGAGAAGAAGCCATCTAGCTAATAACTATGGACTCGAAGGTCTATGGTAAACTACTCACAACTCATAGGAGAGGCCTTGGAGATGATGTAGAGGCCCTCCATGGTCGATTCCCCCTCCGGCGGAGCGCCGACGAAGGCTCCAAGATGGGATCTCGCGGATATAGAAGGTTGCGGCGGTGGAAATAGTTTTTCTGGTGCTCCTCGAAGGTTTCAGTGTACGGGAGTATATATAGGAGGAAGAAGTAGGTCGGTGGATGCTCGAGGGGCCCACGAGGGTGGGGGGCGCCCACCCCCAGGGGGCACGACGGGCACCCTCGGGGCCGCCTCCTCTGTTGCTTGACGTCCACTCCAAGTCCCGTGGATTGCGTTTGTTCCAAAAAGATCGCTCCCGAAGGTTTCATTCCGTTTGGACTCCGTGATATTCCTTTTCTTCGAAACATTAAAATAGGCAAAAAAAAACAGCAATTCGGGCTGGGTCTCCGGTTAGTAGGTTAGTCCCAAAAATGATATAAAAGTGTAAAGTAAAGCCCATAAACATCCAAAACGGGTAATATAATAGCATGGAACAATCAAAAATTATAGATACGTTGGAGACGTATCAAGCACCACCTATCAGAATAACGTCAAAAACCTCCGTGTCTTCATTGCATTTGATCTTCCTATCTCTACCCCCATTTACTTTCTTGCACTTGCATGTTGCTCATTTTTCGCTGCCCTATCTGAAAGTGCTAATGATCGACTAGAGGGGGATAAATATTATGCAATATGGTGCTCAGTTAATGTTTGGTTCATTTGTTGTGGTATTTAGTTAACTACTTGGTTCAATTCTGCAATGTGATGTCCAATTGTCGTGGGTAGAATTTTGTATTGTTGTGCATGTGAGGAATAAATCGAATTTGGCTGCACTTAATACATGAGAAACATATACAATTGCTATATTTCTACTTCTTAATCATGCTTGGTTTGGATAAATGTGTTTTCCATGTGGCTTGAATTAATGTGATGAATCTGCAGTGTGCTTATTTTTATCAACATATTTTACTAATAGCATGCGAACACTCACTTAACCTGATCACTAACTACCTTATATGTGTTGCAGGGAAATAATGGGAAGCGCTGAGGTTTACAATCGAGGTTTGCACACGCATGGTCCTTTTTCCAATAACATATTATTGTGCAATTGCATGAACCCTTCTAATATTTAGTTTTTTTAACAATTTGGTCTTGCACATGTAGGTCCCGCTGTCAGAGGTTTTGACCCACCGTTTGACCCTTTTTGCATATGGGGAATGAATTGTCCATGAATATCAGTCAAGTCAAGAAACTCAGAAAGATTGTTAGGATAAAGAAATTAGCGACAAAAAAACAATAAGATTTTGTCTACACAGTGAAGAAGACATCAGTTCACTACAGGATGGTACTAACTATTATACATTGCCTTTTTTATTCCTTTGCCCCATTTCCAATATAGAGAAGGTATTTATGCACATCCTTGTTTTCAGGCCTTTCCAAAGTAGTTCACTTATGATTACCTCTCAAACCACCTGTATGGTCAGGAGGCGAGGAAGGTATTCATACAACACCCATGGTTCAATATTGAAGTATTCCTGAAGAGGACGAAGGATGGACGGTCAATCATCCACAGGCACTGGCCTAAAGTTGCAAAGACCCTCAACATCAATGAAGGCTCAATATTTCGCCTTCTCCTTCAGCAGTTTTCCAGATGAGATACATCTGTCTATGCACCGTCTATGATGCTAATTTCGAAACGTTATAAATGTTTTGATGTGAAACTTGATGCTGGTGCAGTTGTGTAATGGGGTAGCTGAGTGTTGAAGCTATATGATGTTGTACGCTGATGTGTTTCAATTATGAAATCCTGCTTCCTTAATATGAAAATGAAATATATTTTGTGCTTAATATGAAATGTCAATTATATTAATAATTGAATTATTAATAATAGGACAATTAGGCTACTAATTGGGTTTTTTCTATTACAAACGGTTATTGAAAAAACACCGTGGGCGATGACCTCAGGCAACGCACATAGTTTCTATGAATAAACCGTGTTGGATCAATAAACAATCACACACGACTTCTTCTTAAAAACTTTTTGCGTTAGGCCACCTGGTGCAAACGGGTACCACATAAAAACTGTGTGTGATGGACATCCTTTGCCACACAGTTTCTTCTACACACCGTGTGTGATGCATTCAATTACGCAAACGATAAAATTGTTAATACCGTGTGCAATGAAAACGGTATCATAAACGATTTAACAGGGAAAATTGTGTGTGATGTACATGTGAACATAAACGTTTTTCTTGGAGCGACTATGTGGGATGTATATACGAACGGAAACGTTTAGCGGGGACTAACTGTGTGGGATGAACTTACGACCCGAAACGATTTCGCCTATATAATTGAATTTTTTAGCAGTATTGTAGGTATAACCATATTTGATCGCTCGGTGGTTGCACACGACCTCATTTTGCTGAGCGTGTGTGCCGGGAGGGCATATCCCCGACGATTTCTGGGTCGTGTGGGAAGGATCCCCCTATCGCAGTCACTCACTAGGCGACGGTTTCAAATGCCGTCGCGGAAAGGGGTTAAAACCATTTGTATAGCACCTTGCTGTACTAGTGTGTGCTAAGATCTACCTAATTCTTAAGAAAACCAAAAAATTGCACCTTTGTCTTGTTAAGTGTCTATTCACCCTCCCTCTAGACCTATCTTCTTGATCTTTCACACCGACACCCCAACCATCACTATCCCGAAACCACCGCCCTAGGATCCAAGCTCCACCTTGCGCACAACCGACGTCTAGGGCCGCATCCATGCTCCATGCTGGAGATCCCCATGTGGACGAGGAGGCGAGGGCCCACAACCGCCGTTTGTCGGACATGGCTTTATTTGCCGACCTCCTTCAGCGGCGATGAGATAATAAAGGGGAGAAGCAGTGGGGGCACTAGAGGCTAGGGTTAGTCCGAGCCACCCCTTAGGAGTGGCGCAGACGCCTGGGCTTGTCAGACGATGACATATGGTTTCTAATTGGGATGGTTAGATCACAAGTGGTTCGCTAAAAAGAGTGGATGATGTGTGGAATAGGCCACCAAAGGTCGAGCACCCATCCAAAGGTGGAATCGCAAAGTTTGCACGTTGTGACAATTCCTTAGAGGATAGACACCTCACACTAGCAACATTTAGTTACATGACAGAAAAAATGGCTACCGTGAATTATTGATAAACTCGATAAAATCACATAGATGAATAAACTGATAGATTAGAAAGATAGGCTTTAAAACTAATCAAATGAGCACATTGCACATCCTTCATGGAAAGATTATCTGAAATGGTAGCACTCTAGAGATCGAATCATCTTAGAAGGGAACAATAATATAAGTTGCTTCCATATGGTTGCCAACAATGTGTTGTCAAAGTTGCCAGCATCCTTGTTATAAATAACTTAATTATGACCAACATCTGGAAAACAAAACCATCATGCAATACTTGGGCTAGTTTTAGAGGCGAGGCTAGGAATCTATTTTTACTGTTTATTATTCCACACATGCATATGAGTTTTCCTATGAGCCTCTTGGATATACAGGATTGACAACCATTGAAATTATAGCATAGATAATAAACATAAATTACCAACATGAAAATAAATAATGACATTTATTATTGCCTCTAGGGCATTTTTACTTCAGTCTTTCACTTGCACTAGAGTTAATGATCTATGGCACACCAGTGTAAAATATGCTTCTCTTGTGGTATAGACTTCGTCCAACGGTTCTGACGAGTTCAAGTCTGTTTGAATATTTGCAAATCCACGCGTCTTCACGCTTTCACAAAATTCAAAATTTGTGTGGCCATGTCTATGTATATATTTGAATTATGGATAGGACCTTTGATTACTTAGACTGAACTATGGATCCACTATTCTCAAGTGTTCTATTGGCCTAAGCCATCTTGAAACCATCACTACACCACAACACGGATTCAACGACATATAATCTCCCGGGAGAAGAACCTTAAGAGGGCAGGAAAATTGCCAGACAGAGTTTCTCCCATCAGATAGAACTGTCACAGGAAAAGCTTGCAGGAATCATATTTCCCAGCAGATCCACTCGCTGGAAGCCCGATTTTCCCGGCAGATACAAGTTTATCCCATTAATCCAATTGACAACAGTTACAATAATGCGAGGCAAATAGTCTGCCCTTGACTTTTACTACGGAAATGCTACATCTACGTAGAGCTTCTAAGCGTAACCTACGTAATTACCTGTCCTACTAACTAAACCCCTAATTTCAAGGGTGAGCCCGTGCCCCAATTACTAACCAACATAAGACTGGCAAATCAGACTATACGTAAGAACCATTACGTAGGTGGAGCTTACCCCGGTAGTTTTCCTGATCCGGGTTGCATATCTATTTCTTCTTATTTCTATTCATATAGGAATTCACTCAAGATTCAATAGCATATCTCAAACGCATAATGACTAAATATGTACTTCAACATTCATACATGTGCCTCCACACAAAAAAACATGCATACATGTGTTCAGGAATATTAATACTTCAACATTCATACATGCATACCAAGTTCAGGAATGAACCTTTTGATCCAACACCCTCCTTTGTTGCTTCTGAAGAGACAACATACTTAGCCTTTTGTTATAACATCCACCATAGTAACCTGTTTGGAATAAATACAACTTACTGCTTCACCATTTAGTGTATTACCAAAAAATCTTAACTGAAATTGAAAATCATTTGGAGCCCTGATGAAGATTCCATAGATGTAACAACTGACAACGAGCCTGCATCAGTGCAACTACTTAAAACGGTTTATTTATTATCTCCGTATGTGAGAAACATGTCATTACTCCTATGTTAGTACTTAACGACATTTTTATTGTTGCCCTATGATTAATACCTTGATCACTTTGGTAATTTACTCGCAACTTATTTGGAGTATTGTACTTATCTGTACCATGGAGCACATGATTAATCCAAACACAAATGTGTGTGGAAACCAAATCATGTATTTTGCTCATTAGTGTTTTAGGACACCGAGTCTTGCTAAAAACTATTCCGTGTGACCTCGGCAAGAACCTTTTCTTGGTATTTTTCATACTAAACTAGTTTAGTATCTTGTCAATATGTATTATGGCTTAGCCATATCAGGCACTTCTATCTTCATAGATGACTATAGCTCTAACGAGTGGTGATGAGTAGGTGTGCTCCATGTTATGAGTTACACTCGAATAAACTCATCTATGATTTGCAAAAAGAAAAACCCTATTTTTTTGAAAAAATAAATCTGAACTCGGGCTCATCTGTCAGCAATTCATTGACATTGGAATAAAACCCCCGTATGATTCATAATTTATTTTCAAAAAAAGACACATCTTAACTAGTGCCTTTTCTAAAGGCACATTGAAACCTTGAATGTAAAATGTAAGGCCAGACAACGCATATTGACAGAGGCTGCCTTTAGAAAAGGCACTAGTTATATACTCCCTCAGTTCCTAAATATAAGTCTTTTTAGTGATTCCAATATGAACCACATACGGAGCAAAATGACTGAATCTATACTCTAAACTACGTCTATATACATCCGTATGTAGTTTATATTGAAATCTCTAGAAAGACTTATATTTAGGAACGGAGGGAGTAAATTGTAGTGTAAGAGCAACTCACTCGGTTTGCACTTCATTATTGTGCTCTGCTTGAAATAAAAAAGAATCGATTTTTTTTTCTGCGAAGAAAAAAAGAATGGACATAACGGCAAGCAAGCAGCACCGTATCACCCATCATCCATGTAGCGCCAGCTACGTCGGTCCAGATAAAATTCAAACGGTGTCATCACCTCACTGTCAAAACCCCTCTCCTCTGAGTATTACATGTATGCAGAGAGGGAGGAAGATGAGAGAGAGAGAGAGAGAGAGAGAGAGAGAGAGAGAGAGAGAGAGAGAGAGGGTGGAGAATATGATAACTCCACCACATAACATGGCACATGCCGTGACATGCATGGACCCTCCTCAAAAGAAGCCTTTGCTGCGCAAGACGTCAAGCGGAAAAGGGAATCGAAGATGGCAATAGAGTATGCCTTTCCTGCGCGCATCACTCGCTGCCTTGGGATTCGAGCCCGTACGTCGCCTCGCCTCGCCTCGCCCCATCAGTCGGATCAGATCCAAATCAAATCAAATCAAATCAAATCAAATCAAATCAAGAGACGCCGTGCTTAGTGTGCACCACAAGCAAAGGCATCACTCGTCACCGGTACGTGATGATAGAGTTCGTAGAAAGACGTTGGGAGTTACTACTACTGCATCGGAGCAGGCGCTGCTTGCTGCACCATTCTCCAAGTACTACTATACCGGAGAAGGGGGCTAGGAATTGAAGCCTACTGGAGTAGGCAAATCTGCTCCGCATTTGAACTCGTTTGAGAGGGGAGACGCGTCCATCCATCGCCTTGCATTGCAATATTGCATGCAGCCGTCCTTGACGCATCCTCCCAATCACGCTCTTGGAGCGACGTTTGGGCGTGTGGGTTAGCTAGTCACAGGGGACGGGTTCGGGATTAGGTTTCTAGGGCAGTGTTTCCCCATGATGCGCGAAAAGATTTCACTGCGCTTAATCCTTGTACTCTTGTGCTTTACAGGGAGCGGACACCAGGCACCGGCCAAGACGACCTGAATGCCATGCCACCCCATAGCTTTGCATCGCTGCCCCGTTGCCGTTGGTTATTATGGCATCATCGCATCATCTTGTACCTGTATGGACACATGCTTACGACAAACATTCCCAGATTCCTACTGCACATAAGTAAATGGGAGGACTAAGCCATCGAGTTAAAGAAATGCCGTGTGTCAGGCGTGCATTTGGTCAAGGTAGGCACATGCTAGCCTGACTACGGCATTGACATTTCTGCTCAAGCCTGCCCTTCTTTAGTGCCCCCCTTTTAGAACATTGCAATGAAATCTCATCAGCTCGAGGTGCTTAAGTTCAAACTTCAAAGTGATAAAAGACACTTTTACCTACGTACTTTCTCGAGCCTGCGTGATGTCGTCCTGCCTGGGGCTGCGCTATATAGTCCGGAAAGCTAAAATGTACTACTCCATATGCATGATACTAGTTTTTTTAGGGGTATATGCATGATACCAGATCGAATACCAGTCAGTTTGAAAAAGAAACTTATATAACCCATAAAGCTACTAGAATGGAGTAGATAACTAGACAGTGTTGTCTCACTTCTAACTTCGATCTGCATCTAGGAGTAGTAGCTGTTTCTTCTTTGGCTTGGTAGCTAATCGGGCCGCATGGTGTGTCACCCCATCTCAATTTTCCCGTTGAAAAAAAGGCGTTCGCTTCGCTTTTTCCAGCCATTGGCCGGCAAGCTGAAGGAATGGTCACCTCGGTAGTGGCCTCGACTGTTTGGGGTCCAGGTTTTGCTGCTGCTCCTACAAAAAGGCTCATGATCACAAGGAAAATGTCCGTCGTCGCACGCACATCAACACGCAACAGTCCCATGCTCGTGCCCGGTCGTGCATTGTCCGCAGCCGGAGACACCGTCGACATGGGCTCGTGCCGGCATGCACACAGTACGCTCTCCCTGCACGAAGCGGCCTTGTCACGAGTGCATACAGTTTCTTCTTGCACCCCTGTACGTACGCGTGCTCGACCGGGGCGGGTGCTCGGAGTGGTCTCGTGAGCACCTGCACGAAGTGGGCACGAAGAGTTATTGCCGGAGGAGGAAGCGGGGGATCGGAGCGAGCCGCCGGCCGTTGTTTGCAGAATTGAGGAAGCTGCGTGCATGGCATGCAGGATTCCTGGACGCGCGGTGTCTGGCCCAAGGCGTGCGCGAACAGGGCAAGTGTATTAATCGCTCCGCCGCTGCCGCCCTCCGATCGAATTCTGGGATCCCGACGTTATGCTAGCTAGCTACGGCTAGCTGCAGGCAGCGACTGCGCCCGGCCCGACTGGCCGCCTTCTCAGTGCGTGTCCCGGAAGCAGCGTGCGCCACGCTGCCCCGGCAAGGCGTCGGCATGGAGCGTGCCGCGTGCGCTGCGGTGGGTCTGCGAGGGCCCGGCCAGCAGCACCGGCACGTAGCCCGCCCCCCAAATGGGTAAGGGCCTTCAGCCGCGCCACCAACAGGCCCTCCCTAGACGATTTTGCCGCGCCGGCGCCCAAAAAAGGCCTTAGTCGCGTCCCCAGAAGCCCGTTTTTCGTCGGCTCAGGGCAAAACTGATGCCGGCGGACCTAGGCCGAACCCGACGTCCTGGGGGACGCTTGGGGAGCTGGCACAAGCGAAAAAGGCGCGTGGGCCCGTCCTGGAGGCGACCCGAGGGCCTTTTCCCGCCGTTTCTTGACGCTTTTCCCTCGCATCTCTCCCGCTCGCTCGCCTTCCTCCCGCCATTCTCTCCCTTTCTCCCGCCAAACCCCCTCCCCTCCCGCTCGCCTTCCAGTCGCCGCCATGCCGCGCGCGGCGGCAACCGCCACTGGCGCCGTGGCCCAGCCGAAGCAGAGGAAGCCGAGGGCGCCACCATCGAAGCCACCGGGCCTGTCGAACGCCGAGTGGAGGGTGGAAGTTCAGCGGCGCGAAGCAGTCACCGCCGACAGGCGGAACAGGGCCATAGCCAAGAAGGCCCGCGACAACGCGGCGCGCGCGGCGGTGTCTTCCTCATCGGTCGACCAGGCGGGGATGAATCCACCCGTCGTCAGCCGACGCAGCCCAGCACCGAAGCAGCTCCGACACCGTCGAGCCCGCGCACGCCGACTCCGCCAACGCCTGGAGCCGACCCCGCCGAGTGAATCGTTGTGCACGCGAATTTGCAGCGGCGGCGCTCTGTTTTTTGTAACGCCAGACTACGTCCGATCGCCGGATTTGCGGCGTCTTTTGAGAGCGGGAACGACCAAGTTTAAATTTCCCGCATCCTGAGGCCGGCGCGTGGGGGCGTGACTGGGAGCTAGGTCGCCCTCAGGGGCCGAACTAGCGCCGGCACGCCCCCAGGCCGCTCTATTTAGGCGCCCTGGATGACCGAAGGGCTGGAGATGCCCTAATTGCCCCAGCGTGTGCGCGTTGTCTGCAGACAGACACACGCTGAACGAACATGTGGGCTGGCCTTGTAGTGGCTACTGACAGCGACGGCCCGACGGCAAAGCTCGCAGGCCCACTGTTATTAGTTGTCTAACGAGCGCGCGAGAGGCCCACTTATCCATATCGATCTGCCGCTCCCGTCGTTTTTCGTGAATCGCCTGTTCTTGATCTGTGAACAGGACGGGCACGACGATCCAACGAGACATAAGTAACTAAAACTGAACCCTAAATCAATTTTTTTAAAAGAACCCTAAGAAAAGTAATACTTCCTCCGATCCAAATTAGTTCACTGGCGCCGGACATTAAGACCAAGGACACGCGCACCATCTTGTCGCTAGGTTTGTGGGAGCTATGGAAGCACAGAAACGCCGTCGTTTTCAACGGAGCGACACCATCCGTCTCGGCAGTGATCGCTAGGGTGGAGAGTGGATGTAAAGCGTGGAAATTAGCTGGCCTCCTCAAAGGTGTCTTCGCCGCCTTTCTTGGAGAATTAGCTACGTGGGCGAGAACGAGTAGTTAGCGAGTTCGCTTCTTTCCCTACAGCCTTACGGCTGCGTGGGCGTGGAGTTCCTGCATGTAATCTCTTGTAAGAACAATGTGGATGGGGCTCTTTTCCACTTTCCTCCTTTAACGCATGCTACGCATACCCGTGCGTATTCTAGAAAAAAAATTGACACATCCTCTATACAAGGGAGTAATTAAAATTGAAATCACACCCTTTTTTTGGCATCAAGTGAAAACTTCCAAGGTTCGTGAAAAATAAATGGTTTATTTGTTGAAGTAAATAGGATAAACCTGAAGTCTTGTTTTTTTTATGAACTCGAGAAACAAAAGTAAAGCCATGTTCGAAGGAACTTTAGTGAGTCAAGTTAAAGACATATGTGGTGCAAGGAAACATGCTTGTAGACTCAAAATGTTACAGTTTCTGTTCAGCATGTTTTAAATCTTGGAGACGAGAGATTGCTTAGACCATATGGAAATTTTCAAACAGCTAGGGATGCTATCGATTATGTTATTGCCTGCCTTCAAACACATGCTTGTCTATTTCCATACAAGAGGTGTTGAATATGCTCCAATGTCCATACTAAAGGTTTTTATTTATCAAAAATCTTGGTAATTCCTAGGTCAAAAAAATAAATCTAAAACAACCACTCCGAGTGAAAGTCTCGTTGAAAATTGAAATGTTCACATGATATTTAGATCGTAAGGTCATATTGACAAAGATAATCTGAAAAAACAAAATTGGCAATGATGCAGTAAGTGTTGCTTTTGTGGTAATGAGGAGTCATTTTAGCATCTATTCATTCACTGCCCAGTTGCCAACCTATTATGCGATCTGTTCATATAACTTTTAATCGGCCTCCATCCATGAGTAGTACGAACATTCCAAGTTGAAGTCTTAGATCCACGTGGAAATTTGCACTTTACTTTCGGGCATTGAACACTCATAATGATTATATTTTTAACAGAAGGCAAATTTCAAAAAGTTTGCAAGTTATTTTCAAATCCATCAACTAGATCCCTATGTGGTCGACTTTACAAAGAGGAGCGGGACCCATGGTTTGTGGGTGCAACCGATGGGAGACGGTCTCTGTCGATTTGTTCAATTTATTTGTTTAGCAGCTTACTGGAGGATTTGTGATGCATGAGGGCACACACAATGATTGGCTTTTACCACGCTATCATACGCAAAATGCTGGTGTGACACTGTAACTAAAGAAGAAAGAAAGTGAACTTTCTTAGTGAAGCTATGACCATTGATGGCATTTTATTTGCTCATGTGTCCTTTTTTATTTCGTGTGTCACTAGTGTGACACTATAATAATGCTTGGCTTTTAGTCCGTGTGTCCTTCTAATTTCCCTTGGGACAACCATTGATGGCATTTTTTTGTCGAACTTTTTTGAACTTGAATGATGTACATTCAAATAGTTAATGAAATGCCATGTGCATCACTCGAGGCAGAGGCTGGAGGTATTCCCCCTCTTTAAACAAAACAAAACAAAACATGAGTACTTCCTCCATGCCATAATTATTGTCATGGTTTTAGTTCAAATTTGAACTAAAATGACAAGAATAATGGAACGGGGGGAGTACATTATATCTCTTACAAGGTTCAAGAATAGTAAATGTTTGATTTGTTGAAGTGATGTGATAAGGCTGAAGTCTTGTTGTTTTCGATGAACTGGAGAAACAAAAGTGAAGTCAAGGTCAAAGAAACTCTAGTGAGTAAAGATAAAACATATGCGGTTCGATCGAGGAAACATGCTTGTAGACCAATATGTTGCATATTATGTTCGCCATGTTTCAAAACTTGGAGGTGAGAGATTGGTTGGACCATATGAAATTTTCAAACAGTTAGGGATGCTATCGGTTATGTTATTGCCTTGATCACATGTAAGTCTATTTCCATACAAGAGGTGTTGAGTATGTTCCAATATCCATACTAAAGGTTTATTATTTCGCAAAAATCTCTCTGATTTTTAGGTAAAAAAAATCTATCCCAACCACTCCAAATAAAAGTCTCATTGAAAACTCAAATTTAATATTATACTTAGATCACAAGGTCATCTTCACTAAAGGTAATCTGGATTTTTTTTAGCAAGGATGCACTAAGTTTTGCCTTTGTGGTAACAAGAAGTCAATTCAGCATATATTCTTTCATTGCCCGCTTCCCAAGCTATTATGTCGATACATTCATATATCTTTTAATTGGCCTCCATCCATGAGTAGTATGAACATGTTCGGAAACGGGTTCATTGGAGTGCATACCAAGTTTGAGTCTTAAATCCGCGTGAGAATTTACGCTTTACATTGGTTTATTCGGAACACTCGTTATGTTTCTATTATTAAAGTAACGAAAGCTATAATTTGTTGCAAGTTATGTTCAAATCATCAATTGATCCATATGTGGTCGCTTTTGCAAGGAGGAGGAGCGGGTGCCCACGATCTGTGGGTACAACCGATAGGAGACAATCTCTCAGGTTTGTTCAAGTGATTCGTTGGCGGCTAATTGGTAGGATTTGCGATGCATGAAGCTTAGTTCCTACATCCTTTTTATTACCTTTGGGAAAACCATCGGTGGACATTTTATTTGTTGAACCTTATTAAACTGGAATGATGAACTTTCAAATAATCAATGAAAGGCTTTATCCATCAATCGATGCTTAGGCCAAGGGTGTTCCCCCTCTTAAGAAAAACAGCCCCAAACATTGTTACATTACAGCTCTTGCAATTTCATCAGAAAATTATCTTGTACTCCCTCCGTTCCAAAATATAAGTCTTTGTAGAGATTCCACTATGAACCACATACGGATGTATATAGATGCATTTTAGAGTGTAGATTCACTCATTTTGCTTCGTATGTAGTCCATAGTAGAATCTCTACAAAGACTTATATTTAGGAACGGAGGGAGTAGTAGTCTGAAAGCTTATGTTCATGTAATCTTTTCTGATGATTTGCGTTTACTAGGTATGCGGGGACTCAAAAACATGTGCATTATAGGAGACAATAGCAATTAGATGAATTAGTCTTTAAATGAAAAATATTATGAACTACGTATAGTTTTTAGATTCATAGGAAAACTTAGTTATAATTTCTCGGATCTTTTCTTCATAATTTGTATCTTTAGTATTAATTTTAATTTGACTCAGTTGTGAACTCTACACACTTCCAATAGAGGTATTTATTCCTATGAATCAGTCTATGGGGTTTCTTACTAAGGATGCTAATCATGGCTGATGATTGCGATGAGATTGATGACATGGTGTGATGCCTTTATACAACAAATATTTTTATAGGAACCTGCACATGCATCTGCGACATACTTAAATACTCGAATTTGAAAGGATGAAATACGAATTCAAAATAAATCTAATAATATTTAAAGTAAAATAGTCTATAGCTATAAAGACCGTCACAAATTTACAAATGAACATAGCAACTCTACATATCATGTATAAGTATCAGATAGAGAATGACAATAAGTTTACATAAGCATCTCAATGTTTCTTGCAATGCAAATGAAACGTGTCTACATGTGTAGAGACCTGATACGAGTACGTCTAACAGAATGTCCTTAGAAATATAGATATGGATTTTGAACATCCCAACATAATGTATCCTGTAGTGTAGAGACGCCTAGCAAGTGTGTCTGCATGTTTTGAGATGGTTTCTGGAGAGGCACTTCAAAGACACTTTACAAAATCGATTTTGTAGATGCCCAGACATGAAATAACACGTCATTGTCTACAAAATTGGATGTCTCTATAGTAAGGCTTTTTTGCGATGGACCCGATAAGCTTGGCTTATTGGAACTCGAAATTGATGCATGGGTACATTTTTTAAGGTCAAACCATGGTAGCCCTCTGTCACACATGTTCATCAAACTCATCGTAAATTCATCATGTCTTTATTGATGCTTGTCTCTTTCGGGAGTTTTGGAATGAACACAACGCTAGTGTTTGTAAGCATGTATCCACCTTGGGTAGTATAATTCTTACCAATGTTTAGATTGAGGTGGTCCTATGGGGATGTGCAGGGCTAAGAGCATCTACAACTGGGTTGAGCTAATATGAGCCCTTATATGTCCGTGGACGCGGCCGTGGACAGGAGCCCGACCACCCTTTATATGTTCTTCCATGCAACCACATCCTTCACTTTTAAAATCTCAAATCCATGCAATGACATGCATGTCGATCATTTGACGATACAAATACATGTAACACTGAATATAACACACAAATAAATTTTATTCATATAGGAAAATAGATAATTCGAACATAAAACTTATTCGGAGTGCATAATTCAAACGTCAAATTCGATAATTTCTAGTGTGGATCCACATGTGCTCCACAAGATCATTGAATAGTTGCGCGTGCACCTGTTGACCTTGAAGTTGTGTATGCATGTCTAGAAAGTTCACAACATGCTCTGGATCTTGTTCTGGGAGGCGGACATGTACTCAGGGTTTCTCAAAATCATTTGTGAGGGCTTCCCCTTCACCCGACCCCCACAATGTCATCAATTGCCACAATCTCCGGATCCCACATCATTGTATGTGCTTCAGTTGCCACAATGTCTCTAGAAACCTTTTGTACCTCCAACTTTTTTTTTGCGGGAACCAACTGCCAATAACTTTTCAGTGTACTCCGGTCTAAACACATGTACCATGGTGCAGACGAATGCACGTGTTCTCCCCCATCCGGACAATCTCATCAATGACTTTACCATATGCAACCATATTTAGAGTAGCCGTGCATTTCGGTATAGGGGAGAACGATAATTGTCCGCAAGAATCCTTCCTTAGCTTGAAGTAAGAATCATGTGCCCCCACATCATTCGCTATGCAGAAGAACAAAGGTTTGTGCATCCAGAAGAAACACCGAAAACCCCCGTCATGGTATGTTGGTTGGGTCTGAAGTTCTTGTAGATACTTTGTGCTCCACTAATCCAATCCCCCGAGTAACAGCTATCCTGCCCTTTTACCGAACCCTTAAGTTTAGAACATGCTCCATTTGATTCTCTATTTCTTCCTGGATGCTCATCATCAACATCATGTCAGCATTTTCGTCGTCTGAATCCAATCGACAAAAACTCCTTGTATGTGAATTCATCAGGCTCCCTATTCTCAAATTCATCATCCGATGAGTGCACCGTTTGCCAACAAATGAGCAAAACTATCTAAAAAAATTAATCTGACATTTTGTCGAACACATAGAGGGTGGGGTGTATGTAACGACTGCACCTCGAAGACGATGCGTTGCCAACGGTAGGCGCCATCCAGTGCTGCTATCTGATGGCAGTCGCCAGCGCCACCACGGGCCGCCTCTCGCATTCTGTCTTGAGTGTGCGAGAGATTGGCATCTTCCCGCGAGCGCGAGGAGCAAACCGGACGCAACGCCAACCGAGGCATCTTGAATGCGAGCGTCCCCCAATGCCCGGGTACGTTCCTCTCGTCGGGTCGTCGGGCGCCGTGCTTTCACGGCCCACCACGGCGGAGGCGACACGCCCATACATCCATCCCAGCGTTTCCAGTGGCCCTAGCTGCATATGGCTTGGCTCTGCATGCTTCCGTCAGCTGCCTCCAGCGGCATGCAGCGGCGCTCTGTGAGAGCATTCCGTATTCGGCATCAGCGGCTTAAATGCGTTTTGGCCGCCGGCGACCACACGGCCTGCGCCGTGAGCAGGCCGGCCGGCGCTAGCTCGTCGTCTGCATGCACTGCGCGCAGTGCGCTCAGACGGCCACCACCTTGTGCTCGGCGCCCATGTCTCTGCACCGGTTTCTGTCGTCTTGTTTCCGGGCTATAGGCTACTGTTAATCGTGAATTCGTCGTGGCGGACCTGGTTATCGCTGCTTTGCGTCGCCGTGAAAGTGGCCGTTGATACAATCCCAACGGTGCACAATAACTGAAGAGGAAAATCCACGTTACAATCCTGAACTAACAACATAGTTTAACCTAAATGATACATTTCACACGTGTGGCATAAAGCACTTCGGTCCTAACTATTTTACAACTGAAGTTGTCATTGAAAACAAAAACCCAAAAAAACTGAAACTTGTCATCCGAAAAGAAGCTGTCTCCTTGTATTTGCAAGTGATCAAATGAGTGATCAAGTGATCCGAAATGAAACTGAAACTTTGCCAAGTCAGCTCCTTACAATCTGGTCACACTTATTAGAAAGTGATCAAATGAGCCAAATCACCCGATCAGTGCTATTTGCAAAATGTTTACCGAATCCGCGGTGATTTTTGCAAAAGATTAGTGACCTGGTGGTTTTCCGCAGACGATGCCTCAAATGTGGTGGTTTTTTGCAATTCACTCCTAAACTTGCCATCCAAAACATTTGAAGTTGTCATGTGTCGGTGCCACATGTGTGACACACATAAGGTCCTTTAACCACCCAACGTTAGGCGTGAGCATTTAGAAGGATGATTGTCAACACGTCGCTGTCTAATCGGACCACACATCGCCTGCAGGATCAAGGGACAGCTCAAGTTGCAACTCTTGGTCATAAAGAAACACACATGCCTAAAACTTTAGCGGTAAGGGCATCTTCAAATCTGGCTCTTAAATCGTTCGTATACATTCGGACCGCATTGTCCGGCCGCAGTTTGTCATTCAATGCCGTCTTGCATCAGTTTTCTTTTTTTGAAACGAAAGCAAAAGATTTGCCTCTTCTTGCATCGGTTTTCATGCAAGCTGGAAGCAAAGTAGGAGGTTTTGCGGGAGTCCGGAGCGCCGCCGCGTAGAACTATGACACGTTCCACCCAGTACCCACCCGAACCCATGTCTCCATCTCTTCCCTCATTCTCTGCATCCGCTTCCTCTCTCGACGCCGCCACACTACACTCAGGTCGCCTGCCAAACCCTCCCCAGACCTCCGTGACCTCCATCATTCCACTCGGTCACCACACTGTTTTGCCTACGCCGCTGCTCTACATCTATTGTCCATCCGCAGCACAGGTACCATCCACCCCTATGGGGATCACCATGCCCGACAAGTGTTTGGTGGAATGCCAATGCTAACTTTACTGTCCCTTCTTGAAGCAAGGGATTCGGACATGGAGTACATGTACGAACACTATGTTGAGTCGTTTGAGGATTCGTCTGACGTAGAGTACATGTATGAGTACCATGTTGAGTTGTCCGAGTATTCGTCTGACGAGGAGGATTATGCGAATGAAACAACCAAGACGCAGGTGGTCCTTGGAGACGCCTAGTGTGTGGAATAGCATTTTCTCAATTTTAAGGAATCGATCAAGGCTCATCGAGTGCTGAACTGGAACAGGGCACATGGGCATTTGACGCTGTCGGACGACTACTTTGCTCTCGAAGCTTTCAGATGTGAAAAAATGTCTTCGATTGCCTATACAATGGCGTCCGGTCCTACGATGACTACTTCATCTTGAAAAAGGAAGTCACAGGAAGGATTTAGTTACCAGAAGTGCACAACTGCATTCCAAATGCTTGCATATGGCACGCCCGCAGATTCTGGGATGAGTACCTCTGGATGTCTGAGAACATATGTAGAGACGCCCTGGTCAGATTTGCTACTATGATGGTAGATAACCTACAGGTATAGGGGAACGCAGCAGTTTTTGAGGGCAGAGTATTTAACCCAAATTTATTGATTCGGCACAAGGGGAGCCAAAGAATATTTACAACTACAAGCAGTTGTGTCAATTCAACCACACCTGGAGAACTAAATATCTGTAGCAAAATTATTAGTAGCACAGTAATTTGATAGTTTGATAGTAGTGATAACAGTAGCAACAATGAAACTAACTTAGCAAAGATCAATATGCAAAAGACGTAGGTATTGGATCAGTGATGGATAATTATGTTTAGATGAAATTCACCATGTAACAGCCATAACTACTTAGAGCGACATAGAACTAGCTCCGATTTATCAATATAATGTAGGCATGCATTCCGTATATAGTCATAGGTGTTTATAATAAGAACTTGCGTGACATCTTTTGTCCTACCCTCCTGTGGCAGCGGGGTCCATATGGAAAACTAAGGGATATTAAGGTCTCCTTTTAATTGAGAACTAGAACAAAGCATTATCACATAGTGAATAAAAAAACTCCTCAAACTATGCCAATCACCGGAAAGAATCCCAATTATTATCACCTTGGGGTATGCGGATCATAACACATAATAGGTGCATACAACTTTCAAGGTCGGATCAAGAACAAGAATATATTCATGAAAACATAAAGGGTTCACATATGAAATCATGGCACTCGGGGATTAGTGACAAGCATTAAGCATAGCAAAGTCATAGCAACATCAGTCTTAGAACGTAGTGGATACTAGGGATTAAGCCCTAACAAAAGTGACTTGGTTACATGATAAATCTCATCCAACCCATCACCGTCCAGAAAGCCTACGAAGGAATTACTCACTCCTGGTAGTGAGCATCACGAAATTAATGATGGATGATGGTTGATGATGACAACATCGTTGAATCCCCTTCTCCGGGGCCCTGAACGGACTCCGGATCAGCCCTCCCGATGAAGAATTGGAGGTGGCGGCAGCTCTGTATCGTAAAATGCGATGATCCGTTCTCTCCGATTTTTTAGGACAAATAGATACTTATGAGTTGGAGTTAGGGTTGCCGGAGCTGCCAGGGACCCACAAGCGTGCCAGGCGCGCCCTGGGGGGATGGGCGTGCCCCCTGCGCTTGTGGCGCCCTGGTAGCTTGCCTGTGCTATTTCTTTTTGCTAGTATTTTTTATATATTATGAAAATATTCTCAATAAATTTTCAACCCAATCCGAGAACTTTTATTTGTGCTCAAAAACAATACCATAACAATTATGCTAAAAATAGCGCAGTCTGGGTTAGTTCCATTCAAATCACGCAAATTAGAGTCTGTAACACCCGTGTATTAGTGAGATACAGTAACCTCTGAGTTTAAACTAATCATTTTGCTAATCAATGCATGATCATCCTTGCTTCTCTCTCATTTCAAATTCCATTCAAATTCAAACTCAAATTATAAGTGAAATACAGAAATTCTCACACATGAAAACTAAAATGTACAAATTGTTATCAATAATCATTTGTTAATATTGGTGGTGAACCAACATTTTTATAAGGTGTTCAACTGCCCAAAAATAATCAAAATAGTGGCCTAAATAATAATTTAATCGCTTTTACATTATAAAAATTATAAACTATTTTATTTTGGTGCCAAACTAAATGTGGCAGTGGCCTTGTTTATAGTACTATTCTTGGTACAAGAATTGTATTTTATAAAATAAAAATACTTTGAACTTCAAAAGAAAACAGAACAAATAAAAAGAAAAGCAGAAAGAAAAATAAAAAAGAAAAGAAAGAAATGTAAAAGGCCTAAGTGCATTGTGCATGTAGGCCTGCCAGCCCAGTCGCCGGCCCAGCCCAACGGCCGAGCCACCCCCTACCTCTGTTCACCGCAGCACGGTGGACGCCCGTGCACCGTCCACGGTGCGGATGGACCACGGGGTGGCTATCGGGCGATACCCCGTCGACCTTAAGTCGTCGGCAACGCCCCTCGACTGAACCCTATCCCAAGACCCCGCTCATTTCCCCCTCTCGCCACTACAAGAAATATGTCAACCTGTGACCTTCTGTCAGTGACCCTGGAAGAATTTGTCGTAAATCTATGACCATTTGAGATCAATTGGTCAAAAGCTGTTCGAGGGGCTCCGAACCCTAAACCATAACAACCATTTTAGTCAGAAAGGTCGCAATTTCCTTACACGAAATGGTCGTAAAGCAGACAACACTGGTCCGCTGCCTTATATTCAACGGTTACAACCAATCTAAATTGGTCATGACCTTGCAAATTGTGGTGCATTGCTATGACTGGGCGCCATGTCATCAATTTTTCCGATGTGTCGTGCTTAGTTGTCTTTTCTTTTACCAATTTTGCACATGTGTCTTGCTTAGGTGTCATTTTTGCTTATGTGTCAATTTTGCATATGGTTGAACCACACTCAGCTGACCCACCCCATTGACCAAACAAGACAAAACCTGCCACCCGGCTTGCTAGCCAATCAGACCCACCATGCTGGGGCACCCTGCTGACATGCAGGACCCACCATGCGGGACCCACCTACCTTACATGCAAGACTGACATGGTGGAGTAGTGGTGAATAATTAAACAAAAATCTGAAGTCGCCGGCAACGCCCCTCGACTGAACCCTATCCCTAGACCCCGCTCATTTCCCCCTCTAGCCACTAAAAGAAATATGTCAACCTGTTACCTTCTATCAGTGACCCTGGAAGAATTTGTCGTAAATCTATGACTATTTGAGATCAATTGGTCAAAAGCTATTCGAGGGGCTCCGAACCCTAAACCATAATAACCATTTTAGTCAGAAAGGTCGCAATTTCCTTACACGAAATGGTCGTAAAGCAGACAACACTGGTCCGCTGCCTTATATTCGTCGGTTACAACCAATCTAAAGTGGTCATGACCTTGCAAATTGTGGTGCATTGCTATGACTGGGCACCATCTCATCAATTTTTCCGATGTGTCGTGCTTAGTTGTCTTTTCTTTTACCAATTTTGCACATGTGTCTTGCTTAGGTGTCATTTTTGCTTATGTGTCAATTTTGCATATGGTTGAACCACACTCAGCTGACCCACCCCATTGACCAAACAAGACAAACCCTGCCACCCGGCTTGCTGACCAATCAGACCAGCCATGCTGGGGCACCCTGCTGACATGCAGGACCCACCACGCAGGACCCACCTACCTTACATTCAAGACTGACATGGTGGAGTAGTGGTGAATAATTGAACAAAAATCTGAAGTCGCCAGCAACGCCCCTCGACCAAACCCTATCCCTAGACCCCGCTCATTTCCCCCTCTCGCCACTACAAGAAATATGTCAATCTGTGACCTTCTGTCAGTGACCCTGGAAGAATTTTTCGTAAATCTATGACAAATTTGAGATCAATTGGTTAAAACCTGTTCCAGGGGCTCCGAACCCTAAACCATAACAACCATTTTAATTAGAAAGGTCACAATTTCCTTACACGAAATGGTCGTAAAGAAGACAACACTGGTCCGCTCCCTTATATTCGTCGGTTACAACCAATCTAAATTGGTCATGACCTTGCAAATTGTGGTGCATTGCTATGACTGGGCGCCATCTCATCAATTTTTCCGATGTGTCGTGCTTAGTTGTGTTTTCTTTTACCAACTTTGCACATGTGTCTTGCTTAGGTGTCATTTTTGCTTATGTGTCAATTTTGCATATGGTTGAACCACACTCAGCTGACCCACCCCATTGACCAAACAAGACAAACCCTGCCACCTGGCTTGCTGACCAATCAGACCCGCCATGCTGGGGCACCCTGCTGACATGCAGGACCCACCATGCGGGACCCACCTACCTTACATGCAAGACTGACATGGTGGAGTAGTGGTGAATAATTGAACAAAAATCTGAAGTCGCCGGCAACGCCCCTCGACCAAACCCTATCCCTAGACCCCGCTCATTTCCCCCTCTCGCCACTACAAGAAATATGTCAACCTGTGACCTTCTGTCAGTGACCCTCTTTCCTAGCGATCAAGCCATACCACCACACCACCTGATCGCTGGTGTTAGACTGTCTCACACAAGCCCCTTAAAAGCACATGGAACGTTGTTGGGCCTGGGCCTTTTTGGACAAGGCCACATGATTTTTTTCTTTTAACAATTTCATTGTGTCGACTGGGTCGACAGCCGATGGGCCTATCAAAGGTCTATCTGGTGGCAAATCTGGGCTTCCCACAACTTTGAGTGCACATAGAAGAGTGGGAGTTCAAATCTATCTAAAAAAATAAAGGGAGTTCAAAAAAAATGAATAGTCTAAAATGTAATTGCACCATCAATATTGTGTATGGCCTCGGATCAATATTATCGAAGAAATGTTAACAAAACATTTGAAAAATTTAACAAAGCTTTGAGAAAATGTTGACTTTGTATTAAAAACTGTTAATCTTGTATTTGAAATTTTTTGATGAAGCATTTGAAAATCTTAGATTGTATAGAGAAAAAATGTTGACCGTGTATTAAAAAACTTGTATTAAAAACTATTAATCAAGCATTTCAAAAATATTAGAAATGTGTAAAAATGTTCAACATGTATTTCCGAAAAAGCTTAATCATGTATTCCAGAAACAACAAAAAATGTCTATTGAAAATTTTCATGCGTATAAAATCATGTATTTGAAAAATGTTAAACATATATAAACAATATGTACAATGCGTGATACAAAATGTAGACATTTGTTCAAAAAATTAGGCATGAAAACATTTATTAAAAATGTTAATGATGTACTTAAAAATGTTAAGTATGTATACAAATATGTTTCTGATGTGTACAAAAAATGAATAATGTGTATGAAAGAACAATTAAAACAAAAATATTAAAAGCCTAAAAGAAAAGAATAAAATCAAACTATTCCCTTAATTTGGCCACATCATCACTTGTTTGGCTTGAGATCTATAAAATCTTCATACATGTTACCTTATTCATAAGAATACTCTTTTGAAATATTGTCCGTATTCAAATTTGTAATTTTTAATAAAAACTTTATTTGGTCCAAATTGGCAACAAATATTTGGATGGTTCTTCACTAAAAAAACTCATTTTGGGCACTCAGAAAATGGATAATATTTTTTTTTCATTTTTCATGCCCGTTTTAAAATGCGGTCAAAACTGCGGGGCATGACCGTTCCTAGCTAGTGGTTGAATCTTAAAAAACTTTTGGTTTTTCTATGATTAATTAGATACTTAAGTACCTAGAAATGATATTTGAGAAAAATAAAGAGCAAACTATAAGGTAGCTACAGTTTAAGTTTGACCCGCTTTCAACTAAATCAACGGAAATTTGTCTTTTTCATGAGAGGTGGATAAGAGCTTTTGACACCCAACCATTTGGTCAATTGTACATTTAATATGTCATATTTTAGAAAAATGACTTGGTCCAATTTTACAACAAATATATGATAGGTCCTTCTTAAAAAACACATTTTGGGCACTCAAAAAATAGAAAATGATTTTTTCATCCAAAAAATGAAAAATTCCTTAGGAAACATTATTTCCATTTCAATATACACCCTTATGCAAAATATTAGCTCATTTAAACAAACTATGCCATGAGCGTGGTCATAACATTAATAATTTGGCTTGAAAGCCATGAATCTTCACATATGATAACTCATTCTAAGAACACTTTTATTTTAAAAAAATTGATGTATTACAAGTTTATTGTTTTTCCTGGTAACTTGGTCACATATAATGACACTTTGCAAAGGTTTTCCAATTTTTGATTTTTTTTGAATTTCTTATGCTCGTTTCAATATGCGGTCGAAACTACGGGCATGACCGTTCCTAGCTAGTGGTTGAATCTTGAAAACTTTTGGTGTTTCTCTGATTAAATAGATACTTATGTACCTAGAAATGATATTTGGAAAAAATAAAAAATAAACTATAAAGCAGTTGTAGTTCAAATTTGACCCGTTTCCTACTGAATCGGTGAAAACTTGTTTTTTTCACGAGAGGTGGATAAAAGCTTTGGACACCCAACCATTTTGTTAATTGTGCACTAAATATGTCCTAGTATTTTATAAAAATGATTTGGTACAATTTTGCAACAAATATATGGTAGGTCCTTCACAAAAAAACTCATTTTGGGCACTCAGAAAAATGAAAATGAATTTTTCATCCAAAGAAAATGAAAACTTCCTTAGTCAACATTGTTTGTCATTTCAAGATGCACCCTCATGCACGATATGAGATCATTTGAACAAACTATGTCATGAATGTGGCCATAAGATTGATCATCTGGCTTGAAAGCCATGAATCTTCACACATGATAGTTCATTTCTAAGAATTTTTTTTAAAATAATTACCGTACTACAAGTTTATTATTTTTTCTGATTACTTGGTCACATATAATGACACACTGCGAAGGT
Organism: Triticum dicoccoides; assembly: GCF_002162155.2. Classification (NCBI taxonomy): domain Eukaryota; kingdom Viridiplantae; phylum Streptophyta; class Magnoliopsida; order Poales; family Poaceae; genus Triticum; species Triticum dicoccoides. The sequence goes on from NC_041385.1 coordinate 198,549,908, forward strand.
TTTCCAATTTTTTTTGATTTTTTTATTCCCGTTTCAAAATGCGTCAAAACGGCGGCCATGACCGTTCCTAGCTAGTGGTTGAATCTTGGAAAAATTTTGGTGTTTCTCTGATTAAATAGATAGTTATGTACCTAGAAGTGATTTTTTGAAAAAATAAAGAGCAAATTATAAGGCAACTGCAGTTCAAATTTGACCCGCTTCCTACTGAATCGGCGGCAATTTGTCTTTTTCACGAGAGGTGTATCGAAACTTTTGACACCTAACCATTTGATCAATTGTGCATTAAATATGGCCTAATATTTTAGAAAAATTATTTGGTCCAATTTTTCAACAAATATATGGTAGGTCCTTCACAAAAAACTCATTTTGGACTCGAAAAATGGAAAATGATTTTTTGGTCAAAAGAAATTAAAAACTTCCTTAGCCAACATTGTTTGCTAATCCAAGATGCACCCTTGTGGACAATATGAGGTCATTTGAACAAACTATAGCTTGTATGCTACCTTAACATTGATCATTTGGCTTGAAAGTCATTGATCTTCACACATGATAGCTCGTTTCTAAGAACACTTTTTAAAAATAATTACAGTATTACAAGTTTATTATTTTTACTGGTAACTTGGTCATATATAATGTCACAGTGCGAAGGTTTTCCAATTTTTTGATTTTATTTGAATTTTTAATGCCCATTTCAAAATGCGGTCAAAACGGCGGGCATGACCGTTCCTCGCTAGTGGTTGAATTTTGGAAAACTTTTGGTGTTTCTCTGATTAAACAGATACTTTTGTACCTAGAAATGTTTTTTAGAAAAAAAATAAAGAGAAAACTATGAGGTAGTTGCAGTTCAAATTTGACCCGCTTCCATCTAAATCAGCAGAAATTTTTCTTTTTCATGAGAGGTGGATTAAAGATTTTGACACCCAACCATTTGGTCAATTGTATATTAAATATGGACTAGTATTTTAGAAAATTGATGGAGTCCAATTTTGCAACAAATATTTGAAAGGTTCTTCACAAAAAGCCCATTTTTGCCACGCGTAAAATGATTAAAAATAGTTAGAAAGATCAAAAAATGCATACAAATTGGTCCTCATCAACAAAATGTGGTCTAACTCTAATGAAAATTTGTGTGGTACTGATACGTCTCTGTCGTATCTACTTTTCCAAACACTTTTGCCCTCGTTTTGGACTCTAACTTGTATGATTTGAATGGAACTAACCCGGACTGACGCTGTTTTCAGCAGAATTGCCATGGTGTTGTTTTATGTGCAGAAAACAAAAGTTCTCGGAATGACCTGAAACTCCATGGAATATCTTAGAATAAATAATAAAAAATCCTCGCCAAAGATGAAGACCAGAGGGCCCACACCCTGTCCACGAGGGTGGGGGGCGCGCCCCTCCCCCCTGGGCGCGCCCCCTACCTCGTGGGCCCCCTGGAGGCCCTCCGACGCCAACTCCAACTCCATATATTGGCTTTCGGGGAGAAAAAAGAGAAAGTTTCATCGCGTTTTACGATATGGAGCCGCCGCCAAGCCCTAATCTCTCTCGGGAGGGCTGATCTGGAGTCCGTTCGGGGCTCCGGAGAGGGGGATTCATCGCCGTCATCATCATCAACCATCCTCCATCACCAATTTCATGATGCTCACCGCCGTGCGTGAGTAATTCCATCGTAGGCTTGCTGGACGGTGATGGGTTTGATGAGATTTATCATGTAATCGAGTTAGTTTTGTTAGGGTTTGATCCCTAGTATCCACTATGTTCTGAGATTGATGTTGCTATGACTTTGCTATGCTTAATGCTTGTCACTAGGGCCCGAGTGCCATGATTTCAGATCTGAACCTATTATGTTTTCATGAATATATGTGTGTTCTTGATCCTATCTTGCAAGTCTATAGTCACCTACTATGTGTTATGATCCGGCAACCCCGAAGTGACAATAATCGGGACCACTCCCGGTGATGACCATAGTTTGAGGAGTTCATGTATTCACTATGTGCTAATGCTTTGTTCCGGTTCTCTATTAAAAGCAGGCCTTAATATCCCTTAGTTTCCAATAGGACGCCGCTGCCACGGGAGGGTTGGACAAAAGATGTCATGCAAGTTCTTTTCCATAAGCACGTATGACTATTTACGGAATACATGCCTACATTACATTGATGAACTGGAGCTAGTTCTGTGTCACCCTATGTTGTAACTGTTACATGATGAACCACATCCGGCATAATTATCCATCACCGATCCGGTGCCTACGAGTTTTCCATATACTGGTTCTCGCTTATTTACTTTTCCGTTGCTACTATTACAATCACTACAAAAATACCAAATACATTACTTTTGTTACCGTTACCACCACTATCATATTATTTTGCTACTAAACACTTTGCTGCAGATACTAAGTTTCCAGGTGTGGTTGAATTGACAACTCAGCTGCTAATACTTGAGAATATTCTTTGGCTCCCCTTGTGTCAAATCAACAAATTTGGGTTGAATACTCTACCCTCGAAAACTGTTGCGATCCCCTATACTTGTGGGTTATCAAGACCATTTTCTGGCGCCATTGCCAGGGAGCATAGCATTATTCTTTGAGTCACTTGGGATTTATATCTGCTGGACACTATGAAGAACTTGAAAGACGCTAAGACAAAAATTTATCCCTCAACTACGAGGGGAGGTAAGGAACTGCCATCTAGCTCTGCACTTGATTCACCTTCTGTTATGAGTAAGCTAGCGACACCTAAACCTGCTTCTGCTATTCATTCCGATATGTCGCATGTTACTGATGATGCCACTTCTGCTATGCATGATACTTATGATGAAACTACTTCTATGCTTGATACTACTGTGCCCCTTGGTGAATTTCTAGATGAACAAATCTCTAGGTCTAGAGAAAGAGAAATTATTGAAACTGAACACAATGATGTTAGTGATGATGAAAATATGCCTGCTATTCTTGAGGGTTATCTTTTTAATGCTGAATCTATTGAAGCTATTCTTGCTTGCCAGGATAGTCTTGAACATAAGAGGTTGCTAGTTAAGTGGAGTAAAGAATCTTTTAGAGATAGGATGAGACCCGACCCTGCTTTTGCTACTTCACCTATCTGTGTTCCCAATCAGGATTATTTCCGTTGATCCGGATATAATTACTTTGGTTGAATCTGATCCGTTTTATGGCTATGAATCTGAAACTGTTGTGGCACATCTTCATAAGTTAGATGATATAGCTGCCCTGTTTACTAATAATGAGAGATCACGCAACCTTTATTTACTCAAAATATTTCCATTCTCATTAAAGGGTGATGCTAAGAAATGGTTTAATTCTCTTGATCCTGGTTGTGTGCAAAGTCCCCAGGATATGATTTATTACTTCTCTGCTAAATATTTCCCTGCTCATAAGAAACAAGCTGCTTTGAGGGAAATATACAACTTTGTGCAAATTGAAGAAGAGAGTCTCCCACAAGCTTGGGGGAGGCTTCTCAAGTTACTTAATGCTTTGCCTGATCATCCTCTTAAGAAACCTGAAATACTTGATATCTTTTATAATGGACTAACCGATGCTTCCAGAGATTACCTGGATAGTTGTGCTAGTTCTCTTATCGGGGAAAGAACACCGGATGATGCTGAAATTCTATTGAATAATATGTTGGCAAATGAAAATAATTGGGCACCTCCCGAGCCAGCTCCTGAGCCAATTACTGAGCCTATTCCTAAACCAACTCCGAAGAAGAGAGGTGTTCTATTTCTCAGTCCCAAAGATATGCAAGAGGCAAAGAAATCTATGAAAGAAAAAGGTATTAAAGCTGAAGATGTTAAGAATTTACCTCCTATTGAAGAAATACATGGTCTTAATTTACCGCCTGTTGAAGAAGTGTATGATCTCAATTACTTATTTACTGAAGAACCTCCCAATATCCCGACACTGGTAGTAAAGGTAAATTCTCTCTATAGATATGATAAGCCTGAAGTCGCTCCTACTAAAATTGCTAGTCAGTGCTTGGATGAGCTTGATAACTTTATGTTTAAGAAAGATGACTTTAATGCTTATTTTGGTAGACAATTAAAACAGAATACCTTTATGATTAAATGCTTAGGTGATTTTATGGCTAATATTAGAGGTGAACTTAAACTTGTTAGCAAACATGCTTCTATGGTTATCACTCAAGTAGAACAAGTACTTAAAGCTCAGAAAGAAGTGCTTGATGAAATGAATAGTAAGAAAAATGATTATGCTGTCAGAGTGGCTACTAGAACTGGTAGAATGACTCAGGAACCTTTGTATCCTGAAGGCCACCCTAAGAGAATCGAGCAAGATTCTCAGAGAAATAATATTGATATGCCTAGTTCTTCTAAAAGGAAGAAAACGAAAAATGATAGAACTGTGCAAACTTCTAGTGAACCTATTGCTGAACCACCTGAGAATCCAAATGATATCTCTATGTCTGATGCTGAAACACAATCAGGTGATGAACATGAACCTAGTGATAATGTTAATGATAATGCTCATGTTGATGCTCAACCTAGTAATGATAATGATGTAGAAGTTGAACCTGATGTTGATCTTGATAACCCACAATCAAAGAATCAGCGTTATGATAAAAGAGATTTCGTTGCTAGGAAACATGGTAAAGAAAGGGAACCATGGGTTCAGAAACCCATGCCTTTTCCTCCGAAACCATCCAAGAAAAAGGATGATGAGGATTTTGAGCGCTTTGCTGAAATGATTAGACCCATCTTTTTGCGTATGCGATTAACTGATGTGCTCAAAACAAATCCTTATGCTATGTATATGAAGGATATCATCACAAATAAAAGAAAGATACCGGAAGCTAAAATTTCCACCATGCTTGCTAATTACACTTTTAAGGGTGGAATACCAAAGAAACTTGGAGATCCAGGAGTACCTACTATACCATGCTACATTAAAAGAAATTATGTTAGAACTGCTTTATGTGATCTTGGAGCCGGTGTTAGTGTTATGCCTCTCTCTTTATATCGTATACTTGACTTGAATAAGTTGACACCTACTGAAATATCTTTGCAAATGGCTGATAAATCAACTACTATACCTGTCGGTATTTGTGAGGATGTGCCTGTTGTGGTTGCAGACGTTACTATTTTAACGGACTTTGTTATTCTTGATATTCCCGAGGATGATAGTATGTCTATTATTCTTGGAAGACCTTTCCTTAATACTGCAGGGGCTGTTCTTGATTGCAACAAAGGCAATGTCACTTTTCATGTTAATGGTAATGAGCATACAGTACACTTTCCGAGGAAACAACCTCAAGTTTATAGTATTAACTCTATTGGAAAAATTCCATTGATTATATTTGGAGGTTTTGAATTTCCTCTCCCTACTGTCAAGAAGAAATATGATATACTTACTATTGGGGATGTCCATATCCCCGTTGAGGTAACATAGTGTTATTCGAAATTTCTCCGGTTTCATGTTAATCGGAAGGAGTTTGTTAACAAGACTTGATCAACCTTGTTAGTGGATTCTTTTTTATGAGCATGAGATGGATGAAACTAGAAGCACAACCTTCTGTACCCTCTTTATATTTTCTGTTACTTAGTAGAAATAAAGTAAAATAGTATTTTTCTGCCTGTTTCCTGACTTATCCGTGCAATATAAAAATATCCCGAAAATAAAACTCCTCAGAATGCCATGCCAATTTAATATGATTTTTTCGGGAATATTTGAGAATTTACTGTGCAAAAATTACCACGGGGGGAGCTGCCACCTGGCCACGAGGGTGGAGGGCGCGCCCCCTGCCTCGCGGGCCCAAAGTGGCCCTCCTCCACTTATTCATGCACCCATCTTCTTCCTCTGCCTCACACAAACACGAAAAACCAACTCAAGCACGAGTTCCAGCCCCTGTTGCTGTGATTTTCGATCTCCTTGCTCAAAGCACCTCTCGCAAAACTGCTTGGGGAGATTGTTCCTTGGTATGTGACTCCTCCATTGGTCCAATTAGTTTTTTTTCTAGTGCTTTATTCATTGCAAATTGGTGCTGCATAGGTGACCATGTTCTTGAGCTTGCATGTCAAATTTATATGGTTCCAAGTAGTTCTAATGCTTTATATAGGTTCTAGGCACTTGTGGGAGTTGTTACTGTCAATTTTATTGAAGTTGGTTCACTTTTATTTGAAGTTACTAAAAATTTCAGATTGTTTCAGAAATAATGAAGAAATTTTTGAGGGGCTCGTCGAGTCGAAGCTCTAAGGAAAAACAAAAGGAAGAAGAACAGAAGCCCAAATTTAATTTGCCTCGCACCGCGGAGGTCCGACCGTGTGAACGGCCTTCCGATGACTTCTTGAGGTGAGCCGGGATTTATGAAGATTTCTATTTATTGATTGAGAATGCTGGCCTCACCAACTTCCTCCACGACCAACGTCATCAGTATCTCTTACTCACAAATACTTTTGTGCAAAACTTCTACTTTTTCCCTAAGAAATCACCTCCGACAGTAGAGTTTCATTTATATGACGTTGTTAAAGAGATGACATTAGCTAAATTCTGTGAGGGTTTGCAGAATACCCTTTGCGGGCACCTTAGATGAACCCCACCGTAACGAAGTAGAAGCTTTTATTAACACCATCACGGTGGGAGAAACCAGGAAGGTTTCTGATGCAAGGATCACTAGCATACATTTTCCTGTTTTACACTACTTTGCCTTATTTGCTAGCCGTTGCTTGATTGGACGCGGGAACTGTGGGAACCTTAGTATTCCTGATATTATTATTTTTCTCCATGGTTTATACCACAATAACTCTGTAAGTATGGGTGGAATCGTTGCTAGACGGTTAAGTCTGAACCGTACTAAGGGTCCCATCTTTGGAGGCATTTATGCTTCGCGCCTAGCTGAACATTTTGAAATACCTATTAGGCATGAAGAGAAAGAAGAAACAACGCTGCCCCGTGTTTATTTAGATTATAAGAGTATGATAGCGCATGATTTTCTTGTTAAGAGTCGCGAAGGGGAGCTCAAATATAAATTATACTTCGATAAACATCACCCTGAGACTATTACCTTGCCTGCTCCTTCTTTGTTTAACTTGTCTGCAGAACCTCACATCATTCCGTGGTCGGCTGTGCAAGCCTATCGGAATCCTGCACTAGCCCCGGAACCGGAACCACAAGATGAGCCCCCACGACTATCTATTTATTCTTGGGATCCAGAGGAGGCTGCCAGCCAGTGTCAGTCAGAGTCTTGTTCGTCACACTTCGACCCCAGCTTCACCTACGGATATCCGCCAGGCCATCCCTGGCAATAGACCAACTTAGGCCAAAAGCCTAAGCTTGGGGGAGTACATATTTCTCACCGATATTACAGTCATGTTCACACACACTCATTGCTAGATGTCGGTGCTCATACTCTTTCACTGTAATATCCATGCTAGTTTATTTTCCTTTTTCCTGCTTTCTTCTCGTGTGTTTAATAAACCTTAGAAAACCAAAAAAATAGTAGTAGTTTATTCTTCCTGTTGTAGTAGTAATAATTAAAAAGAAAAACCCAAAAATATTTCCTGTTCTTCTTTTTGCTTGTTGGGAGCTTTCCCGTGTAAATAGTTTTTATTTTTCTTTTCCTTTCTTTGTGGTCGAGAAGACTACATTGAAAATGCTTAGTGGCTCTCATATGCATGATTTTTTATCTAACTTAGAGCCCATTTTACTTGTCTTCTCTCTTGAGTTGCATGCTTGCAGATTCCAGCTTAGTCCAATGCACGTGCACTCTTATTATTATACACACCATTCGCCCGTGCAAGTGAAAGGCAATAATGATGATATATGATGGACTTATTGGGATGAGAAAAGCTGGTATGAACTCGACCTCTCTTGTTTTTGTAAATATGATGATTCATCGTCCCTGATTTAGCTATTATGAAGTAAACATATTTGCAATGACATTTAGAGATTATAGTTGCTTGTGCCATGCTTGATTAGCTATGAGTTATAATGGTTTACCTTGCGTGCCAACATGCTATTGAGATGATTATGACGTGGTATGATAGGATGGTATCCTCCTTTAAATGAATTGAGTGACTCGACTTGGCACATGTTCACGCATGTAGTTGAATCAAATCAACATAGCCTTCATGATATTTATGTTCATGGTGAATTATATCCTACTCATGCTTATATTCGGTGTAAATTAATTTTAATGCATGTTTACGGCTGTTGTCGCTCTCTCAGTTGGTCGCTTCCCAGTCTTTTGCTAGCCTTCACCTGTACTAAGCGGGAATACTGCTTGTGCATCCAAACTCCTTAAACCCCAAAGTTGTTCCATATGAGTCCACTATACCTTCCTATATGCGGTATCTACCTTCCATTCCAAGTAAATTTGTATGTGCCAAACTCCAAACCTTCAAATGAAATTCTGTTTTGTATGCTCGAGCAGCTCATGTGCAACTAGGGCTGCCTATATCTTCCATGCTAGGTGGGTTATTCTCAAGAGGAGTGGACTCCGCTCCTCATTCATGAGAAAGGGCCGGTAACCGGGATGCCCAGTCCCATGATCCCAAAAGATCAAAGCAAATCAAAATAATTAAACAAAACTCCCCCTGGGACCCGTTGAATGTTGGAGGCACTCGTTGTTTCGAGCAAGCCATGGATTGATGCTTGTGGAGGAGGGGGAGTATAAACCTTTACCATTTTGTTTGGGAACTGCCTATAATGCATGTAGTATGGAAGATACAACCATCTCATAGTTGTTGCGTTGACAGTGAAAGTATGCCACTCAAAATATAATTTATCTCTATTTCAAAATCGAGCTCTGGCACCTCTACAAATCCCTCCTTCCCTCTGCGAAGGGCCTATCTATTTACTTTTATGTTGAGTCATCACCCTTCTTATTAAAAGCACCCGTTGGAGAGCACACTGTCGTTTGCATTCATTATAATTGGTTTATATTGGGTATGACTTGACTGGATCTCTTTTACCATGAATTACAATGTTTAGTCAGTCCTTGATCTTTAAAGGTGCTCTGCATTTATGTTTTGCGGTCTCAGAAAGGGCTAGCGAGATACCATTTTGTTATATCATGTTATGATTATTTTGAGAAAGTGTTGTCATCCGAGTTTTATTATTATGGCTAGCTAGCTGATTATGTTATTGATATGAGTAATTCTGAGACCTATGTGTTATTGTGAGTATGGTTAGTTCATAATATTTGCTGAAACTTGAATGCTGGCTTTTCATGTTTACAACAACAAGAGCAAACAAAGTTTGTAAAAGTTTTTCTTTTTCTCTTTCAGTTTGTCAACTGAATTGCTTGAGGACAAGCAAGGGTTTAAGCTTGGGGGAGTTGATACGTCTCCGTCCTATCTACTTTTCCAAACACTTTTGCCCTTGTTTTGGACTCTAACTTGTATGATTTGAATGGAACTAACCTGGACTGACGCTGTTTTCAGCAAAATTGCCATGGTGTTGTTTTATGTACAGAAAACAAAAGTTCTCGGAATGACCTGAAACTCCACAGAATATCTTAGAATAAATAATAAAAAATCCACGCCAAAGATGAAGACCAGGGGGCCCACACCCTGTCCACGAGGGTGGGGGGCGCGCCCCTCCCCCCTGGGCGCGCCCCCCTACCTCGTGGGCCCCCTGGAGGCCCTCCGACGCCAACTCCAACTCCATATATTGGCTTTCGGGGAGAAAAAAACAGAGAGAAAGTTTCATCGTGTTTTACGATACAGAGCCGCCGCCAAGCCCTAATCTCTCTCGGGAGGGCTGATCTGGAGTCCGTTCGGGGCTCCGGAGAGGGGGATTCATCGCTGTCGTCATCATCAACCATCCTCCATCACCAATTTCATGATGCTCACCGCCGTGCGTGAGTAATTCCATCGTAGGCTTGCTGGACGATGATGGGTTGGATGAGATTTATCATGTAATCGAGTTAGTTTTGTTAGGGTTTGATCCCTAGTATCCACTATGTTCTGAGATTGATGTTGCTATGACTTTGCTTTTTTTAATGCTTGTCACTAGGGCCCGAGTGCCATGATTTCAGATCTGAACCTATTATGTTTTCATGAATATATGTGTGTTCTTGATCCTATCTTGCAAGTCTATAGTCACCTACAATGTGTTATGATCCAGTAACCCCGAAGTGACAATAATCGGGACCACTCCCGGTGATGACCATAGTTTGAGGAGTTCATGTATTCACTATGTGCTAATGCTTTGTTCCGGCTCTCTATTAAAAGGAGGCCTTAATATCCCTTAGTTTCCAATAGGACCCCGCTGCCACGGGAGGGTAGGACAAAAGATGTCATGCAAGTTCTTTTCCATAAGCACGTATGACTATTTACGAAATACATGCCTACATTACATTGATGAACTGGAGCTAGTTCTGTGTCACCCTATGTTGTAACTGTTACATGACGAACCACATCCGGCATGATTATCCATCACTGATCCGGTGCCTACGAGTTTTCCATATACTGGTTCTCGCTTATTTACTTTTCCGTTGCTACTGTTACAATCACTACAAAAATACCAAAAACATTACTTTTGTTGTCTTTACTTTTGTTACCGTTACCACCACTATCATATTACTTTGCTACTAAACACTTTGCTGCAGATACTAAGTTTCCAGGTGTGGTTGAATTGACAACTCAGCTGCTAATACTTGAGAATATTCTTTGGCTCCCCTTGTGTGGAATCAAAAAATTTGGGTTGAATACTCTACCCTCGAAAACTGTTGCGATCCCCTATACTTGTGGGTTATGAGGTACCCTTTTGCAAAATATTTTTGATAGCTGCTTCACAAAATCCCTCTATTTATAGTACTTGAAGACTATTTTAAATCACTGATTTTTTGAACCAACCAGAACTCTTCCCACGGATCGATGAGATGGTGCCCATCCATCCATCTCTCCATCGCACATCCATCCATATATTATCTACAGAAAAAACAAAAGAAAAAGGCATACCCCCACCCGCAGCCCAAACCCTAGCTTAGATCCCCCCATCGCACCCCTCCTCCCTCGTCCCCATCTCCTCGCCGCCGCCGCCACCTCCTCCCTGTCCCCTGCACCACTCCTCGTCGCCAACCTATGACGCCCGATTCCGGCACCGTTCGATGGCGCTCGATGCCCTCCCCTTTGCTCCATCCTCCCCATCGACCAGATCGACCATGCCCTCCCACCTACACATCACCGTCGCCACCCACCGTCCTGTCTGACCTCGCCGCCGCCACCCACCGCCCTGTCTGACCTTGTCGCCGGCCGCCCCTCCCGCTCTCTTCCTCCCACAGCCACCGCTCCTCCCTCTCCTTCTCCCATCGGAAGAGAAGAGGGATCTCACGCGGATCGCACCAGGGCGTCGATCTGGACCTCCGTCTGCACGAGGGGACGGTTGCGTCTTGTCCTTGCGCGGATCGAGCCGGACGCGCGTCGTCGTCAAGAGCCGGCCTCAACTGAGATGGGTGCTAGAGACGGCATGGGAGTGCAGATCGAGGCGGGGTCCTTCTTCCTCCGTCTGCTTCTGCTCGGGCGCCATGGGAGTGCTAGAGACGCCATAGCGTAGCTGCTCCCATGTCAAGGTAGCCATTCTCTCGCCCATCTTCTTCCCATCCCTTCTATTCCCTTCGCTGTCGCGTTTGGTTTCCAAGGGATTTTTCGTTGTCGTGGGCATGTGTTTGTCGTTGCCGTGGGCATGCTCCCACTGCTGCTGGATTTGGGGGTGGGGAGAGAGCAGAGAGGGAGAGGCCACCTTTGCTACGCTCACGGGCCTCGTCTTCAAGGAAGGTACTTCAATAGCTATCTCTGCTTATGACTGAACTGTCCAACTGAGAGTGGTTCATTTTAAATTGTCTGTACTAAATGTGTGAGCTGATTTCATCGATAACAGAGATCTTGGTAGTGTTCACTGGGTGCATTCTGATTGATTAGTTCACAGGCTGAATGCTTGCACCGAATGACTGAAAATAGTTCAATTTTGTACAAATGCACTCCCACAGGTCTCTGCTACATCTGGTAAATTCGATTTCTGAGATGTAGCACTACAATCTGTTAATGGTTGATCTCAGCTATGCTCATCTTGGTCCCTATTAAGGGGGGGGGCACCAGTTGCATCCATCTTTTCATACACTTATTTTCTACACATGTATGCCGTCTGGTTTGATGGATGACGAGACAAAAATGGGTCATCTATACAATATACACCTCTGCATTAGCTATTTACCCGATAAGGCACTTTACCGTGAGAACTGAGATCTCGAGATAGTAGTATATGTTTGTGATGCATCATATCTCCTGTCGAAGTACTTTGCTGTGATGCTTTGTTTTGGGGTCAGTCCATAGTACTCTGAACAAGAGCATAAACATATATGATTGTGTTATATGAATTGATTGCATGCCCTCTTGGATTCTGTTTTTGGCTGCTGCATGTGTGCTGATGAATCCTTCAGTTAACCATTCACTATTATATATATATACATAAATATGTGTGTGCATCTTATAATCAATGAGAACAAGTGCAGCTATGTACTGACTATGCCTACTGAAATAGTATACTGACTATGCACACTGTCTATTAGTGCATCATCTGTGTTGTTTGATTTCTACAAACCTGATGATCTTGCTCACCTTGTGCCTACCTACTTGCAGATCAACGGGTCTTTGGCTCGCAGGGACATCAAGGACCTGACGGAGAGGGGGCTCATCAGGATGGTGTCATCATTTTGGGATGCCTTCAGGTTTTGCCTTTGCTGCCGGTAACTAGGCGTTGATGGGTAACATGAGGTAGGAGAAACGCTTGTAGTCGTAGTAGCTGAATATGATGTGCCTGCATATATGTCTGTAGCAGAATGTATGTACGTATCTGGTCCTGGTGCTGCATCGGCCTCTGGTATGTTGTAACGTCCCGGATTCGATGCGCCAGGTGTCCTTCAGTTATTCGCCGTCGTTGCCATGTCATTTGCTTGCGTGTTGCATTTTATCATGTCATCATGTGCATCTCATTTTGCATTCGTGTTCATCTCATGCATCCGAGCATTTTCCCCATTGTCCGTTTTGCAATCCGACACTCCTATGTCATCCGGCGTCCCCTTTTTGCCTCTTCTCTTGTGCGGGTGTTAAACGTTCTTGGAATGGCCCGAGGTTTGCCAAGCGGCCTTGGTATAGCACCGGTAGACCGCCTGTCAAGTTTCGTGCCATTTGGAGGACGTTTGGTACTCCAACGGTTAACCGGGTAACCGTGAAAGCCTCTTTTGTTTGCAGCCCAACACCCCTTCCAAAGTGGCCCAAAACCCATCTAACTCCCCTCCATGCTCTCGGTCGTTCGATCACGATCGCGTGGCCGAAAACCGCTGCTCATTTGGACTCTCCTAGCTCCCTCTACCTATAAAAACGTCTTCCCCTCTCCATTTTTCGGATTATTTTCCCCCGAAACCCTAGCCCCGCTCCTCTCGCACCGCCGGACATGTGCGCCGCCGTCCGGACGCGTCCGCCGCCCAGCAGCCACGTCGCCCGGACCAATCCGGGGCCGACACGTCAGCTCCGCCGCCGCCAGCACCCAATCCCACGCCGCCACGTGTCCCCGCCGACCTTTCTCTCTCCGCGCCGCCGCCAGGCCCGCCGGGGCCCATCGCGAGCCCGCCCCGGG
>NC_041385.1:198564006-198568163 GCF_002162155.2 Triticum dicoccoides
AGCGCTGCCGCCCTCGACCGGCCGGAGCCGAGCTCCGCCGCTCGCCTGCGCCTGCGCCGGTCGCTCCCTCCTCCGCCGGCGCCAGATCCGATGAGGGGCCGGCCGGATCCGGCTACCCCGACTCGCCGGCACCCTTCTCCGGTCCGCTCCGGCCACCTCCGGCCCCGTCTCCGGCGAGCTCACGCCGTGCATCGTTTTCCGTGCGAGGTTGACATTTTCCCCTTCCCCGAAACTGCAAAGTCCCCATATTATTGCATTATCATGCCATGTTCATGCCATCACATCTCTGCATCCGTAGCTCCGTTTCGTGCGTATAATATGTCAAATTGTTTGTCTCGACGAGTACTTCATTTCATTCCATTGCATTATTTTCATTTGAGCTCATCTTGATGCCCGAAATGCTATTGGAAGAGTGCATGTTGATGTTAACCTGCTGAAACTGTTATAGCTTGCTCATTTGTCATTTTTGCCATGATTGATGTGTGCATCTTATGAACATGAGCTCTACATATGTTTTGATCTAAGCCATGCCATCTTTCCAGTGGTGCCAACCATGTATTTTTGTGAGTTGTGTGCTGAGTGCATCGAGCTTGTTAAGTAGGGTAGTTGCTGTTGCTGTTTTCCTGACAGATTCTGTTATATTTTGTTGCTATGTTAACATGTTGCTACTAATCATTCTATGCATAATCTGGAGATGTTCTATAAACATGTTTTGATCTACATGTCATGCTCTATCCATTAATGCCCTTGGTTGCAATTATAGCCTGTTGTGTCATATTTTTATCTTGCTCCAAAGTTGCTTGAAAATGTTGCTATCAGCCTGTTTACATTAAGTTCAGTTGTTTCCATGTGTTTTCCTAGTGATCCATGAACCCTATGAACTTGCTCTTCCATGCTTAGCTTCATAAACATGTCTTCGTACTGTTGGTTGCCTTGCCATGCCATGTAATGCTCTATGGTGAGTGGTTCAAGCTCACCAACATGCCTACTTATTGTTGTTCCTGCCATGTATGAATCTGTAATATAACTTGCCATGTTTACATGGGTGCCATCATATTTTCTGTGCCTTTTTGGCTCATGGTCAGTAAGGGACTTTTGATCTATGCAATTAGTAGATTCATGCCATGCCTTTGTTTGCCATGATAAGTTCCTGCAACATGTTGTTTGATAGCTCTAAACATTGCAACCTGATGTTATTTCTGCAAAGTCTAAAACTGTTATTATTTACAATCTTACCATGTCCTTTTGAGCATGTTCTAGTTGTTTATGGAGATAGCTCAGTGTTCATGTTTTGTTATGCTTTACCTGTACTTCATGCCCATGCCTTTTGTTATTATGTTGGGGTGCTGTAGCATGTTGTTTTGATGCTTGCAATATGCCTAGTTGCTGTTTTGGACAGATTGTTGTTATGACTTGTATAAAGTGTATGTGTTGCACCGTTGCTCCGTTTTGAGTGTGCTCTATATGAAACTTGCTTGTTTTTGCATGTAGTTTCATATTATCATGTTGCATCCTTGTTTTGGTGTGTTCGCTTGGTGTTTGTATGCATTTTGCATCAATGCCATGCTTAACTTGTTTTGCTCATATCTTCTAGACCGTAGCTCCGAATCTAATGAACTTTATATGCAACTCGACTAGAATTTCGTGTAGATCATTGTGGTGCATCTTAACTTGCTGTTTAACAACTTCAACTTAATGTTTATTCAGTTCTGGACCAATTTCGAAATTTGCATATGAGGACTTACCGGAATTGTTATATGTTGTTTCCGGCCTCATTTAAACTTGCCTTGATGTGTTGTTCTTGTTTGCATCATCTCTTGCCATTAGTAGCTTCATGTAGCTTTATCATGCATCATGCCTGTTGTGCATCGTGCCTTGTTCATGTGTGGTGTGTTTACCATGTTGTGTGTTTCTTCTCGATAGTTTCCGTTTCATTGCGATCGTGAGGATTCGTTCGTCTACGCTGGGTTCGTCTTCGTGGCTTCATCTTCTTCATGGACTCGTTCTTATTCCTTGCGGGATTTCAGGCAAGATGACCGCTACCCTGGATCTCACTACTATCATTGCTATGCTAGTTGCTTCGTTCTATCGCTATGTTGCGTTACCTATCTGTTGCTCATCAAGCCTCCCAAATTGCCATGAACCTCTAACCTTTGACACCATTCCTAGCAAACCATTGATTGGCCATGTTACCGCTTTTGCTCAGCCCCTCTTATAGCGTTGCTAGTTGCAGGTGAAGTTGAAGATTTCTCCATGGTGGACAGGGTTATGTTGAGATATCACAATATCTCTTATATTATTAATGCATCTATATATTTGGTAAAGGGTGGAAGGCTCGGCCTTATGCCTGGTGTTTTGTTCCACTCTTTCCGCCCTAGTTTCCGTCATACCGGTGTTATGTTCCCGGATTTTGCGTTCCTAACGCGGTCGGGTGATTTATGGGACCCCCCTCACAGTTCGCTTTGAATAAAACTTGTCCAGCAAGGCCCAACCTTGGTTTTACCATTTGCCTCACCACCACCTACCTTTTCCCTTGGGAGTAATTAACCCAAGGGTCATCTTTATTTTAGCCCCCCCCGGGCCAGTGCTTGTCTAAGTGTTGGTCCGAACTGAGCAGCCTGCGGGGCCACCTCGGGGAAACTCGAAGTCTGGTTTTACTCGTAGCTTGACTTATCCGGTGTTGCCCTGAGAACGAGATATGTGCAGCTCCTATCGGGATTGTCGGCGCATCGGGCGGCTTTGCTGGTCTTGTTTTACCATTGTCGAAATGTCTTGTAAACCGGGATTCCGAGACTGATCGGGTCTTCCTGGGAGAAGGTCTATTCCTTCGTTGATCGCGAGAGCTTGTCATGGGCTAAGTTGGGACACCCCTGCAGGGTATAAACTTTCGAGAGCCGTGCCCTCGGTTATGTGGCAGATGGGAATTTGTTAATGTCCGGTTGTAGATAACTTGACACCAGATCCAAATTAAAACGCATCAACCGAGTGTGTAGCCGTGATGGTCTCTTCTCGGCGGAGTCCGGGAAGTGAACACGGTTTCTGTGTTATGTTTGACGTAAGTAGGTGTTTAGGATCACCTCTTGATCATTGCTAGCTTCACGACCGTTCCGCTTGCTCTCTTCTCACTCTCATTTGCGTATGTTAGCCACCATATCATGCTTAGTCGCTGCTGCAACCTCACCACTTTACCCCTTCCTTTCCCATTAAGCTTTGCTAGTCTTGATACCCATGGTAATGGGATTGCTGAGTCCTTGTGGCTCACAGATTACTACAACAACAGTTGCAGGTACAGGTTATGCGATGATCATGACGCGAGAGCGATGCTTGCTTGCGTTGAGTTCTTTTTCTGCTTCTTCGATCAGGGGATAGGTTCCAGGTCGGCAGTCTGGGCTAGCAGGGTGGATATTGTTTGAGTTTCTTTTTATGTTTCATCCGTAGTCGGATGTTGATCTTGTACATGATGTTATGTTGTATTTGTGTGGCATTGTATGCCTTATGTATGTATCCCCATCTATTATGTAATGTTGATGTAATGATATCCACCTTGCAAAAGCGTTCCAATATGCGGGTCTATCCTTGGTGGGACCTTTGAGTTCCTTTTGGATAGGGTCGCATATTGGGCGTGACAAGTTGGTATCAGAGCCTCGACCGACCCTAGGAGCCCCCTTGATTGATCGTGTAGTTTGGCCGTTGTTGAGTCTAGAAGAAAACTGTTTTCGGAGTCTAGTTATATCGGAGAGTAGGAATTCTTTTTACTCCTCAGCCCCTTCGTCGCTCTGGTGAGGAATCTTGACGTAGGTGTTTTGAATTACTCCTCTTCCCGTTCAAATTTTTCTTTAGGATCACGCAGTTTGGTTTTCCAATCGTTGTTCTTCAGCTCTTTTATCCGGTGCATTTCTCGTCAAGTTGACTCGAGCCTCTTCATCTTTGAGTTCAATCCTCAGTTGTTTTATTTTCCCACCCGCCCACCCTTTTTTCTCCTTGGAACCGGAGTTCGTAATCGAGTATCCTTCCTACTCGTGCGAAGTCTTTGCTTTCTTTCCTCAATTATTTCAACCGGTGTTTTTTCTTCAAGATATTCATCGATTTCCCCTTCTAGTTGCCTGTGTTTTCCCGCCCTCCCACCCTTTTCTTCCCAGAGTCCGAGCCTCTTTCGA
>NC_041385.1:198568453-198571147 GCF_002162155.2 Triticum dicoccoides
CCTCTTTCGAGCGTCAATTTCATTCATACGGAGCCTCTTCAGTCTTCACTCAATTAGTTCAACTGGTGAATTCTCATCTCGTTTGACATCCTTCATCTCTTTTCTTTCCGGTGGAGTTCAACTCAATTTTCTCGGTTCGATCATATTCTTTTCCTCGACTCAAGTGTTCCCTTTGCTTGTTCGCCTCTCGCCATTTTATCGTTCCGGATTGATGAAGACATCTCAGAAGATTCGTGTTTGCATTCAATTAATTCGTGGTTGTTACCTCATTCAAACATTTCAATTGTTCTGGTGCATCATCTATCTGTTCAACAGTCCTTTCCAACGGTGTTTTTCTCTTTAGTGGGCCCTAACCCACAGGTCTTTTCCCAGGATCTTACCTGACTCTTCTAATTCCCCCGGAGTCATTCATAATTCTTTCAAGTGTGACGTAAGAATGAATTCCATCAGTCACATGCCTTTTCCAAGATCGATTTCAAATCATCTCATCGTCGGCACAACCTCTTTGCTTTTCATTCTCCCGGAGTATCTCAGTAATTTTGGTGGTGTTTCTCGTCGTCGTTTGAAGATCGAAGAAGAGTTTTTCCTCTAAATCTGGTCCATTCTCTTGAAGATTCATGGTTCTAGCTCGATGTTATCCTATCAAATTGTTTTCCAGTCGTGCAAATTCTTTTCATCCATCCGGAGCATTTCAGGATTTGTTTTCTCTCTCGATCATCCGGAGGCCATTTTTTCGGAAGATTTCTTCGTTCTAAGTTTTCAGATTCGTTCTCCAATTATTCTATGTCCGTGCCCTCTCGTTCGTCTCAATATTATCCCGGCGCTTCGTTCAAGTATTCTTCAATCAGTTCGCGATCTCTTCGTTCTTTTGCATCTAAATCCCCCTCAAGCATATTTGTTCTTCTAATTCTTCCCGGTGATTCATTCTCTTTCTTCAGTCATTTTGAATTCTTACGGTGGTTCGTTCAAGATTCTTTTTCCTTGGTTATCATATTAATTCATTCGTTTTTTCAATCCTACCGGTGGTTCATGAAGACCTTCTCAAGTTTGCGATATGTCACTTCTCTATCTTTGTCAAGAAGAATAAGTAGTATGCAAAATCCATTGCTTGTCATCAATTTAATTTGATGAAGGATAAGCATACAATAAATCTTATTCTTATTTCTTCCTAGTGAGTAATCCTTTTTCTTCGGAGTTTGTTCTTGATGAATAAATTCTAGTTCCAAGTATTTCATCTTTTCTTTTCCGGAGTTCAAATTTCCTAAGCCATTTCGTCGGAACCTCCATCTAAATCATTGCAAGGCTCATCCTATTCTTTCATCCTTCATTTCTATCTCAGCATCCTTTTATCACCGGAGTTCTTCATGGTGGTTTTCATGATTTATTTCATTCTTCAAGAGTTCATCAAGATTTTGTTGGTGGAATTCAAGTATCTGTCTTCTCGCGTCTCGAAGTGTAATTAATTCTCCGTATTCTTTTGAATTGGAGTTTTGCATTTCTTCGTTCTTCTAAGTTATCCAATCATTTCCGTTTGCGGCTGGTTATCAGCTCATAATTTTGAGATGTTATCCATAAGTCCACATCAAGCTTATTCTTTCGTTGTTGATTTTCTCAACAACTCCATTCAATCCCTCTAAATTCTTTTCATTCAATTTTCTTTCAATTCTTTCCGGAGGTTTTGTGTCATGTCTTCATCAGGTATCATTCCATCCTCTCAAGTTCTTGTTCTAATCCTTCCATGTTCAGCCGGAGTGCTGCCTAAATCCTTTTTAGTCTTAGTCGTTTCTTATCTTGTTCTAACCGGAGCGGTTTCATAGTCTATCTGATTCCGTGAGTTTTCGATTCTCGTCATTCTCGGTGTTCCTCTCTTCTTCTCGAGTGCTCTTGATTCTTTGCTTCTTCTCTTGAGTTCTTGTTTCACCCATCCTTTTCCCTTCCGTCTCGGTCCTAAGATCTCGGGACGAGATCTCTTGTTAGTGGAGGAGTGTTGTAACGCCCCGGATTCGATGCGCCAGGTGTCCTTCAGTTATTCGCCGTCGTTGCCATGTCATTTGCTTGCGTGTTGCATTTTATCATGTCATCATGTGCATCTCATTTTGCATTCGTGTTCATCTCATGCATCCGAGCATTTTCCCCGTTGTCCGTTTTGCAATCCGACACTCCTATGTCATCCGGCGTCTCCTTTTTGCCTCTTCTCTTGTGCGGGTGCTAAAAATTCTTGGAATGGCCCGAGGTTTGCCAAGCGGCCTTGGTATAGCACCGGTAGACCGCCTGTCAAGTTTCGTGCCATTTGGAGGTCGTTTGGTACTCCAATCGTTAACCGGGTAACCGTGAAAGCCTCTTTTGTTTGCAGCCCAACACCCCTTCCAAAGTGGCCCAAATCCCATCTAACTCCCCTCCATGCTCTCGGTCGTTCAATCACGGTCGCGTGGCCGAAAACCGCTCCTCATTTGGACTCTCCTAGCTCCCTCTACCTATAAAAACGTCTTCCCCTCTCCATTTTTCGGATCATTTTCCCCCGAAACCCTAGCCCCGCTCCTCTCGCGCCGCCGGACATGTCCGCCGCCGTCCGGACGCGTCCGCCGCCCAGCAGCCACGTCGCCCGGACCAATCCGGGGCCGACACGTCAGCTCCGCCGCCGCCAGCACCCAATCCCATGCCGCCACGTGTCCCCGCCGGCCTCTCTCTCTCCGC
>NC_041385.1:198571545-198600220 GCF_002162155.2 Triticum dicoccoides
ACCGGCCGGAGCCGAGCTCCGCCGCTCGCCTGCGCCCGCGCCGGTCGCTCCCTCCTCCGCCGGCGCCAGATCCGGTGAGGGGCCGGCCGGATCCGGCTACCCCGACTCGCCGGCGCCCTTCTCCGGTCCGCTCCGGCCACCTCCGGCCCCGTCTCCGGCGAGCTCACGCCGTGCATCGTTTTCCGTGCGAGGTTGACATTTTCCCCTTCCCCGAAACTGCAAAGTCCCCATATTATTGCATTATCATGCCATGTTCATGCCATCACATCTCTGCATCCGTAGCTCCGTTTCATGCGTATAATATGTCAAATTGTTCGTCTCGACGAGTACTTCATTTCATTCCATTGCATCATTTTCATTTGAGCTCATCTTGATGCCCGAAATGCTGTTGGAAGAGTGCATGTTGATGTTAACCTGCTGAAACTGTTATAACTTGCTCATTTGTCATTTTTGCCATGATTGATGTGTGCATCTTATGAACATGAGCTCTACATATGTTTTGATCTAAGCCATGCCATCTTTCCAGTGGTGCCAACCATGTATTTTTGTGAGTTGTGTGCTGAGTGCATCGAGCTTGTTAAGTAGGATAGTTGCTGTTGCTGTTTTCCTAACAGATTCTGTTATATTTTGTTGCTGTGTTAACATGTTGCTACTAATCATTCTATGAATAATCTGGAGATGTTCTATAAACATGTTTTGATCTACATGTCATGCTCTATCCATTCATGCCCTTGGTTGCAATTATAGCCTGTTGTGTCATGTTGTTATCTTGCTCCAAAGTTGCTTGAAAATGTTGCTATCAGCCTGTTTACATTAAGTTCAGTTGTTTCCATGTGTTTTCCTAGTGATCCATGAACCCTATGAACTTGCTCTTGCCATGCTTAGCTTCATAAACATGTCTTCTTACTGTTGGTTTCCTTGCCATGCCATGTAATGCTCTGTGGTGAGTGGTTCAAGCTCACCAACATGCCTACTTATTGTTGTTCCTGCCATGTATGAATCTGTAATATAACTTGCCATGTTTACATGGGTGCCATCATATTTTCTGTGCCTTTTTGGCTCATGGTTAGTAAGGGACTTTTGATCTATGCAATTAGTAGATTCATGCCATGCCTTTGTTTGCCATGATAAGTTCCTGTAACATGTTGTTTGATAGGTCTAAACATTGCAACCTGATGTTATTTCTGCAAAGTCTGAAACTGTTATTATTTGCAATCTTACCATGTCCTTTTGAGCATGTTCTAGTTGTTTATGGAGATAGCTCAGTGTTCATGTTTTGTTATACTTTACTTGTACTTCCTGCCCATGCCTGTTGTTATTATGTTGGGGTGCTGTAGCATGTTGTTTTGATGCTTGCAATATGCCTAGTTGCTGTTTTGGACAGATTGTTGTTATGACTTGTATAGAGTATGTGTTGCACCGTTGCTCCGTTTTGAGTGTGCTCTATATGAAACTTGCTTGTTTTTGCATGTAGTTTCATATTATCATGTTGCATCCTTGTTTTGGTGTGTTTGCTTGATGTTTGTATGCATTTTGCATCAATGCCATGCTTAACTTGTTTTGCTCATATCTTCTAGACCGTAGCTCCGAATCTAATGAACTTTATATGTAACTTGACTAGAATTTCGTGTAGATCATTGTGGTGCATCTTAACTTGCTGTTTAACAACTTCAACTTAATTTTTATTCAGTTCTGGACCAATTTCGAAATTTGCATATGAGGACTTACCGGAATTGTTATATGTTGTTTCCGGCCTCATTTAAACTTGTCTTGATGTGTTGTTCTTATTTGCATCATCTCTTGCCATTAGTAGCCTCATGTAGCTTTCTCATGCATCATGCTTGTTGTGCATCGTGCCTTGTTCATGTGTGGTGTGTTTACCATGTTGTGTGTTTCTTCTCGATAGTTTCCGTTTCGTTGCCATCGTGAGGATTCGTTCGTCTACGCTGGGTTCGTCTTCGTGGCTTCATCTTCTTCATGGACTCGTTCTTCTTCCTTGCGGGATTTCAGGCAAGATGACCGCTACCCTGGATCTCACTACTATCATTGCTATGCTAGTTGCTTCGTTCTATCGCTATGCTGCGTTACCTATCTGTTGCTCATCAAGCCTCCCAAATTGCCATGAACCTCTAACCTTTGACACCATTCCTAGCAAACCATTGATTGGCCATGTTACCGCTTTTGCTCAGCCCCTCTTATAGCGTTGCTAGTTGCAGGTGAAGTTGAAGATTTCTCCATGGTGGACAGGGTTATGTTGGGATACCACAATATCTCTTATATTATTAATGCATCTATATATTTGGTAAAGGGTGGAAGGCTCGGACTTATGCCTGGTGTTTTGTTCCACTCTTGCCGCCCTAGTTTCCGTCATACCGATGTTATGTTCCCGGATTTTGCGTTCCTAACACGGTCGGGTGATTTATGGGACCCCCCCTGACAGTTCGCTTTGAATAAAACTTGTCCAGCAAGGCCCAACCTTGGTTTTACCATTTGCCTCACCACCACCTACCTTTTCCGTTGGGAGTAATTAACCCAAGGGTCATCTTTATTTTAGCCCCCCCGGGCCAGTGCTTGTCTAAGTGTTGGTCCGAACTGAGCAGCCTGCGGGGCCACCTCGGGGAAACTCGAAGTCTGGTTTTACTCGTAGCTTGACTTATCCGGTGTTGCCCTGAGAACGAGATATGTGTAGCTCCTATCGGGATTGTCGGCGCATCGGACGGCTTTGCTGGTCTTGTTTTACCATTGTCGAAATGTCTTGTAAACCGGGATTCCGAGACTGATCGGGTCTTCCTGGGAGAAGGTCTATTTCTTCGTTGATCGCGAGAGCTTGTCATGGGCTAAGTTGGGACACCCCTGCAGGGTATAAACTTTCGAGAGCCGTGCCCGCGGTTATGTGGCAGATGGGAATTTGTTAATGTCCGGTTGTAGATAACTTGACACCAGATCCGAATTAAAATGCATCAACCGAGTGTGTAGCCGTGATGTCTCTTCTCGGCGGAGTCCGGGAAGTGAACACGGTTTCTGTGTTATGTTTGACGTAAGTAGGTGTTCAGGATCACCTCTTGATCATTGCTAGCTTCACGACCGTTCCGCTTGCTCTCTTCTCGCTCTCATTTGCGTATGTTAGCCACCATATCATGCTTAGTCGCTGCTGCAACCTCACCACTTTACCCCTTCCTTTCCCATTAAGCTTTTGCTAGTGTTGATACCCATGGTAATGGGATTGCTGAGTCCTCGTGGCTCACAGATTACTACAACAACAGTTGCAGGTACAGGTTATGCGATGATCATGACGCGAGAGCGATGCTTGCTTGCGTTGAGTTCTTTTTATGCTTCTTCGATCAGGGGATAGGTTCCAGGTCGGCAGCCTGGGCTAGCAGGGTGGATATTGTTTGAGTTTCTGTTTATGTTTCATCCGTAGTCGGATGTTGATCTTGTACATGATGTGATGTTGTATTTGTGTGGCATTGTATGCCTTATGTATGTATCCCCATCTATTATGTAATGTTGATGTAATGATATCCACCTTGCAAAAGCGTTCCAATATGCGGGTCTATCCTTGGTGGGACCTTCGAGTTCCTTTTGGATAGGGTCGCATATTGGGCATGACATACGTAGCAGGAACGCATGTGGATGTTGGTTCGCTGTGCACTAGTTGGTGCTGTGCTACATCCTGGGTTCTGGGTTTTATTTTAGAGATCTAGCACAGCAAACTAGGACTGCAGGCGCGCCTTGCCCGTCCCCTTGCTGTTACATCCCTGGCAAGTGCATTTCCTATCGTGCTCGATATGATGAAATGTAGATCTGGCAGGGTTAGATTTGATCTGGATGTACTAATCTGACGGGCACGTGTTGGATATATGTGGCACCCCGGCTTAGAGAAACCGGAACACCCCGTAGTCCAGCCCAGAGATCAAGGAGAAGTCTTCTGGAATACGGCACTGCTTAGCATACAATAAATCAGCTCTTTATTACAATCTATAATGGGTACAAGGGGATTCCGATATAACAAGGAATTACATCGGCAAGGCGACAGTACGCCTGCCACGGTTGCTCTATGCAAGCAGCAGAACAACACGAAGAAGTGGAATAACTCTAGCAGCGGAATAGCAACGACGGTGGTGAACTCCACTCCACAGGGACTCTGGCTGGAACACGTATCCTAGCTCGCAAACAAAGAATCCACGGCATACAAGCAGTTAAATCCGGCAGGACCTGCAAACTGGCATGACACGCTACGTCAGTACATTGAATGTACTTGCAAGCTCATAATAACCAGAAGCATTCAAGACAAACAACATCATGGCAATTACAGGTTAATCATGATATCATCAAAACACCATGGCATGAACAACATGATACTGCTAGCACAATATAAGCATGGCATATAAACATGATGAAACTAGCATGCTACATGATGACGCTATCATGCACCAACTTACTCTGCTCGGGTTACCTCGTAACCATCACCTGTATCACTTACCTTTGCGGACATCACACGATCATCTTAGGATCCAATCAAGCTTGGTATAAACAATACCGTAGTAATCAATACATGAACACAAGGAGCTTGACCTTTACCCGTGATTCTCGCATAACATCACAAATATTCAACAACTCGGTATCCTCGATACCACGGTGATCCTCTCACGATCACATAAATATCAACCAACTTATTTCATCATCGAACCGAGGTTGTTATTAAGCACATTATTATTACTATTACTGTTGACCCATAGTGTGACTTACTTACGAACTAGGCCCTTATCCACGGGCACGGCTATCGATAGATTTAACACACACTCTACAGAGGTTAGCGCACTTTACCCACACTACAGAACTCATGGCCTCGCACTCCCATTCTGGTGGACCAACGACGTTCCGACGAAACCCTTTCCCTTGCCATGACACTCTCCCAGCAACTCCGACCAACTCCCTCTCAGGGCTATGTCATGGGTGGCCCCATGCCTACCAAAGGCATCTTCGGCCACCGTCATGGCAAAACGGTCCCAAATGGGGACAAAGCACGCAAAACAACTCGGGCACACAAGGCTTATGCCGTCCTACCCGGCCAAGGTAGCGCCCGCGCATAACCTTCCCTCGTTGGAGGCACCGGTGAGAGGCACGGCAAATGATCGAATCAAGACCTCCCAAAAGGTAAATGTGGTTGCACTCGTCAACTCAATTCGGAGGCACCATGACTTAGCCAACAGTTGTTCAAGTTCAATTAAGTCTGATTAAACTCGAATGCAATAAGTGAGTCATATGAAAGTAACATGATGCAACTACAATGCATGAGCATGATATCAACATAAACATTGATGCAGTATAAATCTTAAGCATAACAACAGTGAAGCATATATCCAGATGAGCATGGCATACTAATGAGCATAACACCACTCATGGCATAACTACTAGCATCAGCATCAAACAACATGCAAGAACATAACGACAACACTACATGCAAGCATTTAACCAATGGGATGCAAAGAAACAGGCATAGCAACGACACTCGGAATATACGATAGTTATCTACCGAAGACCATCACCAACATCAACACGTACTAGTACCAAGCATGAAAGTAATACTAGCAAGACAAATGATAACCAGATGCATCGAAACATAGCACGAAAGTGAACATGAAACCATAAGCAGTACCGAAACAACAATAACAGTAGCAAGTAAACACACAGACAATTATTAAATGTTCAAGTTGAAAACCATGGCTACTGCATGGCTATCATGCAAATGGTTGTTGTGGCTTGCCTGGGGGTGAAGAAGGCACCGGGGAGAAGTGCGGTGAAGCCACAGAAACGAAACGCCGGACGGTTCTCTCTCGAAGGGGGCTGATAAGGGCAAGGGTAAACTGGCCATTTTCACTATATTACCACCTACTGAAAATAAAACCAACAGAAAGAGCTCGATGATACGAAGATGTGAGCGCTGGTTTCACCTCGATTGGAGTTACGAGCAAAAAGTTGTGAGGGGTTGAAGTTTAGGGACCTATATGTAGATATTTTTTAGCAAACAGGCCCCTGGAGGAAAAACAGAAAGCGCCTTCGCCCGTTTACGTTTTCTGGAACAGAAATTTTCAACCGAAGTAGAACGGAAATACGCTTACCAGTGGGGAAAGCGTACTTTGTACATAAGAGGGAATAAGCACGCTTACAGGAAATGTAAGCCCACTCAGTGGAAATACGCCCACAGGGAAATAAAAACGTACTAACCTGTTCACGTGTCCACTTATCCACGTGGACCCATGGCCTTAGCCACTTACAGGGGGGTCCCATGCGGCAGGGGGGCCCAGCGTGGTCGTCTTCTTCCTCCCGAGGGCTCGCTCGCGACAGAAGCAAAGGGGCCCGGGCAGGGCGCTGCCGGCGCTGGCCCCGCCGCCTCCGGCCGAGGCGAGGGCACCAGCGGGTGCGGCACGCTCCGACGCCCCCGTCCCGCAGAGAGGAGGTCCTGGGGAGAGGCGAAATGACGGCGAGGGGCGGCGCCATGGGGAGGCAGAGGCGGACGGGCAACGGTGACAGGGTGCTTCCGGCGTCGGGGAGGCGAGGGAGAGAGGGCAGGGCGACTCGACGGAAGGAGGGGGAGACGCAGGTGGAGTCGGGGAGGCGAGAGGGGGCTTGGGGAGGCCGGACGGAGAGGCGGCCGAACGACAGAGACGACGGCCGGACTTGGGGCTTGCGGCCAAAGAGGCTCCGGAGACGAACACGTGGGGATGGGAGGACCGCGGGAAGGAGAGGGACATGGTGGACAACACCAGAGGAGAGGAGAGGGACTTGGCTGCTCGGGGCCGAGGAGGAACCGAGGCGGCCGTGGCGATCTCCGGCGAAAAGAAGAGGGAGCTGAGGGCTCCGGTGGTCGGGAAAGGCGTGGGAGGGGCTTTGGAGCTGCGGGAGAGGTGGGGGCATCTATATATAGGCGCGGGGGAAGTCTCTGGAGCTCACGAGCGAGCTCCCGACCGAGCTTTAATGGAGGTCAGTGGCTGGGCATGGCACGGGCGCGACGACGGCGACCATACGGCAGTGATTCAGGGCGGGGAATCGATTCAGGGAGACGTATTCGAGCACGGGCTAGCTCCTGAACAAGGTGATACGTCGAGACGCGGAGGAAGGCGACGAGAACAGGAGGAAGAACACACTAGAGCACGAGTTTAGCTTGACGCAAGCGTGGTCACCACGCACACGGGTGAAAATGAGAGTTTTGGCCAGGCCGACCGTGTCTAGTGCATTTAACTTAGTTCCCTGAGTCTAAAAAATGTAACAAGTCGGTTCAGGGGCAAAGAAGAGATTTGCAGGAGGAGCCAAAATATTTCGGTAGCAAGGTGTTTGTACTGTCCAGAGGGGACACATACTTGGAAACTAAGGAAGTGACTTGTTCGGTGTTTATCACACACTAAGGTGACTATGATCACCAGCAATCAGCTTAATAGGAGGAGTTTAGAGGGTGGTTGCTGTAGAAAATGCCACGATGGCCAGAAATGGAGATTTGGATGTTGCTCTCACATGGAGTATCAACTTAAGTTCAACTTGGGCAAGGCACAGTTATATGATCATATGAAGATGCTGAAAAAGGTTCCATATTATTTGGATAAACCAAAATGGACTTCCTTCACAAACATCCCCACTGACAAGAAACTTGCAAAAATTCTAGAGGAATAATGGCTAGATGACATATGCCCAAATTGGGTGGAGATAGTTTATATGGATAAGGCAATGCCTAGAAAAAAATTGCATCCATAATGGAGCAATATAAAATATACTTGCTTCACAAAGTGAAATTTTGGGCAGAATCAAAGATTTGAAGTTGTGCTCACACGGAGGCATTACATGAGCTCAACTCTGGTGTAGGGCTATGATAAGATGATATGAGGGACCATGTAAAATGGCAACTCATTTTGTTATGCCTAGCTTGTACCTCCTTCACAAAGTTCCTTTCTAGATAGAAACTTTGGAAAATCATAATTAAATGACTACAAGGAAAATGAGGTTGCATTTTGGCATGTGGCAATTATATGGACAGGAAAAGATGCCCAAGGAGTTTGAGGTCAATTGGGCAAAGGAAAATAGCATTGCTTCACAATGTGCCATTTAGGGCAGAATAGGAAATGAATTATTTGAGGATGATGATAAACATGACAAGTGAAATATTTTGCCATACTTGAGGAATATATGCCCAAACAATTTATGAGAATTATTTGGGAATTTTAGGAGTGAGGGAAATATAGGTTGCTTCACAACCTAGGGCAAAAAGGATAATTCCTTTAATAGAAAAGGAATATTCCCAATAAAAAGAATATTAGGATTTGGTCCAAGGTGGAAATGGAAAGGTCTAGGGAAGTATTGGGTATGACAAGCCACTCTGGAAGCAAAGAAGAGGGCATCTTCTTCAGTTTCCAGACCACAAAGCCATAGAAAAAGAAAACTCAAGCAAAAACCCCAGAAAATCAAAAGAAAAAGAAAGGGCCAAAAATCAGGCTGTTACAATATACCTCTCTTTTTATGTTTCATCATTACCAATATGTTGATTGCTTGCTTGTTGTGTTCCGTAGGATCTGTATAAATTGTTGAACATTGATATTTTTATACGTATTATTCAGAAGTTCTAACTGTGGTGGTTGGGTGTTGGTAGTATGTTGTTCGATTATCAAACCTTTGAAGTTAATTTCGATCATATGTGCATCTGTGTGATATATCTAGGTTCAAGTTTGAAGCTTCATCGGCAAACAGTTGTTCAATTAAGTCTGTTTGTTACAGTTATCTATATCAAGTGTTGCTTTGTGAATATTGGAAACTTGGTTTTGGTGTCCTTAGTTGGATCAATTTAGAGTCTACTGCGAGAGCCTCTTGTATCTGATGCATACATGTACACTGGTGGTGTTCTTTTTGGAAGTTGAATCATACTCACATGTAGTCGCTTCATTTGTTTGACCTGGAAGATGTTTCTCTTTCTCAGGTTCCTGTTGGGAGGGCCACCCTTGGACGTATCATTAACATTATTGGTGATCCTTGGTGGTTTCCCACGAGGGGGGCGACGAGGACGCCATTGGAGCCTAGCACGGCAGTAGCACCAGTACATTGCTGCTATTGGGAATGGAATGGAGCTGTTCCATGCACCGAATCTGGGGTGAAAATCACCTTTGGCATGTACGCCATCACCTTGGGCATGCTCGTGGTGCTGCTACTCGGCCTCAACATGTCCTAGAGCGCCAATACCGCCGCCCTCACACTCACCTTCCTCGACTTCAAGGACGCTCGCCCCTGCCTCGAGAAGGTAATTGTCTATCTGTCTGTCCGTCCGGCCGTAGTTAACTAAGTTGTGCCCCATTGATGTCCTACTACTGTTAATTGTTACTACCATGGTGCTGATGCTTTTTAGAATATGATATGTGCCTTAATATAAGTTCTGGTCTCTCTTAAGAGACACTTCTAGCTTTTCTGACTCAAAGTTGTTAACTTGGTACTACATGAGTTTTACTACTGCTAACACAGAGAGTATTTACTACTGGTAACACAGAGATTTTGTATGCACTGCTACCTGATGAGTGCTTTCTTTGTAATATTTCACCTTTGTATGCATAGGTTTATACGGTTTGAACTTTGCATGACATGAAATAGATATTTACATTGTTTTTCTCAACTTGTTTTCACTTTCACTTGATACATACTTAGCTTGTACTTGAAGCTGTGGGTTACTGATGGTGATTTTATTCTACTTGGATGCATTGGTACCCCCAACATCAAGCGAAAGGATGCAACAACGGCAAGAAGCTCACGGATGTTATAGCACACCATGGACATCATCCACCTCCTCACAGTGGCAAGAAGAGCTCCATGCTGAAGAACATAACACTTGTAGAGATTGTAAAGTATTGTATCTAGTTATTGAACTTGTGGAGCTTTTATGTTAGAGCTTATTATGTGTTATTTGTACATCACGAGCTCTGTATCGAATTTGGTTGATAATATTTGAAGTATTTCATGTGTTTTCTGTGTGCCAATTTAATACTTGGTATTTATTTACGTCAAATTAGAAAATGAAGAATATGGCCCTAACAACTAGGAAACAATACCAGAATCTGACAATGGGGACCCACCTAACTAGTGAACCCATTTTATAAAAAAAAGAAAACGGAAACTATTGAGACAAAAAGCCCATGACCCAAAAATAAAAAGGCTGCAATGTTGGGCTTGGCCCATGAAGCCGACCAAAATTAACAAGGAAAAAAATATAATAAATGGGCTGAATTAATGGGCTCGGCCCATATAGACACTTAATTGGACCCGGCTGATTCTTGTAAATGACCTTTTCATTTGGTCGCAATTTTTCCACGTCGGTTCCGACGTGGCCTGGGCAGACAGCTAGCAACCAAAACGAAAGGTCGTTGGACCAACGAACATTCTTTTGCTCATTGCCTTCAACTTTGGCCAATCTAATTTTTGTCACAAAAAGGTCACAAATAAAAAACAATGACCTTTCAACGACCAATAGTGATGGTCGCAAGTTGACATATTTCTTGTAGTGTGCCTCGATCTCTTCTTCTCCACGCTCGTCTGAACGCGGACGTCGCCGCCACCTCCTCGTCATTTGGCCACCATCGTCCCTGCCCCGAGCGATGGTGTCCAAGAGAACCGTCGTGGTTGACTTCATCGTCCACGCCCTCAAGATCGAGCCAATGAGCACTGCACCGCTGGATCGACCTCATCTTCTTCCACGGGCCCCGCAGGCGATCTTCTTCAGCCCCCTCCACCCTGCAGGTCCTAAGCTAACGTCGGGCCCTCTTGTGCCTCCCCGATGAGTGTCCGCTTCTTTCCCTCTGTTTTCACGCTCGCGCGTGCCGCCTAGCCCTAGTCCCCATCGTGGCCGAAGCTCGTTGCCACCGGCAATGGCACGACCGCAACCATAGCCACCGCAGCTTGCGCCCGAGCACTGCATCGAGCCCCTAGAGCTCGTAGGAACCCAACGCCACCACTCACTGCTCCTGTGGTGCCCTCTAGCATAAAATCCGTCCATGGCCAAACTCCTGCGACTGCCCAAGTGGTCGCCGCCGCCATTCTAGCCTTCCTTTGGTGGAACCAGTGCAACCAATCGACGCGGCGTGGACCGCCCGTTCGAACGACACCGGTCGCGCTCTTTTTGGCCCCCGATGGCGAAATCCTAATGCGAGCCAGAGCCCTCTGCTACCCCTTGAGCATCATTGGTTTTCCCTTGAAGAGGAAAGGGTGATGCAGCAAAGTAGTGTAAGTATTTCCCTCAGTTTTTGAGAAGCTACACGCAAATCCCTCGTACCTCCACAAACAAATAAGAACCTTGCAACCAACGCGATAAAGGGGTTGTCAATCCCTTCACGGCCACTTGCAAAAGTGAGATCTAGTAGAGATAATAAGATAAACATTTTTGGTATTTTTATGATATAGATTGGAAAGTAAAGATTGCAAAATAAAATAGATCAAAAACTTATATGATGGAAAATAGACCCGGGGACCATAGGTTTCACTAGTGGCTTCTCTCAAGATAGCATAAGTATTACGGTGGGTGAACAAATTACTGTCGAGCAATTGATAGAAAAGTGCATAGTTATGAGAATATCTAGGCATGATCATGTATATAGGGATCACGTCCGCGACAAGTAGATCGAAACAATTCTGCATCTACTACTATTAGTCCACTCATCGACCGCTATCCAGCATGCATCTAGAGTATTAAGTTCATAAGAACAGAGTAACACATTAGGCAAGATGACATGATGTAGAGGGATAAACTCAAGCAATATGATATAAACCCCATCTTTTTATCCTCGATGGCAACAGTACAATACGTGCCTTGCTGCTCCTGCTGTCACTGGGAAAGGACACCGCAAGATTAAACCCAAAGCTAAGCACTTCACCCATTGCAAGAAAGATCAATCTAGTAGGCCAAACCAAACTGATAATTCGAAGAGACTTGCGAAGATAACAAATCATACATAAAAGAATTTAGAGGAGATTCAAATATTGTTCATAGATAATCTTGATCATAAACCCACAATTCATCGGATCTCGACAAACACACCACAAAAAGAATTACATCGAATAGATGTCCAAGAAGATCGAGGACAACTTTGTATTGAGATCCAAAGAGAGAGAAGAAGCCATCTAGCTAATAACTATGGACCTGAAGGTCTGAGGTAAACTACTCACACTTCATCGGAGAGGCTATGATGTTGATGTAGAAGCCCTCCGTGATCGATTCCCCCTCCGATGGAGCGCCGGAAAAGGCCCCAAGATGGGATCTCACGTGTACAGAAGGTTGCAGCGGTGGAAATAGGGTTTCATGGCGCTCCTGGATGTTTTCAGGGTATATGAGTATATATAGGCGAAAGAAGTCGGTCAGGAGAGCCACGAGGGGCCCACAAGGGTGGGGGGCGCGCCTACCCCCTGGGCGCGCCTCCCTGCCTCGTGGCCGCCTTGTTTCTTTCTTGACGTCCACTCCAAGTCTCCTGGATTGCGTTTCTTCCAAAAATAACTCTCCCAAAGGTTTCATTCCTTTTGGACTCCGTTTGATATTCCTTTTCTGGGAAACACTGAAATAGGCAAAAAACAACAATTTGGACTGGGCCTCCGGTTAATAGGTTAGTCCCAAAAATAATATATAAGT
This sequence comes from Triticum dicoccoides, assembly GCF_002162155.2. Lineage (NCBI taxonomy): Eukaryota > Viridiplantae > Streptophyta > Magnoliopsida > Poales > Poaceae > Triticum > Triticum dicoccoides. The sequence goes on from NC_041385.1 coordinate 198,584,189, forward strand.
GTATAGTAAAGCCCATTAAACATCCAAAACAGGTTATATAATAGCATGGAACAATAAAAAATTATAGATACGTTGTAGATGTATCACCCTCCATCGCGGGAGAGGCTTGCCGGCGCAACTCCGGTGCCGCCCACCGACGTGGCCAGCCTGGGGCCACCACTGAGTCACTGACCGGTGGCCCCCAGTGGCCCAGCTGACCCCATTGACTGGTTTGACCAGTCAACGGTGCTAACTGGGCAGCCCCAGACACTGACTGGTGGGACCCTCCCCTAAAACTAATTCAGTTAGTTAATTTATACTAATTAGTCACCGATAGTGGGCACCGGTTAGTTAATTATTTAATTAGTTTAATTTTAAAACCCTGTTAGCCCCACTGTCAATGACAGGTGGGACCCAGCTGTTAGGTTTGACATGAGTCAGCTGGGTTGAATGCTGATGTCACTTTCACATCATGCTGATGCAATAATTCCTTTTTTGAATTAATTTAAATAATAATAATTTCAAAAAATGTTTAAAAAATTGAAAAATAATATAAAATAATCTATAATTAAGATGAAAATAATTTATATACGAAAATTGCTCAAAAAAACCAACGAACTTGAATACGCAATCCGTTCATCTATCACATGCCCCTAGCATGATGAACATGTAACCGTCCCCTCTCTTTCATCTGTTCGGAAAATGCCTAACACCGGGAAAACATTCCCGGATGTTTTCCCTCTCCGTCTTCAATGTGTAGTGATGCGTTACACCCTTAGCACTGCATCTGGTCATGCCTTGCATCGTCATGCATCTGTTTGCTTTATATTTATTGTTCTTCCCCTGTTTCTCTCCGGTAGACACCGAGATTGACGCTGCTCCTGACGTCGACTACACCCCTGACGACGAGTCCTTTTCAGCAGAGCTTCCAGGCAGGCAAAACCCCATTGATCATCTCGACATCGCCCATTGCCTACTCTATTATGCTTGCATTAGAACTCCTACCACTTTTTGTATGATCCTAGTCTGATGGATAGCCTGATTTTGTAACCTGCAATTGTTACCATACCTGCTTATCCTAAACTACTTAATGTAGGTTGGTTAGTGATCCAGCAGTGACCCCTCACCTTGTTTGAGTTGCCCCCGCTTTATGACCGAGGACTTGATCAATGTGATTGACATCCAGGGCCCATGTGACGCCCCCGATTCAATCGTACACTAATAATACACGCAAACGTGTACGATCAAGATCAGGGACTCACGGGAAGATATCATAACACTCTAAAAATAAAATAATTTAGTATTTTATAAAATACCAAAGGCATTTAATAATGTTTTAGTTACCGCTTAAATCATTTTAGAGCATTCAAACCTTTTATGAACATGTGGTTTCTCCACCATAATTACCTATGCATTTTTTGGCACAACCCGAACATTTGAGTTTTAATATTTGAAAACCATTATCGTTTGACTTGATTTTGAATTTGGATTTGGAACGTTTTCGAATCAACGCGACTTTATCAACAGTAACCGAGGTGGCGTGGCATCATTAGTAGAGGTTGACTGTAGCTTAATTATCCGGGCGTCACAATTCTCCTCCACTACAAGAAATCTCGTCCTGAGATTTAAGAGGGGGGCTAGGGGGGAAAGGTCTGGTTACGAAATCCTAACGAATCTTCTCGTCTTTGGTTGCTCTTCTCGAAGAGGTGGATCCATTATGTTGAAGTCTTCATTTCTCTGCTCCAGGTCATCATGATGGAGTCGTCATACTTTCTTCGGGATCTCCAACGTACTAACGAATCAATAAGGGGCAGCTCGGCTACGATAGAATTCTTATGAGGGAACAATCTGGGGTTAACCCATGAATGGGCATAAGAGTATCTCTCGAGTTGAACCTATAAAATACAACGAGAGTAAGGTACGAAGGTACATAAGAGGTTCCACGCGGATAGATAGTTGCTCAAAGCCTGAACCAAAGTGAGAAAGGGGTTCAGAGCAGCGAGGGTACCTGTTGCGTCTGATACCAGAATAGAGCACTAGGAAGGTGACCCATGAATTAAATACAAAGCCAAGCGTGAGGAATAACCATTAGAAACAAGGTTGTATAGGGGAGTCAGGTTTCGATCCAGTGGACCTGTGGGTTGTGGGCCCACCATGTGGGTTGAAAGTAGGAAGGGTGGTGACATCTTGCACAGCCGCGACAGGGAGGCATGCCAGTGATTAGCTTGTCAGCTATGCCGGCAACAATGTCGGTACCAAGGACGGGGAACGAAGAGAGCAATTTTCCTGCTTGTTGAACAAGGCGAACCAATTGGCAAAGTTATCACCCATCGGTGGTTACCGGAATGTCATCAACAATAGTAACAGGATCTTACAGACATAATGGTACAACAAGGTGCCTACCTAAGCAGGGAATTATCTCTGCTTAGTTAAGTCAGATTCAGGAAAGGTTAAACAAAAGAATGGAAAGGAGAACATGATTATCAGATTAAACAGAACAATGGAAAGGAAAATTGTGATTACACACAATTATTAGGAGTAAATCCTTCCCATGTACAAGCAGAACATGGCATACAGGGTAGGAGAGCAAGTACCCAACCTTCTAGATAAGAGGCAAGGATTAATCAAGATGTTACCCATACAACGGTGTTTGGATAACTGACCAAGAAACATTTAGCATCGCGCCTCCAATGTTCTTGTTGAAGAGCGAGGTATCATGGTCATGCTTCGAGGTAGCAATGATATCAAGGGCCAGACTTTGGATACGCAAATGATCCATCAGGAGCAACTTATAGAATAAGTCTTATAATTTCCTCATGGAAGAAAGGATAACCTTACAGAAAAGGAATCTATAACAATAGGGCCTCCGGCCAGGTGTGCTAGGCATGACATCACCTTACAGGGTCATGTAAAGATGTTTATAACTCCTGGAAATATGTTCCAACCATAATATCTGATCGAGATTCAGATCTGATTGGTGTCAGGATACCTCAGACTCAGGATGTCTGAGAAGAAAAGGTGCAACACAAATTGCCGAGATGACAATGTAAGATTCTCGGGAATTGGACTATGGAAACGAGTTCCGAAACAAGAGTTCATCATCAAACCAAGGAGAGGATGAGGGGGTGGCTGATGAACTAAACCACAATTCATCGAGATTTCCAAAAGATGGATTTCCACAATCATGTGAACAAAGAGATAACAATTGTTAGATCAAATGATATAATGAGGTATGCTTGAGGAAAATATACCTAGTTAAACATTGGTTGAAAGGTGCACCCGAAATATGGACTTAGGTAGCATGATCAATGTTAGAATGGTGATTCGATAACCAATGGTCTAAGAATGAAATACCGACCATTAACTTCAAACAATAGGGTTGCTAGAAGTTTTGAATTCACACATCATAGTCCAGTTGTCGGTGTTCCGGTTAGAAACAACAGGGAGGGACCAAGGAATGAACGGAGATGGCGAGAAGTAATAATATATCAAGAATTCTCAAGAGGTGGAGCAATTATCACAACATCCTTGACATACAAGGTGGTAATACTTCAAGGTAGAACGTACTACAAGCTCGATAGCAAGTTGCATCCACAACATAAACAAGTTTATGATGAAAGAGAGATAAGGATGTTGTCGATGGTAACTCAAATTACCAAGGGACGAGGATGGTACTTACCATCATAAATTTGGTTGATATCCTGGAAGGAGTCAAAATGTTGATTATGATCATCACAACAAATTTTGTCGAGAGGCTTCACGAAGAAGCAATCGAACAACAATGACATCTAGCAAAAGAAATGGTGAAGCGAAGGTTTACTGGAATCACGGATACGACACAGACTCGAAACCAAGCTTGCTGCCGAGGTGAAACGATAAGACAAGGAAGATCAACGTAAGCTTAGCTCATCGCCGAAAGTTATGCTCCGGGAATAAGGACCAGGTAGCACAGTTAAATTCAGCATGATAATGATATAGCCAATTAGGCTAGGAATGACTTCAAGGATTATTAAATCATAAGTAACGAAAATTACTTGAGTTACTGAATCGGAGTGCAGATTCGATTCACTTATCGGTGTTCTTGAGTGACTAATAACTCAGACCCGAGGGAAATTGAAATCGGCGAGAATAATAGTTGATGAAGAACTCATAAGAAGTTGTGTAGTTTCGTAATATTCTCGAGATGCCAGGGGTATTACTCGAAGGTAGAGCAGAATAGAGGTTGCACAGGTGTATTAATCTATAGAAGACAAGTAATTTAAGTTGTCGAGAAAAGGAATTAAGGAATAATAATATTGCCAGAACCATGATTGCAAAAGACCAGATCCAAGATATAAGATGAACTTATACCAAGGGAATAATTACTTTAAGAGAAGCTTCCATGATAAGATCTACATCGTGTCCATGGGCATTAACACAAAGTTCAAGGTCGACTCCCACTTTTCCAATGCATGACCATTCATTCACTGCTCTTATTAAAAAAATGATTTCAGTGTCAAAAACCTACCTGGTGAATTACCAGAGGAGTATAACCCGCGAAAACTTTCGAGTTCACACAGATTAAGGAAGGCATAGGTTCAACCCATTGGGGCTTCTTAGAACATATACCATGAACTTCAGGAGTAATTAACACAAGCTCAAAGTAGAGCATGTTTGAAAAAAGTAGAGGATACAATTTACTAAAGGCATTATGTATCGGGTAAAGAACTCATAAGAATTTTGGTTGTGAAGGACACTGTCGGATAATAACCCGGCAATGGGTACGGCGGTCCACAACGAGGCTGATGTGAGTATCGGTACTCAATTAGAGGAAGAAAGAATGCAAATGCATCAGATTATAGAACATCAGAATAATTCGATGCTTAGATAACAAAGGAATTATGATTTCCAAAACGAAGGATCGGAAGCAGTCGCTCTGATCAAGGATGGATAAGTTGGATAGACCAGAGGCACAATTGGCGACAAATAGTTTGGTCGAGAACCAGCTCATGTTCAAAAATGATGTCTGAGCCGGAAAGATAATTTAGAAGGGTTGATAGATGCTTGTGTGCATTCGCACACATGTTGAATCAATAGGATCAAAATGACGGTGTCAAAAGATACTAGTGTATATTGCCAGATATATGGGAAGCATCCATAATGCTAGTAGACAAGTATTTGTAGAGCAATAAAGCTGCTAAAGGTTTTCGGAGGATTGAATAGTATTTTGAAGACTTTTGCGAAACACGTAAACAACTGGGGATGGGCGGATATTCGATAAGTGCGAGGAATTATCCGTAGGGGTATTCAGGTGGAAAAGAACTACAAGGCAGTAGGCACAAAATATTCTCGGGGTATCTTGTAATAACAAGATCGACTGGGAATAAAAGTAAGCACGACAGGTGTAAGTATTTATCCATAGGGCTATTTCGGTGGTAGGGAGTTGCAAAAGCAACGGGCACAAGGTCTCGAGAGAAAATCGGAGAGTATCTTCGAAATCCTTCGGTGCACCAAGTAATCATCTGGACTGAAGAGGCTCTCCCGGAGAAAGTATTATCGAGAACCTAGAGTCAGAGTTAGTAACAATTGTTTAACCCGAATAGAAGAGAGATCAGAGTCCCAGAGTAAAGGTCGAGGAGTAAAAGATCCTAGTACCACCCAATGGCGACGTGGGCCCTTAAGCCACACAGCCATATTAGTAAAACTTTTTGCAATGTCTAGACTCGACTTCGGCCAAAGACTTGGAAAGGGGATTCCTACAGGCAGTCGGCTCTGATACCAACTTGTGACGCCCCCGATTCAATCGTACACTAATCATACACGCAAACGTGTACGATCAAGATCAGGGACTCACGGGAAGATATCACAACACTCTAAAAATAAAATAATTTAGTATTTTATAAAATACCAAAGGCATTTAATAATGTTTTAGTTACCGCTTAAATCATTTTAGAGCATTCAAACTTTTATGAACGTGTGGTTTCTCCACCATAATTACCTATGCATTTTTTGGCACAACCCGAACATTTGAGTTTTAATATTTGAAAACCATTATCATTTGACTTGATTTTGAATTTGAATTTGGAACGGTTTCGAATCAACGCGACTTTATCAACAGTAACCGAGGTGGCGTGGCATCATTAGTAGAGGTTGACTGTAGCTTAATTATCCGGGCGTCACAGCCCAACACAACACATCACACCCCCTTAGTTGTACGCAACTGCAGGGTTAATATCGAGTGCCGAGGGTGATACCTCATATAGCACTTCTGATGAAATCTCTGAAGTGTAGTTGATCGGTCGTGGTCTTTGAGGGTGATTCCTCCTTCACCACTCCTGATACGACTCTGTCGTGCAACACCTCTAGTGTGAACCTTGAGGGTGATTCTTCCTAGTTCACCTTGATAGTTACATCGAGAAGGTTTTTGTCGAGGGTGATTCCTCGACTTTCCCCCCTTGATGTTATAGACACCCGGTTACTTTGACTTTACTACAGAACCGTACTGATTTTGGGTCGGCCCTGAGGGGTACCCGAGAGAGTGATGTGAAGTCAGGTTGATCTGGAGGGTACCTGCGAGATAACTATGCAGCACGGGCGGGCATTCCTCGCCCTTGTTGTAAGTCTGTGAGACAGGGCGACGAGACCACATATCATGGATGATTTATCGTTACCGTGTGCTCCCAAGACACTAATGTTTTGGATATGTGATCCGAGTAGGCCTCTGGCCTTTTTCGCACTGACCACCATGCCAGAATAAGTATGGGCACTCTGCGTCATATGTATCAGCCGAAAGCTCTCCGGACGTCAGTGATGGAGCGACGGGCGCCACAGTGGTCCCCGTAAGCACCTGCTTTGTATAAGGAGGTTGCCAGCACTGATCCCGGCTTCCCTTGCAACGTGCAGGAGTGCAAAGGGAGATGTTCCCAAGTCCCCTGCGCGCTTAGGATGTAGACCTGCATGCTGGCCTCTTTGTCGAGCCTAGGTAGGACTACAGTGTGTCGATCAGCCGAGGACGGGTGTGATCTGATGGTGTGCCTGGCCAGAGCTATTCGAGCGTGTTGGGTAAGTTTGTGCACCTCTGCAGGGAAGTTAATCTATTCGAACAACCATGTCCACGATAACGGACACTCGAAGTTGTATCTCGATCGATACAACTAGAACTTGATGGTGAGGCATGAAATGGATATGATGGCTTCGGGATTTCTTTTTTGCAAGGAGTCGAGAAAGGATCTCTGATTGCTAATGCTACAACATACTTGCTAATTATAATATGTTATCCTGTACTCTTCTAAATGCTAAAGATGCTTGAAGATGCTAGTCTTTGGTCGGCTAGGCCTTTGTCTCTATTCTGGTATTTCTGCAGTTCAGTCCACAGATACAACCCATTCCTTTGATACTGATGCATACTTAGCATAGATCTGATGTAAGTCTTGCAAGTACTTTGGATGAGTAACCACGGTTGCTTTGCTACCTCTTTTCCCCTATACCCGATTGCTGTGATCAAATGACAGATCCCAAGAGCCAGACTCCTCCACTGATGGCTACTACTACCCAGAGGGTGCCTACTACTATGTGTAGACTGCCGACGACCAGGAGTATTTAGGAGGCTCCTAGGCAGGAGGCCTTGCCATTATGATCATGTTACTTTTGTGCTAGCCTTCTTATGGCAAACTTGTTGAACTTATGTCTGTACTCAAATATTGTTGCTTTCGCTAACTCGTTTGTATTCAAGCCCTCGAGGCCCATGGCTTGTAATATAAGGCTTGTATGTCTTTAATTTGTGTTTAGAGTTGTGTTGTGATATCTTCCTGTGAGTTCCTGATCTTGATCATACACATTTGCATATATGATTAGTGTACGATTGAATCAGGGGTGTCAAAAGTTGGTATCAGAGCCGACTGCCTGCAGGAACCCCCTTCCAACTCCTTGGCCGAAGTTGAGTCTAGTATTTGAAAAACTTTTACTAACATGATTGTGTGGCTTATGGGCCCGCGTCACAAATGGGTGGTATTAGGATCTTTTATTCCTCGTGTACACTCTGGGACTCTAATCTCTCCTTTACTCGTGTTAAATGATTTTGCTAACTCAAACATTAGGGTCTCGTGATCCTTTCTTGAATTGGGAGCCAGGCTCTACTTCATAGTGTTCACGGACCGCATGATCCTTTTATTGTGGACATCCTGTGTTGTCCCTTGCATATTCTTTGCTCCAGCAGTTTTCTCCGACGTGATGTAGCCTTTGCTATTTATCGTTGTCATATCCCTGCACCGCATGCCTGCGCTTCGCCTAGTGGTCTAGCTGCGTGTGTTTTTGAACTCATGCTGCCGATTTTATCCAACTCTGTGCGTGGATCTGTATGTCATGTTTGACTACTATGATGTATCTATCACACCTATTTTTGTGCATGATACTTCATGAATGATTCTTTATCTCTTCAAGTTCTCAATGATGAACTACCCCTGTTGCCTTTAAGCAGGATGGTTAGACCTGCTGGTCATGGCCGTGGGGGAAACGCTCCACCACTGCCCGAATTCATGGCTGGAATGACACAACAGTTTGAGATGAATCGCCAGTTCATGGAAGGAGTCATGACTCAGTTCCCGTGCCCCAATATGAATCAACAACCAGCCCCAGTAACACTGCAAGATTTTGTGTGCCTCAACCCTGTCGTCTACCACAAATCAACTCATCCCCTTGATGCTGACGACTGGCTTCATGACATCACTTTCAAGCTAGAGTCTGCTGATGTCGCCCCTGCCAATTATATCACCTTCGTGGCATATTATCTGAAGGGTCTTGTTGCTCAATGGTGGGACAACCACAAGCGTACTCTACCTGCTGGGACATCCATGTCTTGGCCGGATTTCCAAGATGCTTTCCGTGCCCGCTTCATTCCTCAGGGAATCATGAATAGGATGAAGAGAGAGTTTCGCAACCTCACCCAAGGCAACAAGACTGTAGATGCTTATCAGTGGGAGTTCCTGTACTTGCCGCATGATGCTGAAGAAGACATTGCTACTGATGCACGCAAACATGAAAAGTTCCAAGATGGACTTCAAGTTGACATCAAGCTAGCACTGCTCGTTCATGACTTTGCCGACTTTGCCACCTTGGTGAACAAGGTCATTCAGGTCGAGACTGGTCTACGGGAACATCAGGGATCCCTCAGGCGCAACCGTGATGCTGGCTCATCTTCGGTCCCGTCCTTGCAGAAGCATCAGATTTGGATCCCCCACAGCATGTATCGTCCAACTGCACCTGCTCCAAGACAGTACTATGCTGCTCCTCGTCTGCCTCCTCCACCACGGAGGCAGCCTCTTCAAGCTGTACCACCCCAAGCTCTTGCTTCCAACCCTGATGATGTGATGTGCTTCAAGTGTGGCCGTCCAGGTCACCGTGCTAGAGAATTCTACTAGAATCATCACCAGCTTGCTTTGCCTGCAGCTGGTTGTGGTAACAATAAGTCCCACAACAACAATGCTAGGCCTTATGGTTCGTGGTTAGGCTAACCACGTTGATCTGATTGAAGCTCAAGACCATTCTGCTACTATGATGGGTAATCTCCTTGTTAATTCAGTACTAGCTTCTGTTTTATTTGATTCAGGAGCATCACATTCTTTCCTATCAGAAGATTTTGCATTCATGCATGGCATTAAATATGTAGAGATGAACATGTCACTAGTGGTACACACCCCTTCGGGCCAATGCCGAATCACTATGGTTAGCCACGATGTCCCCATTGAAATCGAATTGTTGGAATTTCATGCCTCCCTAATTATTCCGAAGTCTTCCAATATTGACCTTATTCTGGGAATGGATTGGCTGAAAGTGCTTACTGCTTTTATTGTGCCACTAACACTGTCCACCTTTGATGTATACTACGCAACTTTATTCTTATGTTCTGAATAAATAAAAACAACAAGGTAGCAAATAGTAAAAGGGCACAAAAACGGAATTTACAATGCTTGAAAATGAGGCCTAGGGTCCATACTTATGCTAGTGCAATCTCTCAACAGTGCTAATATAATTGGATCCTATAACCATCCCTCAAAGTGAGATGAAGAATCACTCCAAAGTTCCTATCTAGCGGAGAACATAAGAATAAATTGTTTGTAGGGTACGAAACCGCCTCAAAGCGATTCTTTCCGTTCGATCTATTCAAGAGTTCGTACTAAAATAACACAAAGCTATTCTTTCCGTTCGATCTATCCTAGAGTTCGTACTAAAATAACACCAAAGCAAATTCATTCATAATACCCAGTCCATCACAAAGAACTCCAAAGAGTGCCCCAAGATTTCTATAGGAGAAACAAAGACAAGAACGTGCATCAACCCCTATGTATAGATTACCCCAATGTCACCTCCGAAATCCACAAGTTGAGTACCAAAACATATATCAAGTGAATCAATATGATACCCCATTGTCACCACAAGTATTCAATTGCAAGACATATATCAAGTGTTCTCAAATCCATAAAAGTATTCAATCCAATGACAACAAAATCTCAAAGGGAAAAACTCAATTCATCACAACAAGATAGAAAGGGGAAAACACCATATGATCCGACTATATTAACAAAGCCCGCGATACATCAAGATCATGCCATCTCAAGAACATGAGAGAGAGATTAAACACATAGCTACTGGTACAAACCCTCAGCCCCGAGGGTGGACTACTCCCTCCTCATCGTGGTGGCCACCGGGATGATGAAGATGGCCAACAATGATGATCTCCCCTCCGGCAGGGTGCCGAAACGGGGTCTAGACTGGGTCTCGTGGATAAAGAGGCCTTGGCGGAACTTCTGATCTAGGGCTACCCCAAAGGGTTTTGGAATATTTGGGATTTTATAGGGTAAAGAGGCGGTCCAGGGGGCACCCGATGTGGGCAGCTGATACGTCTCCGTCGTATCTATAATTTTTGATTGTTCCATGCCAATATTTTACAACTTTCATATACTTTTGGCAACTTTTTATATTACTTTTGCGACTAACATATTGATCCAGTGCCCAGTGCTAGTTCCTGTTTGTTGCATGTTTTATGTTTCGCAGAAACCCAATATCAAACGGAATCCAAATGGGATAAAAACGGAAAGAGAATTATTTTGGAATATTTGGGATTTTCCGAAGGAAGAATCAACGCGAAACGGTGCCCGAGGTGGCCAGGAGATAGGGGGCGCGCCCACCCCCCTGGGCGCGCCTATCACTCTCCTGGGCCACCCGTAAGGCGGTTGACGCTCTTCTTTTGCCGCAAGAAAACTAATTTTACGAGAAAAATCTGGGCAAAAGATTCACCCCAATCGGAGTAACAGATCTCCGGATATAAAAGAAACGGTGAAGGGGAAGGATCTGGGAACGCAGAAACAGAGAGATAGATCCAATCTCGGAGGGGCTCCCGCCCCTCCCAAGCCATGGGAGCCAAGGACCAGAGGGGAAACCCTTCTCCCATCTAGGGAGAAGGTCAAGAAAGAAGAAGAAGAAGGGGGTCTCTCTCCCCCTTGCTTTCGGTGGCGCCGGAGCGCTGCCGGGGGCCATCATCATCACCACGATCTTCACCAACACCGCCGTCATCTTCACCAATGTCTCCATCACCATCCCCCTTCTATATTCAGCAATCCACTCTCCCGCAACCCGCTCTACCCTCTACTTGAACATGGTGCTTTATGCTTCATATTATTTTCCAATGATGTGTTGCCATCCTATGATGTCTGAGTAGATTTTCGTTGTCCTATTGGTGGTTGATGAATTGCTATGATTGATTTAATTTGCTTGTGGTTATGTTGCTGTCCTTTGGTTCCCATCATATGAGCGCGCGGGTGGATCACACCATAGGGTTAGTTGTATGTTGATAGGACTATGTATTGGAGGGCTAGAGTGACAGAAGCTTCAACCTAGCATAGAAATTGATGCATACGGGATTGAAGGGGGACCAACATATCTTAATGCTATGGTTGGGTTTTACCTTAATGAATGTTAGTAGTTGCGTATGCTTGCTAATAATTCCAATCATAAGTGCATAGAATTCCAAGTTAGGGATGACATGCTAGCAGTGGCCTCTCCCACATAATACTTGCTATCGCTCTAGTAAAGTATTCAATTGCTTAGGGACAATTCCACAACTCCTACCACCACTTTTCCACACTTGCTATATTTACTTTATTGCATCTTTATTTAAACAGCCCCTACTTTTTATTTAAGTGTTCTTTATTATCTTGCAAACCTATCCTATCACACCTACAAAGTACCTCTAGTTTCATACTTGTTCTAGGTAAAGCGAACATCAAGCGTGCGTAGAGTCGTATCAGTGGCCGATAGGACTTGAGAGAGTATTTGTTCTACCTTTAGCTCCTTGTTGGGTTCGACACTCTTACTTATCGAAAGCGGCTACAACTATCTCGTATACTTGCGGGTTATCAAGACCTTTTTCTGGCGCCGTTGCCGGGGAGTCATAGCGTGGGGTGAATATTCTCGTGTGTGCTTGTTTGCTTTATCACTAAGTAATTTTTATTTTCTGTTCTAAGTTGTTCTCTATCTTTAGTTATGGATATGGAACACGAAATACCAAAAAAAATTAGGTCTACTTGCTGCTCATGGATATGGGGAACCTCCTAAAACCCTCGATGATCGTTATGTGAAAGATATTATGTACTACTTTAATAATCCTGAGAAAACCCCATTCAACTATGTTATGGGAGTAACGTTGGATCAACGTGAATACTTTAGGGATTATCGCTTGACACAAAAAGGGAAACTATTATGGTATCAAATTCATATTACGTTGGTATGCTCGTCAACTTTGCTTGATACATGATTATACTTGTTGCTCTAGGATGAAGGCTCCACACCTTCCCTTTTCATGCAAATTCAATGATAATAAAACCTTGGCTTCTTATGCTAATGGTATCTATGATTACTATGATGTGGAACAAATAGAAGAATTTGTTGCTTTTATGGGTGCTTATGAGATTGAATCTATGTTTAAAGAGTTTGATGATGCAGTTTATCGACCTGAAAATTTTGCTATACTTAGATATTGCTTTAAAAATTATGAATACAATTACAATATTAATGCATTTATTGAGAAAGTCTCCGCTGTCCAAGAAGAGACTAATATTTTCAGGAATGTATGGAAGAAGAAAATGATGAAAATGTGAGCTCATTGGATGAAAAGATGATGAGGAGAGCGAAGAACAAAAGGAGGAAGAGCGGATTGATCACCCGTGCCCACCTTCTAATGAAAGTAACTCTTCAACTCACACATTGTTTAATTCCCCTTCATGTTTACCGAAGGATGATTGCTATGATCCCTTGAATTTGTTTGAAATATCCCTTTTTGATGATGCTTGCTATGCTTGTGGCCAAGATGCCAATATGAATTATGCTTATGGAGATGAACTTGCTATAGTTCCTTATGTTAAACATGAAATTGTTGCTATTGCACCCACGCATGATAGTCCTATTATCTTTTTGAATTCTCTGGACTACACTATATCAGAGAAGTTTGCGCTTAGTAAGGATTATATTGATGGGTTGCCTTTTACCATTCCACATGATGATTTTGATGAATATAATATGCATGTGCTTGCTGCTCCTACTTGCAATTGTTATGAGAGAGGAACTATATATCCACCTCTCCATGTTTCTAATATGATAAAATTGCAAGAAACGGCTTATACAATGCATTGGCCTTTACTTGGTGTGCATGAATTGTTATTTTATGACATGCGATGCATAGGAAGAGAGTTAGACTTTGTTGCTGCATGATATATGTTACTTTGTGCTCACTACTAAATCACAAATCATTGTTAATTAAAATTGGCTTCGATATACCTTGGGATCCGGGTGGATCCATTACTTGAGCACTATATGCCTAGCTTAATGGCTTTAAAGAAAGCGCTGCCAGGGAGACAACCCGGAAGTTTTAGAGAGTCATTTATTTCTGTTGAGTGCTTTATATAGTCTAAAAACAAAAAAATAAAGAGGGGAACCTAAAAACTTTTCAAAAAGGAAAGTGAAAGTGAGAAAGACAAGCATTGTTGAAGTGGGAGCTAGCCTTGAACTTTGTTCATGCTCACGGAAACTTTGTGAATTTTGATTACAGAAACTTTTCATCAAATATAATTATCCCATTGTATAATTCCATTGTTTTATAAAAACAATGTGCCAAGGTTTGCCTTTAGGATGTTTATGATGCTTGTTGGTTTGTACGGTGCAGGACAGAAACTTTGGGTGTAGTGCGCGATTTTACATTTTTCACTGGAACGTCAATTGGTTCTGATTCCTTTTGAAATGTACTTATATACAACTTTTTTATTTTTCCTAATTTTGGTAGAATTTTTGGGGTACTAGAAGTATGGTGGATGTTCAGATTGCTACAGACTGTTCTGTTTTTAACAGATTCTGTTTTTGATGCATAGTTTGCTTGTTTTGATGAATCTATCAACTTATATCAGTGGATTAAGCCATGAAGAAGTTATGTTACAATAGACACAATGCAAAAACAAAATACGAATTGGTTTGAAACAGTAGAGTAGTGATTTGCTTTATTATACTAATGGATCTTACCGAGTTTTCTGTTGAAGTTTTGTGTGGATGAAGTGTCTAATCGAGGATGTCTCGATATGAGGAAAAGGAAGAGAGGCAAGAGCTCAAGCTTGGAGATGCCCGAGGCACCCCAAGTAAATATTCAAGGATACTCAAGCGTCTAAGCTTGGGGATGCCCCGGAAGGCATCCCCTCTTTCTTCAACAAGTATCGGTATGTTTTCGTATTCGTTTCGTTCATGCGATATGTGCAAGTCTTGGAGCATCTTTTGCATTTAGTTTTAAATTTTCTTTTGTGCACCATGATGGTATGAGATAGTACTTGGTTGATTTATATAATGCTCATTGCACTTCACTTATATCTTTTGAGTATGGCTTTATAGAATGGTTCATGTGCTTCACTTATATCATTTGAAGTTTGGATTGCCTGTTTCTCTTCACATAGAAAACCGCCATTTGTAGAATGCTCTTTTTCTTCACTTATATTTATTAGAGCGTGGGCATATATTTTGTAGAAAGAATTACACTCTCTTGCTTCACTTATATCTATTTAGAGAGATGACAAGAATTGGTCATTCACATGGTTAGTCGTAAAAACCTACATAAACTTGTAGATCACTGAATATGATATGTTTGATTCCTTGCAATAGTTTTGCGAGATAAAGATGGTGATATTAGAGTCATTCTAGTTGAGTAATTGTGAAATTGAGAAATACTTGTGTTGAGGTTTGCAAGTCCCATAGCATGCACGTATGATGAACCGTTATGTAACGAAGTTGGAGCATGAGGTGTTCTTCGATTGCTTTCCTTATGAGTGGAGGTCGGGATCGCGCGATGGTTAACTCCTACCAACCCTTCCCCTAGGAGCATGCGTAGTAGTACTTTGCTTCGAGGGCAAGTAGACTTTTGCAATAAGTATATGAGTTCTTTATGACTAATGTGAGTCCATGGATTATACACACTCTTACCTTTACACAATTTTCTAGCCTCTACGGTACCGTGCATTGCCCTTCCTCACCTCGAGAGTTGGTGCAAACTTCACCGGTGCATCCAAACCCCGTGACATGATACGCTCTATCACACATAAGCCTCCTTATATCTTCCTCAAAACAGCCACCATACCAACCTATTATGGCATTTCCATAGCCATTCCGAGATATATTGCCATGTAACTTCCATCATCATCATATTCATGACTTGAGCATTCATTGTCATATTGCTTTGCATGACCGTAAGATAGCTAGCATGATGTTTTCATGGCTTGTCCGTTTTTGATGTCATTGCTATGCTAGATCATTGCACATCCCGGTACACCACGGGAAGCATTCATATAGAGTCATATCTTTGTTTGAGATATCGAGTTGTAATATTGAGTTGTAAGTAAATAAAAGTGTGATGATCATCATTATTAGAGCATTGCCCCAGTGAGGAAAGGATGATGGAGACTATGATTCCCCCACAAGTCGGGATGAGACTCCGGACTTTATGAAAAATAAAAGAGGCCAAAGAAGCCCAAATAAAAAAAAGAGGCTAGA
>NC_041385.1:198600339-198665996 GCF_002162155.2 Triticum dicoccoides
AAAACGAGAGAAAAAGAGAGAAGGGGAAATTTTACTATCCTTTTATCACACTTTTGCTTCAAAATAGCACCATGTTCTTCATATAGAGAGTCTCTTGAGTTATCACTTTCATATACTAGTGGGAATTTTCATTATAGAACTTGGCTTGTATATTCCGATGATGGGCTTCCTCAAATGCCCGAGGTCTTCCTGAGCAAGCAAGTTGGATGCACACCCACTTAGTTTTCAGTTTGAGCTTTCATACACTTATAGCTCTAGTGCATCCGTTGCATGGCAATCCCTACTCATTCACATTGATATGTATTGATGGGCATCTCCATAGCCCGTTGATACGCCTAGTTGATGTGAGACTATCTTCTCCCTTTTTGTCCTCACAACCACCACCATATACCACCATAGTGCTATGTCCATGGCTTGCGCTCATGTATTGTGTGAGTGTTGAAAAAGCTAAAGCGCGTTAAAAAGTATGAACCAATTGCTTGGCTGAAACCGGGGTTGTGCATGATGGGAGTATTTTGTGTAATGAAGATGGAGCATAGCCAAACTATATGATTTTGTAGGGATGAGCTTTCTTTGGCTATGTTATTTCGATATGACATAATTACTTAGTTGGTATGCTTGAAGTATTATTGTTTTTATGTTAAATGATAGACTATTGCTTTGAATCACTCGTGTCTTAATATTCATGCCATGATTAGACATAAGATCAAGATTATGCTAGGTAGCATTCCGCATAAAAAATTATGTTTTTTTATCATTTACCTACTCGAGGACAAGTAGGAATTAAGCTTGGGGATGCTGATACGTCTTCGTCGTATCTATAATTTTTGATTGTTCCATGCCAATATTTTACAACTTTCATATAGTTTTGGCAACTTTTTATATTATTTTTGGGACTAACATATTGATCCAGTGCCCAGTGCCAGTTCCTGTTTGTTGCATGTTTTATGTTTCGCAGAAACCCAATATCAAACGGAATCCAAATGGGGTAAAAACGGACGGAGAATTATTTTGGAATATTTGGGATTTTCCGGAGGAAGAATCAACGCGAAATGGTGCCCGAGGTGGCCAGGAGATAGGGGGCGCACCCACCCCCCTGGGCGCGCCTGGCACTCTCCTGGGCCACCCATAAGGCAGTTGACGCTCTTCTTTTTCCACAAGAAAGCTAATTTTATGAGAAAAATATGGGTGAAAGATTCACCCCAATCGGAGTTACGGATCTCCGGATATAAAAGAAACGGTGAAGGGGAAGGATTTGGGAACATAGAAACAGAGAGATAGATCCAATCTCGGAGGGGCTCTCGCCCCACCCAAACCATGGGAGCAAAGGACCAGAGGGGAAACCCTTCTCCCATCTAGGGAGAAGGTCAAGGAAGGAGAAGAAGAAGGGGGGCTCTCTCCCCCTTGCTTCCGGTGGCGCCGTAGCACTGCCGGGGGCCATCATCATCATCGCGATCTTCACCAACACTGCCGTCATCTTCACCAACGTCTCCATCACCTTCCCCCTTCTATATTCAGCGGTCCACTCTCCCGCAACCCGCTGTACCCTCTACTTGAACATGGTGCTTTATGCTTCATATTATTTTCCAATGATGTGTTGCCATCCTATGATGTCTGAGTAGATTTTCGTTGTCCTATTGGTGGTTGATGAATTGCTATGATTTACTAAATTTGCTTGTGGTTATGTTGTGTCCTTTGGTGCCCATCATATGAGCGCGCCGTGGATCACACCATAGGGTTAGTTGATGTTGATAGGACTATGTATTGGAGGGCTAGAGTGACAGAAGCTTCAACCTATCATAGAAATTGATGCGTACGGGATTGAAGGGGGACCAATATATCTTAATGCTATGGTTGGGTTTTACCTTAATGAACATTAGTAGTTGCGGATGCTTGCTAATAGTTCCAATCATAAGTGCATAGAATTCCAAGTCAGGGATGACATGCTAGCAGTGGCCTCTCCCACATAATACTTGCTATCGGTCTAGTAAAGTAGTCAATTGCTTAGGGACAATTCCACAACTCCTACCACCACTTTTCCACACTCGCTATATTTACTTTATTGCATCTTTATTTAAACAGCCCCTACTTTTTATTTAAGTGTTCTTTATTATCTTGCAAACCTATCCTATCACACCTACAAAGTACCTCTAGTTTCATACTTGTTCTAGGTAAAGCGAACGTCAAGCGTGCGTAGAGTCGTATCAGTGGCCGATAGGACTTGAGAGAGTATTTGTTCTACCTTTAGCTCCTCGTTGGGTTCGACACTCTTACTTATGAAAAGAGGCTACAAGTATCCCGTATACTTGCAGGTTATCAGCAGCACCCACCAGGGCACGCTTGGGCCTCCTGGCGCGCCCTGGTGGGTGCTGCTCCCCTCGAGCAACCCCAAGGTGCTTCCTTTGCCCACTGGCTTTCTTTTGGCCCCAAAAAATCCTCCAGGAGTTTCGTTGCATTTGGACTCTGTTTGATATTGATTTCCTGCAATGTAAAAAACACGCAAAAAACAGTAACTGACACTGGGCACTGGGTCAATAGGTTAGTCCCAAAAAATTACATAAAGTTGCTATAAAATGATTTTAAAACATCCAAGAATGATAATATAATGGCATGAATACTTCATAAATTATAGATATGTTGGAGACATATCAACATCCCCAAGCTTAATTCCTACTCGTCCTTGAGTAGGTAAATGATAAAAGAAATAATTTATGAAGTGTGAATGCTAGCAAAGTGCATAAGTTTGATCAATGATAATTTCAATCACTTTTCCTAGCATCATAACAACAATTCTTTCTTATAAAACTTCTATGTTATAGTAGCAACCAATTCACATGTTAAGGTTCAAACAATGAATTCTCTTGAAACTCAACAACCTATGTTCTCAATCACCAAGCAATTGCAATTCAACTTATTCAATAGAGTCTAAGTAAGAGCTCCAGATACTCAACCATCACATAGTCTTCTATGATTGCTAACAGTCACCGCATCCACATGAGCAAACGCTTCAACCGGACACATAGAAAGATAGGGGCTTATAATTTCACCTCCCAACGTATTCACCTTTGGGTGATGTCAACAATAATAACTCATGCTACCCATATTCAATTGGATATATGTGCCTAGATCTTTCCTTACCACATGATGCTTGCCAAAGGAGAAAAATAAAAAGGAATAGAGAGAAAAACTTTGACTCTTTCATGAAAGTAAATACATAAAAGTAAAAGATAGGTCCTTCACAGAGGGAAGCAGAGGTTAACATGCGCTTATTTGTTTATATGCTCAACCCCTTAGTGCAAAAGATGAAGGAAATATGTCCTAGAGGCAATAATAAAGTTATTATTTATTTCCTTATTTCATGATAAATGTTTATTATTCATGCTAGAATTGTATTAACCGGAAACATAATACATGTGTGAATACATAGACAAACATAGTGTCACTAGTATGCCTCTAATTGACTAGCTTGTTGATCAAAGATGGTTATGTTTCCTAACCATAGACATATGTTGTCATTTGATTAATGGGATCACATCATTAGGAGAATGATGTGATTGACATGACCCATTCCGTTAGCCTAGCACTTGATCGTTTAGTATGTTGCTATTGCTTTCTTCATGACTTATACATGTTCCTGTAACTATGAGATTATGCAACTCCCGTTTACCGGAGGAACACTTTGGGTGCTACCAAAAGTCACAACGTAACTGGGTGATTATAAAGGAGTACTACAGGTGTCTCCAAAGGTACATGTTGGGTTGGCGTATTTCGAGATTAGGATTTGTCACTCCGAATGTCGGAGAGGTATCTCTGGGCCCTCTCGGTAATGCACATCACATAAGCCTTGCAAGCAATGCAACTAATGAGTTAGTTGCGGGATGATGTATTACGGAACGAGTAAAGAGACTTGCCGGTAATGAGATTGAACTAGGTATTGGATACCGATGATCGAATCTCGGGCAAGTAACATACCGATGACAAAGAGAACAACGTATGTTGTTATGCGGTTTGACCGATAAAAATCTTCGTAGAATATGTGGGAGCCAATATGGGCATCCAGGTCCCGCTATTGGTTATTGACTAGAAACGTGTTTCGGTCATGTCTACATAGTTCTAGAACCCGTAGGGTCCGCACGCTTAACGTTTCGATGACAGTTATATTATGAGTTTATGAGTTTTGATGTACCGAAGGAGTTCGGAGTCCCGGATGAGATCAGGGACATGACGAGGGTCTCGAAATTGTCGAGACGTAAAGATCGATATATTGGACGACTATATTCAGAGTTCGGAAAGGTTCCGAGTGATTCGGGTATTTTTCGGAGTACCGGAGAGTTACGGGAATTCGCCGGGGAGAAGTATATGGGCCTTATTGGGCCATACGGGAATAGAGGAAAGAGGCCGAAAGGAAGGAGGCGCTCAGCCCCCCTCTAGTCCGAATTGGACAAGGGGTGCGGCCCCCTTTTCCTTCCTCCTCTCCCCCTCTTTCCCCCTTCTCCTACTCCAACAAGGAATGAGGGAGTCCTACTCCCGGTGGGAGTAGGACTCCCCTTGGCACGCCCCTTCTAGGCCGGCCGCCCCGTCCCCCTTCCTCCTTTATATACGGGGGCAGGGGGGCACCTCTAGGCACAACAACAATTGATCCCTTGGATCTCTTAGCCATGTGCGGTGCCCCCCTCCACCATATTCCACCTCGGTCATATCGTCGCGGAGTTTAGACGAAGCCCTGCGCCGGTGTAACATCATCATCGTCACCATGCCGTCGTGCTGACGGAACTCATCTCCGGAGCTCGGCTGGATCGGAGGCCGGAGATCGTCATCGAGCTGAACGTGTGCTGAACTCGGAGGCCCCGTACGTTCGATGCTTGGATCGGTCGGATCGTGAAGACATACGACTACATCAACCGCGTTGTGGTAACACTTCCGCTTATTGTCTACGAGGGTACGTGGGCGAACACTCTCCCCTCTCGTTGATATATCATCGCCATGATCTTGCGTGTGCGTAGGAAATTTTTTGAAATTACTACGTTCCCCAACAGTGGCATCCGAGCCTAGGTTTTATGCGTTGATGTTATATGCACGAGTAGAACACAAGTGAGTTGTGGGCGATACAAGTCATACTGCTTACCAGCATGTCATACTTTGGTTCAGCGGTATTGTGAGATGAAGCGGCCCGGACCGACATTACGCGTACGCTTACGCGAGACTGGTTTCACCGTTACGAGCACTCGTGCTTAAAGGTGGCTGGCGGGTGTCTGTCTCTCTCACTTTAGCTGAATCGAGTGTGGCTATGCCCGGTCCTTGCGAAGGTTAAAATAGCACTAACTTGACGAACTATCGTTGTGGTTTTGATGCGTAGGTAAGAACGGTTCTTGCTAAGCCCGTAGCAGCCACGTAAAACTTGCAATAACAAAGTAGAGGATGTCTAACTTGTTTTTGCAGGGCATGTTGTGATGTGATATGGTCAAGACGTGATGAGGTATAAGTTGTTGTATGAGATGATCATGTTTTTTTGAAGTTATCGGCAACTGGCAAAAGCTCTATGGTTGTCTCTTTGTTGCATAAGATGCAAGTGCCAAATAATTGCTTTACTTTATCGCTATGCGATAGCAATAGTTGCAAGAGCAATAGTTGGCGAGACGACCATGTGACGACACATTGATATAGATCAAGATGATGAAGATCATGGTGTCGTGCCGGTGACGATAGAGATCATGAAAGTACTTTGGAGATGGAGATCAAAGGCGCAAGATGATCATGGCCATATCATGTCACATATTTTGATTGCATATGATGTTTATCTGTTATACATCTTATTCTGTTTTGTTTGACGGTAACATTTTAAGATGATCTCTCACTAATTATCAAGAAGTGTTCTCCCTGAGTATGCACCGTTGCGAAAGTTCTTCGTGCTGAGACACCACGTGATGATCAGGTGTGATAGGCTCTACGTTCAAATACAATGGGTGCAAAATAGTTGCACACGCGGAATACTCAGGTTAAACTTGACGAGCCTAGCATATACATATATGGCCTCGGAACATGGAGACCGAAAGGTCGAACGTGAATCATATAGTAGATATGATCAACATAGTGATGTTCACCATTGAAACTACTCCATCTCACGTGATGATCGGACATGGTTTAGTTGATTTGGATCACGTGATCACTTAGATGACTAGAGAGATGTCTGTCTAAGTGGGAGTTCTTAAGTAATATGATTAATTGAACTTAAATTTATCATGAACTTAGTCCTAGTAGTATTTTGCAAATTATGTTGTAGATCAATAGCTTGCATTGTTGCTTTCATATGTTTATTTTGATATGTTCCTAGAGAAAACTGTGTTGAAAAATGTTAGTAGCAATGATGCAAATTGGATCCGTGATCTGAGGTTTATCCTCATTGCTGCACAGAAGTATTATGTCCTTAATGCACCGCTAGGTGACAGACCTATTGCAGGAGCAGATGCAGACGTTATGAACGTCTGGCTAGCTCAATATGATGACTACTTGATAGTTTAGTGCACCATGCTTAACGGCTTAGAATCGGGACTTCAAAGATGTTTTGAACGTCATGGACCATATGAGATGTTCCAGGAGTTGAAGTTAATATTTCCAGCAAATACCCGAGTTGAGAGATATGAAGTCTCTAACAAGTTCTATAGCTAAAAGATGGAGGAGAATCGCTCAACTAGTGAGCATGTGCTCAGATTGTCTGGGTACTTCAATCACTTGAATCAAGTGGGAGTTAATCTTCCAGATAAGATAGTGATTGACAGAATTCTCTAGTCACCATCACTAAGTTACTAGAACTTCGTGATGAACTATAGTATGCAAGGGATGATGTAAACGATTCCCGAGCTCTTCGTGATGTTGAAATCGACGAAGGTAGAAATCAAGAAAGAGCATCAAGTGTTGATGATTGACAAGACCACTAGTTTCAAGAAAAGGGCAAAGGGAAAGAAAGGGAAACTTCAAGTAGAATGGCAAACAAGTTGTCACTCTCGTGAAGAAGACCAAAGCTGGACCAAAGCCTGAAACTGAGTGATTACACTGCAAAGGAAATGGTCACTAGAAGCAGAAATGCCTTGAATATTTGGTGGATAAGAAGGATGGCAAAGTGAACAAGGGTATATTTTATATACAGATTATTGATGTGTGCCTTACTAGTGTTTATAGTAGCCCCTGAGTATTTGATACTTGTTCAGTTGCTAAGATTAGTAACTCAAAACAGGAGTTACAGAATAAACAGAGACTAGTTGAAGGGTGAAGTAACGAGGAGTGTTGGAAGTAGTTCCAAGATTGATATGATCATCGTCGCACACTCCCTATACTTTTGGGATTAGTGTTAAACTTAAATAAATGTTATTTGGCGTTTGCGTTGAGCATGAATATGATTTGATCATGTTTATTGCAATACGGTTATTCATTTAAAATCAGAGAATAATTGTTGTTCTGTTTACATGAATAAAACCTTCAATGGTCATACACCCAATGAAAATAGTTTGTTGGATCTCGATCGTGATGATACACATATTCATAATATTGATGCCAAAAGATGCAAAGTTAATAATGATAGTGCAACTTATTTGTGGCACTGCCGTTTGGGTCATATCGGTGTAAAGCGCATGAAGAAACTCCATAAAGATGGATTTTTGGAATCACTTGGTTATGAATCATTTGATGCTTGCGAACCGTGCCTTTTGGGCAAGATGACTAAAACTCCGTTCTCCGGAACAATGGAACGAGCTACTAACTTGTTGGAAATAATACATACCGATGTATGCGATCCAATGAGTATTGATGCTCGTGGCAAGTATCGTTATTTTCTAACCTTCACAAGATGATTTGAGCAGATATGGGTATATCTACTTGATGAAACATAAGTCTGAAATAGTTGAAAGGTTCAAAGAATTTCAGAGTGAAGTGGAAAAATCATCGTAACAAGAAAATAAAGTTTCTGCAATCTGATCGCGGAGACGAATATTTGAGTTACGAGTTTGGTCTTCAATTAAAACAATGTGGAATAGTTTCACAAACTCACGCCACCTGGAACACCACAATGTAATGGTGCGTCTGAACATCATAATCGTACTTTACTAGATATGGTCCGATCTATGATGTCTCTTATCGATTTACCACTATCGTTTTGGGGTTATGCAATAGAGACAGCTGCATTCACGTTTAAAAAAGGGCACCATCTAAGTCCGTTGATACGACACCATATGAACTGTGGTTTAGCAAGAAACCCAAGTTGTCGTTTCTTAAAGTTTGGGGCTGTGATGCTTATGTGAAAAAGTTTCATCTTGATAAGCTCAAACCCAAATCGGAGAAGTGCGTCTTCATAGAATACCCAAAGGAAACTGTTGGGTACACCTTCTATCACAGATCCGAAGGCAAGATATTCGTTGCTAAAAACGGATCCTTTCTAGAGAAGGAGTTTCTCTCGAAAGAAGTGAGTGGGAGGAAAGTAGAGCTTGATAAGGTAATTTGTACCTTCTCCCGAATTGGAAAGTAGTTCATCACAGAAATCAGTTCCAGTGATTCCTACACCAATTAGTGAGGAAGCTAATGATGATGATCATAAAGCTTCAGATCAAGTTACTACCAAACTTTGTAGATCTTCCAGATTAAGATCCGCACCAGAGTGGTACGGTAATCCTATTCTGGGAGTCATGTTACTAGAACATGATGAACCTACGAACTATGAGGAAGCGATGATGAGCCCAGATTCCGCAAAATGGCTGGAGGCCATGAAATCTGAGATAGGATCCATGTATACAAAGTGCTGACTTTGGTGGAGTTGCCCGATGATAAGCAAGCCATATTGTATAAATGGATCTTCAAGAGGAAGACGGACGTTGATAGTAGTGTTACTATCTACAAAGCTCGACTTGTCACAAAAAGGTTTTTGACAAGTTCAAGGTGTTGACTACAATGAGATTTTCTCAACTGTAGCGATGCTTAAGCCTGTCCGAATCATGTTAGCAATTGCCACATTTTATGAAATCTGGCAAATGGATGTCAAAACTGCATTCCTTAATGGATTTATTAAAGAAGAATTGTATATGATGCAACCAGAAAGTTTTTGTCAATCCTAAAGATGCTAACAAAGTGTGCAAGCTCCAGCAATCCATCAATGGACTGGTGCAAGCATCTCGGAGTTGGAATATACGCTTTGATGAGTTGATCAAAGCATATGGTTCTATACAGACTTTTGGAAAGGCCTGTATTTACAAGAAAGTGAGTGAGAGCACTACAGCATTTCTGATAAGTATATGTGAATGACATATTGTTGATCGGAAATAATGTAGAATTATTCTTCAAAGCATAAAGGAGTGTTTTAAAGGAGTTCTTTAAAAGAAAGACCTCAGTAAAAGCTACTTACATATTGAGCATCAAGATCTATTGAGATAGATCAAGACGCTTGATAAGATTTTCAATGAGTACATACCTTGGCAAGATTTTGAAATAGTTCAAGATGGAACAGTCAAAGAAATAGTTCTTGCCTGTGTTGCAAAGGTGTGAAATTGAGTAAGACTCAAATCCCGACCACGGCAGAAAATAGAAAAGAGAATGAAAGTCATTCCCTATGCCTCAGGCATAGGTTCTATGAAGTATGCTATGTTATGTACCCGACCTATTGTATACCTTGCTCTAAATTTGTCAAGGGAGTACAATAGTGATCTAGGAGTAGATCACTGGACATTGGTCAAGAATATCCTTAGTGAGGACTAAGGAAATATTTCTCGATTATGGAGGTGATAAAAGAGCCCGTCATAAAGAGTTACATCGGTGCAAGCTTTCACACCGATCCATATGACTCTAAGTCTCAATCTGGATACATATTGAAAGTGGGAGCAATTAGCTAGAGTAGCTCCGCGCAGAGCATTATAGACATAGAATATTTGCAAAGTACATACGGCTCTGAAAGTGACAAACCCGTTGACTAAGCTTCTCTCACGAGCAAAGCATGATCACACCTTAGTACTCTTTGGGTGTTAATCACATAGCAATGTGAACTAGATTATTGACTCTAGTAAACCCTTTGGGTGTTGGTCACATAACGATGTGAACAATGGGTGTTAATCATATACATATATGAATGTTGATGTTAAATCACATGGCGATGTGAACTAGATTATTGACTCTAGTGCAAGTGGGAGACTGAAGGAAATATGTCCTAGAGGCAATAATAAAGTTATTATTTATTTCCTTATTTCATGATAAATGTTTATTATTCATGCTAGAATTGTATTAACCGGAAACATAATACATGTGTGAATACATAGACAAACATAGTGTCACTAGTATGCCTCTACTTGACTAGCTTGTTGATCAAAGATGGTTATGTTTCCTAACCATAGACATATGTTGTCATTTGATTAATGGGATCACATCATTAGGAGAATGATGTGATTGACATGACCCATTCCGTTAGCCTAGCACTTGATCGTTTAGTATGTTGCTATTGCTTTCTTCATGACTTATACATGTTCCTGTAACTATGAGATTATGCAACTTCCGTTTACCGGAGGAACACTTTGGGTGCTACCAAACGTCACAACGTAACTGGGTGATTATAAAGGAGTATTACAGGTGTCTCCAAAGGTAAATGTTGGGTTGGCGTATTTCGAGATTAGGATTTGTCACTCCGAATGTCGGAGAGGTATCTCTGGACCCTCTCGGTAATGCACATCACATAAGCCTTGCAAGCAATGCAACTAATGAGTTAGTTGCGGGATGATGTATTACGGAACGAGTAAAGAGACTTGCCGGTAATGAGATTGAACTAGGTATTGGATACCGACGATCGAATCTCGGGCAAGTAACATACCGATGACAAAGGGAACAACGTATGTTGTTATGCGGTTTGACCGATAAAGATCTTCGTAGAATATGTGGGAGCCAATATGGGCATCCAGGTCCCGCTATTGGTTATTGACCGGAAACGTGTTTCGGTCATGTCTACATAGTTCTCGAACCCGTAGGGTCCGCACGCTTAACGTTTCGATGACAGTTATATTATGAGTTTATGAGTTTTGATGTATCAAAGGAGTTCGGAGTCCCGGATGAGATCGGGGACATGACGAGGAGTCTCGAAATTGTCGAGACGTAAAGATCGATATATTGGACGACTATATTCGGAGTGCGGAAAGGTTCCGAGTGATTCGGGTATTTTTCGGAGTACCGGAGAGTTACGGGAATTCGCCGGGGAGAAGTATATGGGCCTTATTGGGCCATACGGGAATAGAGGAAAGAGGCCGAAAGGAAGGAGGCGCGCAGCCCCCCTCTAGTCCGAATTGGACAAGGGGTGCGGCCCCCTTTTCCTTCCTCCTCTCCCCCTCTTTCCCCCTTCTCCTACTCCAACAAGGAAGGAGGGAGTCCTACTCCCGGTGGGAGTAGGACTCCCCTTGGCGCGCCCCTTCTAGGCCGGCTGCCCCCTCCCCCCTTGCTCCTTTATATACGGGGGCAGGGGGGCACCTCTAGGCACAACAACAATTGATCCCTTGGATCTCTAAGCCGTGTGCTGTGCCCCCCTCCACCATATTCCACCTCGGTCATATCGTCGCGGAGTTTAGGCGAAGCCCTGCGCCGGTAGAACATCATCATCGTCACCACGCCGTCGTGCTGACGGAACTCATCTCCGGAGCTCGGCTGGATCGGAGGCCGGAGATCGTCATCGAGCTGAACGTGTGCTGAACCCGGAGGCCCCGTACGTTCGGTGCTTGGATCGGTCGGATCGTGAAGACATACGACTACATCAACCGCGTTGTGCTAACGCTTCCACTTACGTTCTACGAGGGTACGTGGACGAACACTCTCCCCTCTCGTTGATATATCATCGCCATGATCTTGTGTGTGCGTAGGAATTTTTTTGAAATTACTATGTTCCCCAACAAAAGAACGTCATGTTATATTGCCCCTTATGATAGCAACCTTTATTATGCAGTCTGTCGCTTTTATTCTTTGCCATCACAAGTTCGTACAACGCTCAATTTTCTCTTACACTAAATGATCTAACACTTTTAGAAGCAATTTTTATTGCCTTATTACACCAATGACAACTTACTTGAAGGATCTTGCTCAATCCATAGGTAGGTATGGTGGACTCTTGAAAATAAGATTTGGGTTTAAGGGTTTTTGGATGCACAAGTAGTATCTCTACTTGGTGCGGATTTTTTGGCTAGCAAAGATAGGGGGCAAGCACCACATGTTGAAGGATCTATGATAATATAACTTCTATGTGAATATGAACAAACATAAATCATTACGTTGTCTTCCTTGTCCAACATCAACAATTTTGGCATATAATATTTTGATGGGGGCTCACAATCACAAAAGATTTCCAAGATAGTGTATTTGCATGTGAAAGTTCTCTTCCTTATACTAATTATTCGTGAATTGCTTGTATGACCAATATTGTGATTGTCAAGCTTCAAAAGCTTTCATTTCTAAACCCAATGTGAAGCTACCAATAGGCATGATATAAACATGTAATTTCAACTTCATGATATTCAATTCATTCAACAATTTACTCATAGGATATAAGTGAAGCACAAGAGTAAACGACAAGCTACTCAAAAAAGATATAAATGAAGATCATGAGCATAATATTTCTTTCTCTCAAATTAATTTAAGTGAAGCAAGAGAGAATTTCTTCAAAAATAGTAAAGCACATTGTGCTCAAAAAGATATAAGTGAAGCACTAGAGCAATTCCATAGAAAAGAGCTTCATTGACAGGATGTGAATGTCGCTTACCTAGCCTCCTATTTGAGGACTCTATTTTATTTAAAAACTTCCAGGTCTAAGTATTTTATTAAAACAACAAGCAAAATGAAAACTTTCAGGTCTAAGTATTCTAATAATAGCACAACTCATGTGAAGAAACAAAAACTTAGGTTCAACCGATACTAATCGATAATTATTAATGAAGAAAGGTGGGATGCCTATCGGGGCATCCCCAAGCTTAGGTGCTTGAGACTTCTTGGATTGGGCATCCCCAAGCTTGAGCTTTTGTGTCTCCTTAATTCCTCTCATATCACGGTTTTCCTAAATCTCAAAAACTTCATCCACACAAAACTCAACAAGAACTCGTGAGAAAAGTTAGTATAAAACAATGCAATAACTTTATCATTCTCTACTATAGCAAATCACTAAAATTATTATTCAACATTGCATACTAAATTCCTATGCATATTTATACTCCAATTCTCAAATAGAATCATTAAACAAGCAAACATATGCAAACAATGCAAACATAACAGCAATCTGCCAAAATACTACAGTCTGTAAAGAACGCAAGTACTTCTTAAACTCCAAAAATTATTGGAAAAATACTACACTGTATAAAATTTATCAGATCTTATTTTTCAAAAAAATCAACAATTTATCATATTTTTACTTTTCTAGGGAATTTTTGCAACATCGATAAACTTTCTGTTTTGAAACAGCAACATGTATACTTGCAAAATAAGCATGGAAAAGGCTATCATTGCCACTTTTATTGAAATAAAAGATGCAAAACATTATTATAAATAACATCAAGCAAATCCTAACAAAATAAATTGACGCTCCAAGCAAAACACAAATCATGTGACAAATTAAAACATAGCTCCAAGTGAGGTTACCGATAATGTTGGAGACGAAAGAGGGGATGCCTTCCGGGCCATACCCAAGCTTAATTACTTGGATCTTCCTTGAATATTACCTTGGGGGTGCCTTGGTCATCCCCAAGATTAGGGTCTTATCATTCCTTATTCTCCTTTTATCGACATCTCACCCAAAACTTGAAAACTTAACGGAACCTTGTGAGATAGGTTAGTATGATAAAGAGCAAACCATTTAACTTTTGGTACTGTCGAAGACAAGATTAATAATTGTTTCCACACAATGACTACTGTAGCATATCATTTCTACAATTTATATTGAGCAATATAATCCATAGAAACAAGGAAACAAGCAAACTATGCATTGAAAACAGAATCTGTCAAAAAAAGAACAGTCTGTAGTAACCTTTACTCAAACCATACTTCTGCTACTCCAAAAATTATGAAACAAATCGGACCATGTTATCAATTTCTATATTAGTATTATTCTAAAAGAATCAACTCAAAATCACTCTTCTGTTAAAAATGAGAGTTATTTTTGTGAGCACAAAGTTTCTGTTTTTCAGCAAGATCAAATCAACTATCACGCAACATGATCCCAAAGGCTATACTTGGCACTTTATTGAATCAAAAACAATAAAACATGATTACTACAGTAGCCTAATCATGTGAACACAAAAAACAGTAGGTAAAAGTGTTGGTTTGTCTCCCAACAAGCTCTTTTCTTTAATGCCTTTTTAGCTAGGCATGATGATTTCAATGATGCTCGCATAAAAAATAAGAATTTAAACACAAAGAGAGCATCATGAAGCACATTACTAGCACATTTAAGTCTAACCCACTTCCGATGCATGGTGATTTTGTGAGCAAACAAGTTATGGGAGCAAGAATCAACTAGCATAGGAATGCAGAACATGCATAACTTTGAAAACTTCAACACATAGAGAGGAAACTTGATATTATTGAGATATGTAGATGCATATGTTCCACTCTCATAACAATTTTCAGTAGCATCATGAATGAATTCAAAAATATAACCATAACATAAAGCATTCTTTTCATGACACATAAGCATAGCAGTTTTGTTACTCTCCACATAAGCAAATTTATTCTCATGAATAGTAGTGGGAGCAAACTCAACAAAATAACTATCATGGGATTGAAAACTAAAATAATGATGACAAGTTTCATGGTTATCATTATTATTTATAGCATATATGTCATCACCATAATCATCATAGATAGGAACTTTGTTGTCATAATCAATTGTGACTTCTTCCAACATTGTGGAATCATCATTAAATAAAGTCATGACCTCTCCAAATCCACTCTCATCAATATAATCATCATAAATAGGAGGCATGCTTTCATCATAATAAATTTTCTCATCAAAACTTGGGGGACTAAAAATATCTTCTTCACCAAACATAGCATCCCCAAGATTATGGCTTTGCATATCATTAGCATCATGGATATTCAAAGAACTCATACTAACAACATTGCAATCATGCTCATCATTCAAATATTTTGTGCCAAACATTTTATTGACTTCTTCTTCTAACAATTGAGCACAATTTTCTGAACCATCATTTTCAAGAAAGATATTATAAAGATGATCAATAATATGATGAAACCTCAATTTCATTTTTTTGTAGTTTTCTTTTATGAACCAAACTAGTGATAAACAAGAAAATAAAATATTCGATTGCAAGATCTAAAGATATAACTTCATGCACTCACCTCCCCGGCAACGGTGCCAGAAAAGAGCTTGATGTCTACTATGCAACTTTATTCTTGTAGACACGTGTTGGGCCTCCAAGCGCAGAGTTTTGTAGGATAGTAGCAATTTTCCCTCAAGTGGATGACCTAAGGTTTATCAATCCGTGAGAGGTGTAGGATGAAGATGGTCTCTCTCAAACGAGTCTGCAACCAAATACAAGAAATCTCTTGTGTTCCCAACACACCCAATACAATGGCAAATTGTATATGTGCACTAGTTCGGCAAAGAGATGGTGATAAAAGTGTAATATGGATGGTAGAAATATATTTTTATAATCCGAAATAAATAAAAACAACAAGGTAGCAAATAGTAAACGAGCACAAAAACAATATTGCAATGCTTGAAAATGAGGCCTATGGTCCGTACTTTCACTAGTGCAATCTCTCAATAGTGCTAATATAATTAGATCATATAACCATCCCTCAAAGTGCGATGAAGAATCATTCCAAAGTTCTTATCTAGCGGAGAACATAAGAACAAATTGTTTGTAGGGTATGAAACCACCTCAAAGCTATTCTTTTCATTTGATCTATTCAAGAGTTCGTACTAAAATAACACAAAGCTATTCTTTCCATTCGATCTATCCTAGAGTTCGTACTAAAATAACACCAAAGCAAATTCGTATTCATAATACTCAATCCAACACAAATAACTTCAAAGAGTGCCCAAAGATTTTACCAGAGAAACAAAGACAAGAACGTGCATCAACCCCCTATGCATAGATTACCCCAATGTCACCTCGGGAATCCACGAGTTGAGTGCCAAAACATATATCAAGTGAATAAATACGATACCCCGTTGTCACCATGAGTATTAATTGCAAGACATATATCAAGTGTTCTCAAATCCATAAAAGTATTCAATCCAATGACAACGAAATCTCAAAGGGAAAAACTCAATTCATCACAACAAGATAGAGAGGGGAAAACACCATATGATCCGACTATATTAACAAAGCCCGCGATACATCAAGATCGTGACATCTCAAGAACACGAGAGAGAGAGAGAGAGATTAAACACATAGCTACTGGTACAAACCCTTAGCCCCGAGGGTGTTCTACTCCCTCCTCATCGTGGTGGCCGCTAGGATAATGAAGATGGCCACCGATGATGATCTCCCCCTCCGGCAGGGTGCCAGAACAGTGTCTAGATTGGATCTCGTGGATACAGAGGCCTTGCGGAGGTTGAACTTCTGATCTAGGGCTACCCCGAAGGGTTTTGGAATATTTGGGATTTTATAGGGTAAAGAGGCGGTCCGGGGGGCACCCGAGGTGGGCAGCGCCCACCAGGGAGCACCTGATCCTCCTGGCGCGCCCTGGTGGGTGCTGCTCCCCTCGAGCAGCGCACTAGATGCTTCCTTGGCCCACTGGCTTTCTTTTGGCCCAAAAAATCCTACATGAGTTTCGTTGCATTTGGACTCCGTTTGATATTGATTTCCTACGATGTAAAAAACAACAAAAAGTAGCAATTGGT
This sequence comes from Triticum dicoccoides, assembly GCF_002162155.2. NCBI lineage: Eukaryota > Viridiplantae > Streptophyta > Magnoliopsida > Poales > Poaceae > Triticum > Triticum dicoccoides. Next base: position 198,617,201 of record NC_041385.1, read on the forward strand.
ACGGGGCACTGGGTCAATAGGTTAGTCCCAAAATCATATAAAGTTGCTATAAAATGATTTTAAAACAACCAAGAACGATAATATAATGGCATGAGTACTTCATAAATTATAGATACCTTGGAGACGTATCAACCTTCTACACCCTTCTAATGAGATAGTAAGCTGCAATGCTCGTCTGGTTAAAAATGCCGAAGCCCGACATTATCTTTTGAATGCGTTGAATGCATCTTCTCTCGAGGGAATTGAAAATATTCTAGTTGTTCGGGAATTCTAAGATGTCCTTCCATAAGAACTTCTAGGAATATCCCATGTTCGAGCTGTCGAGTTCATCATCTACTTGAAACCTAGCACCATTCCTATCGCCAAACGACCCTACAAGATGCCACCACATGAACTCCTCGAGCTTAAGGAGGAAATCGACAAATCTCTTCGCAGTGGATTCATTCATCCTAGTTCCTATGCTTAGGGAGCACCTTCTCTCTTTGTGAATAAGAAGGATGGAACAAATTGTTTGGTCCAAGACTACCGTCCTATTAACCAAGCAACTTTTTAGAACAAGTATCCCCTCCTCGGATCAATGATCTGTATGATCAAATGGTTGGTTCATTGGTTTTCTCTAAACTCTACTTGAGGTTGGGTTTCCATAGATCCGTGTTCGTGAAGAGGATATTCGAAAGACCACATTCATGACTCGATATGGTTCATACGAGTACACTATCATGTCATTCGACTTGGCCAATGCTCCAGCGACATTCTCTCGTCTGATGAATTATATCTTCATGGAATACCTCAACAAGTTTGTTGTGGTCTATCTGGATGATATCCTGCTATATTCCAGGAACAGGGAAGAACATGCTAAACATCTTTGACTAGTGCTGGAAAAGCTTCAAGAACATTAGCTATATGCCAAGTATTCCAAGTGTGAATTCTGGCTACCCAAAGTAACCTACCTTGGTCATGCAATCTCCAAGGATGGTATTGCTGTCAACCAGAGTGAGTTCAAGCTATTCTTGAATGGAACCCTTCAAAGAATGTCAAGCAGGTCAGAAGCTTTCTCAAACTCGCTGGCTATTGCCGCCATTTTGTCAAGAACTTCTCCAAAATTGCCAAGCCATTGACTAACCTGCTTCACAAAGGCATTAAGTCTGATTGGACAGAAAAGTGTCAGGAAAGTTTCCAGTCACTCAAGGACAAGCTGACTTCTGCCCCAGTGCTTTCTCATCCGGATTCCCAAAAGGATTTCATCATCTATTGTGACGCCTCTCGTCAAGGATTAGGTTGTGTCCTAATGCAAGTGCGCCCTCACGAAGAGAACTACCCAGTTCATGACCTCGAGCTTGCTGCGATTATCTATGCACTGAAGCTGTGGCGACATTACCTTCTTAGTAATCGTTGCGAGATCTTCACCAATCATCAGAGTCTGATGTATCTATATACTCAGCAAGATCTGAACCTCCGTCAGCAGTGATGGATGGAAGCTATTGTTGACCACAGCTTTGGTATATCCTATACCGCTGAAAAGGCTAATGTCATGGCCGATGCCCTGAGCCGGAAGTCTTATTTCAATAACCACATGGTTCATAAAGCTCAACCCCGCCTTCATGTAGTACTTTGCAAATTTAACCTTCAAATAGTTCCACAGGGTTTTCTGAATAACCTTGTTCTGGAACCAACTATTCTGAAAGCTATTAAGTCCGCACAAGCCAAATATGCTCACGTTGATCTGATGAAAAAGGATCTTGCCTTAGAGAAATCCTGAGATTTCTCGCTTGCTGAAGATTTAACCTTGTTCTTCAGGAATTGCATTATGGTTCCCCTGTTCGAGCTTATGATAGAGAAGGTGATGAAAGAAGCACACGATGCCCCTCTCTCTATTCATCTGGGAAGTACCAAGATGTACTTAGACATTGGTGAGAAGTATTGGTGGTCCAAGATGAAGCAAGATATTGCTCGGTATATCGAAGAATGTGACATTTGTCGATGCGTCAAAGCAGAACATCCAAAACCGGCTGGACTTCTACAACCACTCACTATTCCTGAATGGAATTGGGATAAGATTCAGATGGACTTCGTCACAGGCCTTCCCAAGTAAGAGAAAGGTAACGATGATATCTTTGTCGTCATCGACCAATTCTCGAAAGTCGCACACTTTCTGCCAGTCAAGGAGATGATCACTGCTTGTCAATTAGCAAATTTATATATCTCTAGAGTTGTGGCACTCCACGGTATTCCGAAGGAGATCAGTTCATACCATGGCAGCATTTTCACTTCAAAGTTCTGGGATAGTTTCCAAGAGGCAATGGGAAATCATATAACCTAGATCACTGCTTATCATCCCCAATCCCAAGGCCAAGTAGAGCGAGTCAATAAAATTCTTGAAACATGCTTCGGGCTCGTGTTATCTATTTCAGCAAGAAATGGGAGGAATCTCTTCCTTATGCTGAATTCTCATATAACTACAGTTTTCAAGCCAGCCTGAAAATGGCCCCTTCGAAGTGCTTTATAGACATAAGTGTCGAACCCCTCTGAATTGGTCAAAAACTGGGTAACGTACGCTCATTGGTCCGGACATTATTCAACAAGTTGAAGAGCATGTCTGAATTGTTCGGGATAATCTCAAGGCGGCCCAGTCCTGCCAGAAGAGCAATTATGATTGTAAACATTGGATTCAACTTATCAACCCGGTGAACAAGCATATTTGCGTGTCACTCCTTTGAGAGGCACTCATGGGTTCTGAGTCAAGGGACAGCTAGCTCCTCACTACGTTGGACCCTTCCGCATTCTTGCCCATCGTGGACTGGTGGCTTATCAATTGGAATTGCCACCTCAATTATATCATGTCCATGATGTCTTCCACGTGTCGCAACTTCGTCGTTGCTTCAAGGATCCGCAACATGAAGTGGATCCGGAATTGATCGAAGTGCAAGATGATCTCACATACAAAGAACATCCGATCCGCATTCTTGAAGGAATTGAACTCGAACCCGTTAGAAGGTTACCAAGTTCTTCAAAGTGCAGTGGTCAAATCATACTGAAGATGAAGCCACTTGGGAACGCGAGGATAACCTTCGTGCGGAATACCCCGATCTTTTCCCTTCTACCTCTTAATTCTCGAGACGAGAATTTCTTTTAGAGGAGGAGAGTTGTAACACCCCTATATTAGTGAGCTACAGTAACCTCTAACTTTCAATTAATCATTTTGCTAACCTACATCACATAAGCCTTGCAAGCAATGCAACTAATGAGTTAGTTGCGGGATGATGTATTACGGAACGAGTAAAGAGACTTGCCGGTAATGAGATTGAACTAGGTATTGGATACCGACGATCGAATCTCGGGCAAGTAACATACCGATGACAAAGAGAACAACGTATGTTGTTATGCGGTTTGACCGATAAAAATCTTCGTAGAATATGTGGGAGCCAATATGGGCATCCAGGTCCCGCTATTGGTTATTGACTAGAAACGTGTTTCGGTCATGTCTACATAGTTCTAGAACCCGTAGGGTCCGCACGCTTAACGTTTCGATGACAGTTATATTATGAGTTTATGAGTTTTGATGTACCGAAGGAGTTCGGAGTCCCGGATGAGATCGGGGACATGACGAGGGTCTCGAAATTGTCGAGACATAAAGATCGATATATTGGACGACTATATTCGGAGTTCGGAAAGGTTCCGAGTGATTCGGGTATTTTTCGGAGTACCGGAGAGTTACGGGAATTCGCCGGGGAGAAGTATATGGGCCTTATTGGGCCATACGGGAATAGAGGAAAGAGGCCGAAAGGAAGGAGGCGCGCAGCCCCCCTCTAGTACGAATTGGACAAGGGGTGCGGCCCCCTTTTCCTTCCTCCTCTCCCCCTCTTTCCCCCTTCTCCTACTCCAACAAGGAAGGAGGGAGTCCTACTCCCGGTGGGAGTAGGACTCCCCTTGGCGTGCCCCTTCTAGGCCGGCCGCCCCGTCCCCCCTTCCTCCTTTATATACGGGGGCAGGGGGGCACATCTAGGCACAACAGCAATTGATCCCTTGGATCTCTTAGCCGTGTGCGGTGCCCCCCTCCACCATATTCCACCTCGGTCATATCGTCGCGGAGTTTAGACGAAGCCCTGCGCCGGTATAACATCATCATCGTCACCATGCCGTCGTGCTGACGGAACTCATCTCCGGAGCTCGGCTGGATCGGAGGCCGGAGATCGTCATCGAGCTGAACGTGTGCTGAACTCGGAGGCCCGTATGTTCGGTGCTTGGATCGGTCGGATCGTGAAGACATACGACTACATCAACCGCGTTGTGGTAACGCTTCCGCTTATGGTCTACGAGGGTACGTGGGAGAACACTCTCCCCTCTCGTTGATATATCATCGCCATGATCTTGCGTGTGCGTAGGAATTTTTTTGAAATTACTACGTTCCCCAACAGTGGCATCCGGGCCTAGGTTTTATGCGTTGATGTTATATGCACGAGTAGAACACAAGTGAGTTGTGGGCGATACAAGTCATACTGCTTACCAGCATGTCATACTTTGGTTCCGCGGTATTGTGAGATGAAGCGGCCCGGACCGACATTACGCGTACGCTTACGCGAGACTGGTTTCACCGTTACGAGCACTCGTGCTTAAAGGTGGCTGGCGGGTGTCTGTCTCTCTCACTTTAGCTGAATCGAGTGTGGCTACGCCCGGTCCTTGCGAAGGTTAAAACAGCACTAACTTGACGAACTATCGTTGTGGTTTTGATGCGTAGGTAAGAACGGTTCTTGCTAAGCCCGTAGCAGCCACGCAAAACTTGCAATAACAAAGTAGAGGACGTCTAACTTGTTTTTGCAGGGCATGTTGTGATGTGATATGGTCAAGACGTGATGAGATATAAGTTGTTGTATGAGATGATCATGTTTTTTTGAAGTTATCGGCAACTGGCAAAAGCTCTATGGTTGTCTCTTTGTTGCATAAGATGCAAGTGCCAAATAATTGCTTTACTTTATCGCTATGCGATAGCAATAGTTGCAAGAGCAATAGTTGGCGAGACGACCATGTGACGACACATTGATATAGATCAAGATGATGAAGATCATGGTGTCATGCCGGTGACGATAGAGATCATGAAAGTACTTTGGAGATGGAGATCAAAGGCGCAAGATGATCATGGCCATATCATGTCACATATTTTGATTGCATATGATGTTTATCTGTTATACATCTTATTCTGTTTTGTTTGACGGTAACATTTTAAGATGATCTCTCACTAATTATCAAGAAATGTTCTCCCTGAGTATGCACCGTTGCGAAAGTTCTTCGTGCTGAGACACCACGTGATGATCGGGTGTGATAGGCTCTACGTTCAAATACAATGGGTGCAAAACAGTTGCACACGCGGAATACTCAGGTTAAACTTGACGAGCCTAGCATATACATATATGGCCTCGGAACATGGAGACCGAAAGGTCGAACGTGAATCATATAGTAGATATGATCAACATAGTGATGTTCACCATTGAAACTACTCCATCTCACGTGATGATCGGACATGGTTTAGTTGATTTGGATCACGTGATCACTTAGATGACTAGAGAGATGTCTGTCTAAGTGGGAGTTCTTAAGTAATATGATTAATTGAACTTAAATTTATCATGAACTTAGTCCTAGTAGTATTTTGCAAATTATGTTGTAGATCAATAGCTTGCATTGTTGCTTTCATATGTTTATTTTGATATGTTCCTAGAGAAAACTGTGTTGAAAAATGTTAGTAGCAATGATGCAGATTGGATCCGTGATCTGAGGTTTATCCTCATTGCTGCACAGAAGTATTATGTCCTTAATGCACCGCTAGGTGACAGACCTATTGCAGGAGCAGATGCAGACGTTATGAACGTCTGGCTAGCTCAATATGATGACTACTTGATAGTTTAGTGCACCATGCTTAACGGCTTAGAATCGGGACTTCAAAGACGTTTTGAACGTCATGGACCATATGAGATGTTCCAGGAGTTGAAGTTAATATTTCCAGCAAATACCCGAGTTGAGAGATATGAAGTCTCTAACAAGTTCTATAGCTAAAAGATGGAGGAGAATCGCTCAACTAGTGAGCATGTGCTCAGATTGTCTGGGTACTTCAATCACTTGAATCAAGTGGGAGTTAATCTTCCAGATAAGATAGTGATTGATAGAATTCTCTAGTCACCATCACTAAGTTACTAGAACTTCCTGATGAACTATAGTATGCAAGGGATGATGTAAACGATTCCCGAGCTCTTCGTGATGTTGAAATCGACGAAGGTAGAAATCAAGAAAGAGCATCAAGTGTTGATGATTGACAAGACCACTAGTTTCAAGAAAAGGGCAAAGGGAAAGAAAGGGAAACTTCAAGTAGAATGGCAAACAAGTTGTCACTCTCGTGAAGAAGACCAAAGCTGGACCAAAGCCTGAAACTGAGTGATTACACTGCAAAGGAAATGGTCACTAGAAGCAGAAATGCCTTGAATATTTGGTGGATAAGAAGGATGGCAAAGTGAACAAGGGTATATTTGATATACAGATTATTGATGTGTGCCTTACTAGTGTTTATAGTAGCCCCTGAGTATTTGATACTTGTTCAATTGCTAAGATTAGTAACTCAAAACAGGAGTTACAGAATAAACAGAGACTAGTTGAAGGGTGAAGTAACGAGGAGTGTTGGAAGTAGTTCCAAGATTGATATGATCATCGTCGCACACTCCCTATACTTTTGGGATTAGTGTTAAACTTGAATAAATGTTATTTGGCGTTTGCGTTGAGCATGAATATGATTTGATCATGTTTATTGCAATACGGTTATTCATTTAAAATCAGAGAATAATTGTTGTTCTGTTTACATGAATAAAACCTTCAATGGTCATACACCCAATGAAAATAGTTTGTTGGATCTCGATCGTGATGATACACATATTCATAATATTGATGCCAAAAGATGCAAAGTTAATAATGATAGTGCAACTTATTTGTGGCACTGCCGTTTGGGTCATATCGGTGTAAAGCGCATGAAGAAACTCCATAAAGATGGATTTTTGGAATCACTTGGTTATGAATCATTTGATGCTTGCGAACCGTGCCTTTTGGGCAAGATGACTAAAACTCCGTTCTCCGGAACAATGGAACGAGCTACTAACTTGTTGGAAATAATACATACCGATGTATGCGATCCAATGAGTATTGATGCTCGTGGCAAGTATCGTTATTTTCTAACCTTCACAAGATGATTTGAGCAGATATGGGTATATCTACTTGATGAAACATAAGTCTGAAATAGTTGAAAGGTTCAAAGAATTTCAGAGTGAAGTGGAAAAATCATCGTAACAAGAAAATAAAGTTTCTGCAATCTGATCGCGGAGACGAATATTTGAGTTACGAGTTTGGTCTTCAATTAAAACAATGTGGAATAGTTTCACAAACTCACGACACCTGGAACACCACAATGTAATGGTGCGTCTGAACATCATAATCGTACTTTACTAGATATGGTCCGATCTATGATGTCTCTTATCGATTTACCACTATCGTTTTGGGGTTATGCAATAGAGACAGCTGCATTCACGTTTAAAAAAGGGCACCATCTAAGTCCGTTGATACGACACCATATGAACTGTGGTTTAGCAAGAAACCCAAGTTGTCGTTTCTTAAAGTTTGGGGCTGTGATGCTTATGTGAAAAAGTTTCATCTTGATAAGCTCAAACCCAAATCGGAGAAGTGCGTCTTCATAGAATACCCAAAGGAAACTGTTGGGTACACCTTCTATCACAGATCCAAAGGCAAGATATTCGTTGCTAAAAACGGATCCTTTCTAGAGAAGGAGTTTCTCTCGAAAGAAGTGAGTGGGAGGAAAGTAGAGCTTGATAAGGTAATTTGTACCTTCTCCCGAATTGGAAAGTAGTTCATCACAGAAATCAGTTCCAGTGATTCCTACACCAATTAGTGAGGAAGCTAATGATGATGATCATAAAGCTTCAGATCAAGTTACTACCAAACTTTGTAGATCTTCCAGATTAAGATCCGCACCAGAGTGGTACGGTAATCCTATTCTGGGAGACATGTTACTAGAACATGATGAACCTACGAACTATGAGGAAGCGATGATGAGCCCAGATTCCGCAAAATGGCTGGAGGCCATGAAATCTGAGATAGGATCCATGTATACAAAGTGCTGACTTTGGTGGAGTTGCCCGATGATTGGCAAGCCATATTGTATAAATGGATCTTCAAGAGGAAGACGGACGTTGATAGTAGTGTTACTATCTACAAAGCTCGACTTGTCACAAAAAGGTTTTTGACAAGTTCAAGGTGTTGACTACAATGAGATTTTCTCAACTGTAGCGATGCTTAAGCCTGTCCGAATCATCTTAGCAATTGCCACATTTTATGAAATCTGGCAAATGGATGTCAAAACTGCATTCCTTAATGGATTTATTAAAGAAGAATTGTATATGATGCAACCAGAAAGTTTTTGTCAATCCTAAAGATGCTAACAAAGTGTGCAAGCTCCAGCAATCCATCAATGGACTGGTGCAAGCATCTCGGAGTTGGAATATACGCTTTGATGAGTTGATCAAAGCATATGGTTCTGTACAGACTTTTGGAAAGGCCTGTATTTACAAGAAAGTGAGTGAGAGCACTACAACATTTCTGATAAGTATATGTGAATGACATATTGTTGATCGGAAATAATGTAGAATTATTCTTCAAAGCATAAAGGAGTGTTTTAAAGGAGTTCTTTAAAAGAAAGACCTCAGTAAAAGCTACTTACATATTGAGCATCAAGATCTATTGAGATAGATCAAGACACTTGATAAGATTTTCAATGAGTACATACCTTGGCAAGATTTTGAAATAGTTCAAGATGGAACAGTCAAAGAAATAGTTCTTGCCTGTGTTGCAAAGGTGTGAAATTGAGTAAGACTCAAATCCCGACCACGGCAGAAAATAGAAAAGAGAATGAAAGTCATTCCCTATGCCTCAGGCATAGGTTCTATGAAGTATGCTATGTTATGTACCCGACCTATTGTATACCTTGCTCTAAATTTGGCAAGGGAGTACAATAGTGATCTAGGAGTAGATCACTGGACATTGGTCAAGAATATCCTTAGTGAGGACTAAGGAAATATTTCTCGATTATGGAGGTGATAAAAGAGCCCGTCATAAAGAGTTACATCGGTGCAAGCTTTCACACCGATCCATATGACTCTAAGTCTCAATGTGGATACATATTGAAAGTGGGAGCAATTAGCTAGAGTAGCTCCGCGCAGAGCATTATAGACATAGAATATTTGCAAAGTACATACGGCTCTAAAAGTGACAAACCCGTTGACTAAGCTTCTCTCATGAGCAAAGCATGATCACACCTTAGTAATGTGAACTAGATTATTGACTCTAGTAAACCCTTTGGGTGTTGGTCACATAACGATGTGAACAATGGGTGTTAATCATATACACATATGAATATTGATGTTAAATCACATGGCGATGTGAACTAGATTATTGACTCTAGTGCAAGTGGGAGACTGAAGAAAATATGTCCTAGAGGCAATAATAAAGTTATTATTTATTTCCTTATTTCATGATAAATGTTTATTATTCATGCTAGAATTGTATTAACCGGAAACATAATACATGTGTGAATACATAGACAAACATAGTGTCACTAGTATGCCTCTACTTGACTAGCTTGTTGATCAAAGATGGTTATGTTTCCTAACCATAGACATATGTTGTCATTTGATTAATGGGATCACGTCATTAGGAGAATGATGTGATTGACATGACCCATTCCGTTAGCCTAGCACTTGATCGTTTAGTATGTTGCTATTGCTTTCTTCATGACTTATACATGTTCCTGTAACTATGAGATTATGCAACTTCCGTTTACCGGAGGAACACTTTGGGTGCTACCAAACGTCACAACGTAACTGGGTGATTATAAAGGAGTATTACAGGTGTCTCCAAAGGTAAATGTTGGGTTGGCGTATTTCGAGATTAGGATTTGTCACTCCAAATGTCGGAGAGGTATCTCTGGACCCTCTCGGTAATGCACATCACATAAGCCTTGCAAGCAATGCAACTAATGAGTTAGTTGCGGGATGATGTATTACGGAACGAGTAAAGAGACTTGCCGGTAATGAGATTGAACTAGGTATTGGATACCGACGATCGAATCTCGGGCAAGTAACATACCGATGACAAAGGGAACAACGTATGTTGTTATGCGGTTTGACCGATAAAGATCTTCGTAGAATATGTGGGAGCCAATATGGGCATCCAGGTCCAGCTATTGGTTATTGACCGGAAACGTGTTTCGGTCATGTCTACATAGTTCTCGAACCCGTAGGGTCCGCACGCTTAACGTTTCGATGACAGTTATATTATGAGTTTATTAGTTTTGATGTACCGAAGGAGTTCGGAGTCCCGGATGAGATCGGGGACATGACGAGGAGTCTCGAAATTGTCGAGACGTAAAGATCGATATATTGGACGACTATATTCGGAGTTCGGAAAGGTTCCGAGTGATTCGGGTATTTTTCGGAGTACCGGAGAGTTACGGGAATTCGCCGGGGAGAAGTATATGGGCCTTATTGGGCCATACGGGAATAGAGGAAAGAGGCCGAAAGGAAGGAGGCACGCAGCCCCCCTCTAGTCCGAATTGGACAAGGGGTGCGGCCCCCTTTTCCTTCCTCCTCTCCCCCTCTTTCCCCCTGCTCCTACTCCAACAAGGAAGGAGGGAGTCCTACTCCCGATGGGAGTAGGACTCCCCTTGGCGCGCCCCTTCTAGGCCGGCCGCCCCCTCCCCCCTTGCTCCTTTATATACGGGGCAGGGGGGCACCTCTAGGCACAACAACAATTGATTCCTTGGATCTCTGAGCCGTGTGCGGTGCCCCCCTCCACCATATTCCACCTCGGTCATATCGTCGCGGAGTTTAGGCGAAGCCCTGCGCCGGTAGAACATCATCATCGTCACCACGCCGTCGTGCTGACGGAACTCATCTCCGGAGCTCGGCTGGATCGAAGGCCGGAGATCGTCATCGAGCTAAATGTGTGCTGAACTTGGAGGCCCCATACGTTCGGTGCTTGGATCGGTCGGATCGTGAAGACATACGACTACATCAACCGCGTTGTGCTAACGCTTCCACTTACGGTCTACGAGGGTACGTGGACGAACACTCTCCCCTCTCGTTGATATATCATCGCCATGATCTTGTGTGTGCGTAGGAATTTTTTTGAAATTACTATGTTCCCCAACAAAAGAACGTCATGTTATATTGCCCCTTATGATAGCAACCTTTATTATGCAGTCTGTCGCTTTTATTCTTTGCCATCACAAGTTCGTACAACGCTCAATTTTCTCTTACACTAAATGATCTAACACTTTCAGAAGCAATTTTTATTGCCTTATTACACCAATGAAAACTTACTTGAAGGATCTTGCTCAATCCATAGGTAGGTATGGTGGACTCTTGAAAATAAGATTTAGATTTAAGGGTTTTTGGATGCACAAGTAGTATCTCTACTTGGTGCGGATTTTTTGGCTAGCAAAGATAGGGGGCAAGCACCACATGTTGAAGGATCTATGATAATATAACTTCTATGTGAATATGAACAAACATAAATCATTACGTTGTCTTCCTTGTCCAACGTCAACAATTTTGGCATATAATATTTTGATGGGGGCTCGCAATCACAAAAGATTTCCAAGATAGTGTATTTGCATGTGAAAGTTCTCTTCCTTATACTAATTATTCGTGAATTGCTTGTATGACCAATATTGTGATTGTCAAGCTTCAAAAGCTTTCATTTCTAAACCCAATGTGAAGCTACCAATAGGCATGATATAAACATGTAATTTCAACTTCATGATATTCAATTCATTCAACAATTTACTCATAGGATATAAGTGAAGCACAAGAGTAAACGACAAGCTACTCAAAAAAGATATAATTGAAGATCATGAGCATAATATTTCTTTCTCTCAAATTAATTTAAGTGAAGCAAGAGAGAATTTCTTCGAAAATAGTAAAGCACATTGTGCTCAAAAAGATATAAGTGAAGCACTAGAGCAATTCCATAGAAAAGAGCTTCATTGACAGGATGTGAATGTCGCTTACCTAGCCTCCTATTTGAGGACTCTATTTTATTTAAAAACTTCCAGGTCTAAGTATTTTATTAAAACAACAAGCAAAATGAAAACTTTCAGGTCTAAGTATTCTAAGAATAGCACAACTCATGTGAAGAAACAAAAACTTAGGTTCAACCGATACTAATCGATAATTATTAATGAAGAAAGGTGGGATGCCTATCGGGGCATCCCCAAGCTTAGGTGCTTGAGACTTCTTGGATTGGGCATCCCCAAGCTTGAGCTTTTGTGTCTCCTTAATTCCTCTCATATCACGGTTTTCCTAAATCTCAAAAACTTCATCCACACAAAACTCAACAAGAACTCGTGAGAAAAGTTAGTATAAAACAATGCAATAACTTTATCATTCTCTACTATAGCAAATCACTAAAATTATTATTCAACATTGCATACTAAATTCCTATGCATATTTATACTCCAATTCTCAAATAGAATCATTAAACAAGCAAACATATGCAAACAATGCAAACATAACAGCAATCTGCCAAAATAGTACAGTCTGTAAAGAACGCAAGTACTTCTTAAACTCCAAAAATTATTGGAAAAATACTACACTGTATAAAATTTATCAGATCTTATTTTTAAAAAAAATCAACAATTTATCATATTTTTACTTTTCTAGGGAATTTTTGCAACATCGATAAACTTTCTGTTTTGAAACAGCAACATGTATACTTGCAAAATAAGCATGGAAAAGGCTATCATTGCCACTTTTATTGAAATAAAAGATGCAAAACATTATTATAAATAACATCAAGCAAATCCTAACAAAATAAATTGACGCTCCAAGCAAAACACAAATCATGTGACGAATTAAAACATAGCTCCAAGTGAGGTTACCGATAATGTTGGAGACGAAAGAGGGGATGCCTTCCGGGCCATACCCAAGCTTACTTACGTGGATCTTCCTTGAATATTACCTTGGGGGTGCCTTGGTCATCCCCAAGATTAGGGTCTTATCATTCCTTATTCTCCTTTTATCGACATCTCACCCAAAACTTGAAAACTTAACGGAACCTTGTGAGATAGGTTAGTATGATAAAGAGCAAACCATTTAACTTTTGGTACTGTCGAAGACAAGATTAATAATTGTTTCCACACAATGACTACTGTAGCATATCATTTCTACAATTTATATTGAGCAATATAATCCATAGAAACAAGGAAACAAGCAAACTATGCATTGAAAACAGAATCTGTCAAAAACAGAACAGTCTGTAGTAACCTTTACTCAAACCATACTTCTGCTACTCCAAAAATTATGAAACAAATCGGACCATGTTATCAATTTCTATATTAGTATTATTCTAAAAGAATCAACTCAAAATCACTCTTCTGTTAAAAATGAGAGTTATTTTTGTGAGCACAAAGTTTCTGTTTTTCAGCAAGATCAAATCAACTATCACGCAACATGATCCCAAAGGCTATACTTGGCACTTTATTGAATCAAAAACAATAAAACATGATTACTACAGTAGCCTAATCATGTGAACACAAAAAACAGTAGGTAAAAGTGTTGGTTTGTCTCCCAACAAGCTCTTTTCTTTAATGCCTTTTTAGCTAGGCATGATGATTTCAATGATGCTCGCATAAAAAATAAGAATTTAAACACAAAGAGAGCATCATGAAGCACATTACTAGCACATTTAAGTCTAACCCACTTCCGATGCATGGTGATTTTGTGAGCAAACAAGTTATGGGAGCAAGAATCAACTAGCATAGGAATGCAGAACATGCATAACTTTGAAAACTTCAACACATAGAGAGGAAACTTGATATTATTGAGATATGTAGATGCATATGTTCCACTCTCATAACAATTTTCAGTAGCATCATGAATGAATTCAAAAATATAACCATAACATAAAGCATTCTTTTCATGACACATAAGCATAGCAGTTTTGTTACTCTCCACATAAGCAAATTTATTCTCATGAATAGTAGTGGGAGCAAACTCAACAAAATAACTATCATGGGATTGAAAACTAAAATCATGATGACAAGTTTCATGGTTATCATTATTATTTATAGCATATATGTCATCACCATAATCATCATAGATAGGAACTTTGTTGTCATAATCAATTGTGACTTCTTCCAACATTGTGGAATCATCATTAAATAAAGTCATGACCTCTCCAAATCCACTTTCATCAATATAATCATCATAAATAGGAGGCATGCTTTCATCATAATAAATTTTCTCATCAAAACTTGGGGGACTAAAAATATCTTCTTCACCAAACATAGCATCCCCAAGATTATGGCTTTGCATATCATTAGCATCATGGATATTCAAAGAACTCATACTAACAACATTGCAATCATGCTCATCATTCAAATATTTTGTGCCAAACATTTTATTGACTTCTTCTTCTAACAATTGAGCACAATTTTCTGAACCATCATTTTCAAGAAAGATATTATAAAGATGATCAATAATATGATGAAACCTCAATTTCATTTTTTTGTAGTTTTCTTTTATGAACCAAACTAGTGATAAACAAGAAAATAAAAGATTCGATTGCAAGATCTAAAGATATAACTTCATGCACTCACCTCCCCGGCAACGGTGCCAGAAAAGAGCTTGATGTCTACTATGCAACTTTATTCTTGTAGACACGTGTTGGGCCTCCAAGCGCAGAGTTTTGTAGGATAGTAGCAATTTTCCCTCAAGTGGATGACCTAAGGTTTATCAATCCGTGAGAGGTGTAGGATGAAGATGGTCTCTCTCAAACGAGTCTGCAACCAAATACAAGAAATCTCTTGTGTTCCCAACACACCCAATACAATGGCAAATTTTATAGGTGCACTAGTTCGGCAAAGAGATGGTGATAAAAGTGTAATATGGATGGTAGAAATATATTTTTATAATCCGAAATAAATAAAAACAACAAGGTAGCAAATAGTAAACGAGCACAAAAACAGTATTGCAATGCTTGAAAATGAGGCCTATGGTCCGTACTTTCACTAGTGCAATCTCTCAATAGTGCTAATATAATTAGATCATATAACCATCCCTCAAAGTGCGATGAAGAATCATTCCAAAGTTCTTATCTAGCGGAGAACATAAGAACAAATTGTTTGTAGGGTATGAAACCACCTCAAAGCTATTCTTTTCGTTTGATCTATTCAAGAGTTCGTACTAAAATAACACAAAGCTATTCTTTCCATTCGATCTATCCTAGAGTTCGTACTAAAATAACACCAAAGCAAATTCGTATTCATAATACTCAATCCAACACAAATAACTTCAAAGAGTGCCCAAAGATTTTACCAGAGAAACAAAGACAAGAACGTGCATCAACCCCCTATGCATAGATTACCCCAATGTCACCTCGGGAATCCACG
Organism: Triticum dicoccoides; assembly: GCF_002162155.2. Classification (NCBI taxonomy): domain Eukaryota; kingdom Viridiplantae; phylum Streptophyta; class Magnoliopsida; order Poales; family Poaceae; genus Triticum; species Triticum dicoccoides. The sequence continues at coordinate 198,632,694 of NC_041385.1, forward strand.
AGTTGAGTGCCAAAACATATATCAAGTGAATAAATACGATACCCCGTTGTCACCATGAGTATTAATTGCAAGACATATATCAAGTGTTCTCAAATCCATAAAAGTATTCAATCCAATGACAACGAAATCTCAAAGGGAAAAACTCAATTCATCACAACAAGATAGAGAGGGGAAAACACCATATGATCCGACTATATTAACAAAGCCCGCTATACATCAAGATCGTGACATCTCAAGAACACGAGAGAGAGAGAGAGAGATTAAACACATAGCTACTGGTACAAACCCTTAGCCCCGAGGGTGTTCTACTCCCTCCTCATCGTGGTGGCCTCTAGGATAATGAAGATGGCCACCGATGATGATCTCCCCCTCCGGCAGGGTGCCAGAACAGTGTCTAGATTGGATCTCGTGGATACAGAGGCCTTGCGGAGGTTGAACTTCTGATCTAGGGCTACCCCGAAGGGTTTTGGAATATTTGGGATTTTATAGGGTAAAGAGGCGGTCCGGGGGGCACCCGAGGTGGGCAGCGCCCACCAGGGAGCACCTGATCCTCCTGGCGCGCCCTGGTGGGTGCTGCTCCCCTCGAGCAGCGCCCTAGATGCTTCCTTGGCCCACTGGCTTTCTTTTGGCCCAAAAAATCCTACAGGAGTTTCGTTGCATTTGGACTCCGTTTGATATTGATTTCCTACGATGTAAAAAACAACAAAAAGCAGCAATTGGTATGGGGCACTGGGTCAATAGGTTAGTCCCAAAAATCATATAAAGTTGCTATAAAATGATTTTAAAACAACCAAGAACGATAATATAATGGCATGAATACTTCATAAATTATAGATACGTTGGAGACGTATCAACCTTCTACACCCTTCTAATGAGATAGTAAGCTGCAATGCTCATCTGATTAAAAATGCCGAAGCCCGACATTATCTTTTGAATGCGTTGAATGCATCTTCTCTCGAGGGAATTGAAAATATTCTAGTTGTTCGCGAATTCTAAGATGTCTTTCCATAAGAACTTCTAGGAATATCCCATGTTCGAGCTGTCGAGTTCATCATCTACTTGAAACCTAGCACCATTCCTATCGCCAAACGACCCTACAAGATGCCACCACATGAACTCCTCGAGCTTAAGGAGGAAATCGACAAATCTCTTCGCAGTGGATTCATTCATCCTAGTTCCTATGCTTAGGGAGCACCTTCTCTCTTTGTGAATAAGAAGGATGGAACAAATTGTTTGGTCCAAGACTACCGTCCTATTAACCAAGCAACTTTTCAGAACAAGTATCCCCTCCTCGGATCAATGACCTGTATGATCAAATGGTTGGTTCATTGGTTTTCTCTAAACTCTACTTGAGGTTGGGTTTCCATAGATCCGTGTTCGTGAAGTGGATATTCGAAAGACCGCATTCATGACTCGATATGGTTCATACGAGTACACTATCATGTCATTCGACTTGGCCAATGCTCCAGCGACATTCTCTCGTCTGATGAATTATATCTTCATGGAATACCTCAACAAGTTTGTTGTGGTCTATCTGGATGATATCCTGCTATATTCCAGGAACAGGGAAGAACATGCTAAACATCTTCGACTAGTGCTGGAAAAGCTTCAAGAACATTAGCTATATGCCAAGTATTCCAAGTGTGAATTCTGGCTACCCAAAGTAACCTACCTTGGTCATGCAATCTCCAAGGATGGTATTGCTGTCAACCAGAGTGAGTTCAAGCTATTCTTGAATGGAACCCTTCAAAGAATGTCAAGCAGGTCAGAAGCTTTCTCAAACTCGCTGGCTATTGCCGCCATTTTGTCAAGAACTTCTCCAAAATTGCCAAGCCATTGACTAACCTGCTTCACAAAGGCATTAAGTCTGATTGGACAGAAAAGTGTCAGGAAAGTTTCCAATCACTCAAGGACAAGCTGACTTCTGCCCCAGTGCTTTCTCATCCGGATTCCCAAAAGGATTTCATCATCTATTGTGACGCCTCTCGTCAAGGATTAGGTTGTGTCCTAATGCAAGTGCGCCCTCACGAAGAGAACTACCCAGTTCATGACCTCGAGCTTGCTGCGATTATCTATGCACTGAAGCTGTGGCGACATTACCTTCTTAGTAATCGTTGCGAGATCTTCACCAATCATCAGAGTCTGATGTATCTATATACTCAGCAAGATCTGAACCTCTGTCAGCAGTGATGGATGGAAGCTATTGTTGACCACAGCTTTGGTATATCCTATACCGCTGAAAAGGCTAATGTCATGGCCGATGCCCTGAGCCGGAAGTCTTATTTCAATAACCACATGGTTCATAAAGCTCAACCCCGCCTTCATGTAGTACTTTGCAAATTTAACCTTCAAATAGTTCCACAGGGTTTTCTGAATAACCTTGTTCTGGAACCAACTATTCTGAAAGCTATTAAGTCCGCACAAGCCAAATATGCTCACGTTGATCTGATGAAAAAGGATCTTGCCTTAGAGAAATCCTGAGATTTCTCGCTTGCTGAAGATTTAACCTTGTACTTCAGGAATTGCATTATGGTTCCCCTGTTCGAGCTTATGATAGAGAAGGTGATGAAAGAAGCACACGATGCCCCTCTCTCTATTCATCTGGGAAGTACCAAGATGTACTTAGACATTGGTGAGAAGTATTGGTGGTCCAAGATGAAGCAAGATATTGCTCGGTATATCGAAGAATGTGACATTTGTCGATGCGTCAAAGCAGAACATCCAAAACCGGCTGGACTTCTACAACCACTCACTATTCCTGAATGGAATTGGGATAAGATTCAGATGGACTTCGTCACAGGCCTTCCCAAGTAAGAGAAAGGTAACGATGATATCTTTGTCGTCATCGACCAATTCTCGAAAGTCGCACACTTTCTGCCAGTCAAGGAGATGATCACTGCTTGTCAATTAGCAAATTTATATATCTCTAGAGTTGTGGCACTCCACGGTATTCCAAAGGAGATCAGTTCAGACCATGGCAGCATTTTCACTTCAAAGTTCTGGGATAGTTTCCAAGAGGCAATGGGAAATCATATAACCTAGATCACTGCTTATCATCCCCAATCCCAAGGCCAAGTAGAGCGAGTCAATAAAATTCTTGAAACATGCTTCGGGCTCGTGTTATCTATTTCAGCAAGAAATGGGAGGAATCTCTTCCTTATGCTGAATTCTCATATAACTACAGTTATCAAGCCAGCCTGAAAATGGCCCCTTCGAAGTGCTTTATAGACATAAGTGTCAAACCCCTCTGAATTGGTCAAAAACTGGGTAACGTACGCTCATTGGTCCGGACATTATTCAACAAGTTGAAGAGCATGTCCGAATTGTCCGGGATAATCTCAAGGCGGCCCAGTCCTGCCAGAAGAGCAATTATGATTGTAAACATTGGATTCAACTTATCAACCCGGTGAACAAGCATATTTGCGTGTCACTCCTTTGAGAGGCACTCATGGGTTCTGAGTCAAGGGAAAGCTAGCTCCTCACTACGTTGGACCCTTCCGCATTCTTGCCCATCGTGGACTGATGGCTTATCAATTGGAATTTCCACCTCAATTATATCATGTCCATGATGTCTTCCATGTGTCGCAACTTCGTCGTTGCTTCAAGGATCCGCAACATGAAGTGGATCCGGAATTGATCAAAGTGCAAGATGATCTCACATACAAAGAACATCCGATCCGCATTCTTGAAGGAATTGAACTCGAACCCGTTAGAAGGTTACCAAGTTCTTCAAAGTGCAGTGGTCAAATCATACTGAAGATGAAGCCACTTGGGAACGCGAGGATAACCTTCGTGCGGAATACCCCGATCTTTTCCCTTCTACCTCTTAATTCTCGAGACGAGAATTTCTTTTAGAGGAGGAGAGTTGTAACACCCCTATATTAGTGAGCTACAGTAACCTCTAACTTTCAATTAATCATTTTGCTAACCTACATCACATAAGCCTTGCAAGCAATGCAACTAATGAGTTAGTTGCGGGATGATGTATTACGGAACGAGTAAAGAGACTTGCCGGTAATGAGATTGAACTAGGTATTGGATACCGACGATCGAATCTCGGGCAAGTAACATACCGATGACAAAGAGAACAACGTATGTTGTTATGCAGTTTGACCGATAAAAATCTTCTTAGAATATGTGGGAGCCAATATGGGCATCCAGGTCCCGCTATTGGTTATTGACTAGAAACGTGTTTCGGTCATGTCTACATAGTTCTAGAACCCGTAGGGTCCGCACGCTTAACGTTTCGATGACAGTTATATTATGAGTTTATGAGTTTTGATGTACCGAAGGAGTTCGGAGTCCCGGATGAGATCGGGGACATGACGAGGGTCTCGAAATTGTCGAGACGTAAAGATCGATATATTGGACGACTATATTCGGAGTTCGGAAAGGTTCCGAGTGATTCGGGTATTTTTCGGAGTACCGGAGAGTTACGGGAATTCGCCGGGGAGAAGTATATGGGCCTTATTGGGCCATACGGGAATAGAGGAAAGAGGCCGAAAGGAAGGAGGCGCGCAGCCCCCCTCTAGTCCGAATTGGACAAGGGGTGCGGCCCCCTTTTCCTTCCTCCTCTCCCCCTCTTTCCCCCTTCTCCTACTCCAACAAGGAAGGAGGGAGTCCTACTCCCGGTGGGAGTAGGACTCCCCTTGGCGCGCCCCTTCTAGGCCGGCCGCCCCGTCCCCCCTTCCTCCTTTATATACGGGGGCAGGGGGGCACCTCTAGGCACAACAACAATTGATCCCTTGGATCTCTTAGCCGTGTGCGGTGCCCCCCTCCACCATATTCCACCTCGGTCATATCGTCGCGGAGTTTAGACGAAGCCCTGCGCCGGTATAACATCATCATCGTCACCATGCCGTCGTGCTGACGGAACTCATCTCCGGAGCTCGGCTGGATCGGAGGCCGGAGATCGTCATCGAGCTGAACGTGTGCTGAACTCGGAGGCCCGTACGTTCGGTGCTTGGATCGGTCGGATCGTGAAGACATACGACTACATCAACCGCGTTGTGGTAACGCTTCCGCTTATGGTCTACGAGGGTACGTGGGCGAACACTCTCCCCTCTCGTTGATATATCATCGCCATGATCTTGCGTGTGCGTAGGAAATTTTTTGAAATTACTACGTTCCCCAACAGTGGCATCCGAGCCTAGGTTTTATGCGTTGATGTTATATGCACGAGTAGAACACAAGTGAGTTGTGGGCGATACAAGTCATACTGCTTACCAGCATGTCATACTTTGGTTCAGCGGTATTGTGAGATGAAGCGGCCCGGACCGACATTACGCGTACGCTTACGCGAGACTGGTTTCACCGTTACGAGCATTCGTGCTTAAAGGTGGCTGGCGGGTGTCTGTCTCTCTCACTTTAGCTGAATCGAGTGTGGCTACGCCCGGTCCTTGCGAAGGTTAAAACAGCACTAACTTGACGAACTATCGTTGTGGTTTTGATGCGTAGGTAAGAACGGTTCTTGCTAAGCCCGTAGCAGCCACGTAAAACTTGCAATAACAAAGTAGAGGACGTCTAACTTGTTTTTGCAGGGCATGTTGTGATGTGATATGGTCAAGACGTGATGAGATATAAGTTGTTGTATGAGATGATCATGTTTTTTTGAAGTTATCGGCAACTGGCAAAAGCTCTATGGTTGTCTCTTTGTTGCATAAGAAGCAAGTGCCAAATAATTGCTTTACTTTATCGCTATGCGATAGCAATAGTTGAAAGAGCAATAGTTCGCGAGACGACCATGTGACGACACATTGATATAGATCAAGATGATGAAGATCATGGTGTCGTGCCGGTGACGATAGAGATCATGAAAGTACTTTGGAGATGGAGATCAAAGGCGCAAGATGATCATGGCCATATCATGTCACATATTTTGATTGCATATGATGTTTATCTGTTATACATCTTATTCTGTTTTGTTTGACGGTAACATTTTAAGATGATCTCTCAGTAATTATCAAGAAGTGTTCTCCCTGAGTATGCACCGTTGCGAAAGTTCTTCGTGCTGAGACACCACGTGATGATCGGGTGTGATAGGCTCTACGTTCAAATACAATGGGTGCAAAACAGTTGCACATGCGGAATACTCAGGTTAAACTTGACGAGCCTAGCATATACATATATGGCCTCGGAACATGGAGACCGAAAGGTCGAACGTGAATCATATAGTAGATATGATCAACATAGTGATGTTCACCATTGAAACTACTCCATCTCACGTGATGATCGGACATGGTTTAGTTGATTTGGATCACGTGATCACTTAGATGACTAGAGAGATGTCTGTCTAAGTGGGAGTTCTTAAGTAATATGATTAATTGAACTTAAATTTATCATGAACTTAGTCCTAGTAGTATTTTGCAAATTATGTTGTAGATCAATAGCTTGCATTGTTGCTTTCATATGTTTATTTTGATATGTTCCTAGAGAAAACTGTGTTGAAAAATGTTAGTAGCAATGATGCAGATTGGATCCGTGATCTGAGGTTTATCCTCATTGCTGCACAGAAGTATTATGTCCTTAATGCACCGCTAGGTGACAGACCTATTGCAGGAGCAGATGCAGACGTTATGAACGTCTGGCTAGCTCAATATGATGACTACTTGATAGTTTAGTGCACCATGCTTAACGGCTTAGAATCGGGACTTCAAAGACGTTTTGAACGTCATGGACCATATGAGATGTTCCAGGAGTTGAAGTTAATATTTCCAGCAAATACCCGAGTTGAGAGATATGAAGTCTCTAACAAGTTCTATAGCTAAAAGATGGAGGAGAATCGCTCAACTAGTGAGCATGTGCTCAGATTGTCTGGGTACTTCAATCACTTGAATCAAGTGGGAGTTAATCTTCCAGATAAGATAGTGATTGATAGAATTCTCTAGTCACCATCACTAAGTTACTAGAACTTCGTGATGAACTATAGTATGCAAGGGATGATGTAAACGATTCCCGAGCTCTTCGTGATGTTGAAATCGACGAAGGTAGAAATCAAGAAAGAGCATCAAGTGTTGATGATTGACAAGACCACTAGTTTCAAGAAAAGGGCAAAGGGAAAGAAAGGGAAACTTCAAGTAGAATGGCAAACAAGTTGTCACTCTCGTGAAGAAGACCAAAGCTGGACCAAAGCCTGAAACTGAGTGATTACACTGCAAAGGAAATGGTCACTAGAAGCAGAAATGCCTTGAATATTTGGTGGATAAGAAGGATGGCAAAGTGAACAAGGGTATATTTGATATACAGATTATTGATGTGTGCCTTACTAGTGTTTATAGTAGCCCCTGAGTATTTGATACTTGTTCAGTTGCTAAGATTAGTAACTCAAAACAGGAGTTACAGAATAAACAGAGACTAGTTGAAGGGTGAAGTAACGAGGAGTGTTGGAAGTAGTTCCAAGATTGATATGATCATCGTCGCACACTCCCTATACTTTTGGGATTAGTGTTAAACTTGAATAAATGTTATTTGGCGTTTGCGTTGAGCATGAATATGATTTGATCATGTTTATTGCAATACGGTTATTCATTTAAAATCAGAGAATAATTGTTGTTCTGTTTACATGAATAAAACCTTCAATGGTCATACACCCAATGAAAATAGTTTGTTGGATCTCGATCGTGATGATACACATATTCATAATATTGATGCCAAAAGATGCAAAGTTAATAATGATAGTGCAACTTATTTGTGGCACTGCCGTTTGGGTCATATCGGTGTAAAGCGCATGAAGAAACTCCATAAAGATGGATTTTTGGAATCACTTGGTTATGAATCATTTGATGCTTGCGAACCGTGCCTTTTGGGCAAGATGACTAAAACTCCGTTCTCCGGAACAATGGAACGAGCTACTAACTTGTTGGAAATAATACATACCGATGTATGCGATCCAATGAGTATTGATGCTCGTGGCAAGTATCGTTATTTTCTAACCTTCACAAGATGATTTGAGCAGATATGGGTATATCTACTTGATGAAACATAAGTCTGAAATAGTTGAAAGGTTCAAAGAATTTCAGAGTGAAGTGGAAAAATCATCGTAACAAGAAAATAAAGTTTCTGCAATCTGATCGCGGAGACGAATATTTGAGTTACGAGTTTGGTCTTCAATTAAAACAATGTGGAATAGTTTCACAAACTCACGCCACCTGGAACACCACAATGTAATGGTGCGTCTGAACATCATAATCGTACTTTACTAGATATGGTCCGATCTATGATGTCTCTTATCGATTTACCACTATTGTTTTGGGATTATGCAATAGAGACAGCTGTATTCACGTTTAAAAAAGGGCACCATCTAAGTCCGTTGATACGACACCATATGAACTGTGGTTTAGCAAGAAACCCAAGTTGTCGTTTCTTAAGTTTGGGGCTGTGATGCTTATGTGAAAAAGTTTCATCTTGATAAGCTCAAACCCAAATCGGAGAAGTGCGTCTTCATAGAATACCCAAAGGAAACTGTTGGGTACACCTTCTATCACAGATCCGAAGGCAAGATATTCGTTGCTAAAAACGGATCCTTTCTAGAGAAGGAGTTTCTCTCGAAAGAAGTGAGTGGGAGGAAAGTAGAGCTTGATAAGGTAATTTGTACCTTCTCCCGAATTGGAAAGTAGTTCATCACAGAAATCAGTTCCAGTGATTCCTACACCAATTAGTGAGGAAGCTAATGATGATGATCATAAAGCTTCAGAGCAAGTTACTACCAAACTTTGTAGATCTTCCAGATTAAGATCCACACCAGAGTGGTACGGTAATCCTATTCTGGGAGACATGTTACTAGAACATGATGAACCTACGAACTATGAGGAAGCGATGATGAGCCCATATTCCGCAAAATGGCTGGAGGCCATGAAATCTGAGATAGGATCCATGTATACAAAGTGCTGACTTTGGTGGAGTTGCCCGATGATCGGCAAGCCATATTGTATAAATGGATCTTCAAGAGGAAGACGGGCGTTGATAGTAGTGTTACTATCTACAAAGCTCGACTTGTCACAAAAAGGTTTTTGACAAGTTCAAGGTGTTGACTACAATGAGATTTTCTCAACTGTAGCGATGCTTAAGCCTGTCCGAATCATGTTAGCAATTGCCACATTTTATGAAATCTGGCAAATGGATGTCAAAACTGCATTCCTTAATGGATTTATTAAAGAAGAATTGTATATGATGCAACCAGAAAGTTTTTGTCAATCCTAAAGATGCTAACAAAGTGTGCAAGCTCCAGCAATCCATCAATGGACTGGTGCAAGCATCTCGGAGTTGGAATATACGCTTTGATGAGTTGATCAAAGCATATGGTTCTGTACAGACTTTTGGAAAGGCCTGTATTTAAAAGAAAGTGAGTGAGAGCACTACAGCATTTCTGATAAGTATATGTGAATGACATATTGTTGATCGGAAATAATGTAGAATTATTCTTCAAAGCATAAAGGAGTGTTTTAAAGGAGTTCTTTAAAAGAAAGACCTCAGTAAAAGCTACTTACATATTGAGCATCAAGATCTATTGAGATAGATCAAGACACTTGATAAGATTTTCAATGAGTACATACCTTGGCAAGATTTTGAAATAGTTCAAGATGGAACAGTCAAAGAAAGAGTTCTTGCCTGTGTTGCAAAGGTGTGAAATTGAGTAAGACTCAAATCCCGACCACGGCAGAAAATAGAAAAGAGAATGAAAGTCATTCCCTATGCCTCAGGCATAGGTTCTATGAAGTATGCTATGTTATGTACCCGACCTATTGTATACCTTGCTCTAAATTTGGCAAGGGAGTACAATAGTGATCTAGGAGTAGATCACTGGACATTGGTCAAGAATATCCTTAGTGAGGACTAAGGAAATATTTCTCGATTATGGAGGTGATAAAAGAGCCCGTCGTAAAGAGTTACATCGGTGCAAGCTTTCACACCGATCCATATGACTCTAAGTCTCAATCTGGATACATATTGAAAGTGGGAGCAATTAGCTAGAGTAGCTCCGCGCAGAGCATTATAGACATAGAATATTTGCAAAGTACATACGGCTCTGAAAGTGACAAACCTGTTGACTAAGCTTCTCTCACGAGCAAAGCATGATCACACCTTAGTACTCTTTGGGTGTTAATCACATAGCAATGTGAACTAGATTATTGACTCTAGTAAACCCTTTGGGTGTTGGTCACATAACGATGTGAATAATGGGTGTTAATCATATACAGATATGAATATTGATGTTAAATCACATGGCGATGTGAACTAGATTATTGACTCTAGTGCAAGTGGGAGACTGAAGGAAATATGTCCTAGAGGAAATAATAAAGTTATTATTTATTTCCTTATTTCATGATAAATGTTTATTATTCATGCTAGAATTGTATTAACCGGAAACATAATACATGTGTGAATACATAGACAAACATAGTGTCACTAGTATGCCTCTACTTGACTAGCTTGTTGATCAAAGATGGTTATGTTTCCTAACCATAGACATATGTTGTCATTTCATTAATGGGATCACATCATTAGGAGAATGATGTGATTGACATGACCCATTCCGTTAGCCTAGCACTTGATCGTTTAGTATGTTGCTATTGCTTTCTTCATGACTTATACATGTTCCTGTAACTATGAGATTATGCAACTTCCGTTTACCGGAGGAACACTTTGGGTGCTACCAAACGTCACAACGTAACTGGGTGATTATAAAGGAGTATTACAGGTGTCTCCAAAGGTAAATGTTGGGTTGGCGTATTTCGAGATTAGGATTTGTCACTCCAAATGTCGGAGAGGTATCTCTGGACCCTCTCGGTAATGCACATCACATAAGCCTTGCAAGCAATGCAACTAATGAGTTAGTTGCGGGATGATGTATTACGGAACGAGTAAAGAGACTTGCCGGTAATGAGATTGAACTAGGTATTGGATACCGACGAACGAATCTCGGGCAAGTAACATACCGATGACAAAGGGAACAACGTATGTTGTTATGCGGTTTGACCGATAAAGATCTTCGTAGAATATGTGGGAGCCAATATGGGCATCCAGGTCCCGTTATTGGCTATTGACCGGAAACGTGTTTCGGTCATGTCTACATAGTTCTCGAACCCGTAGGGTCCGCACGCTTAACGTTTCGATGACAGTTATATTATGAGTTTATGAGTTTTGATGTACCGAAGGAGTTCGGAGTCCCGGATGAGATCGGGGACATGACGAGGAGTCTCGAAATTGTCGAGACATAAAGATCGATATATTGGACGACTATATTCGGAGTTCGGAAAGGTTCCGAGTGATTCAGGTATTTTTCGGAGTACCGGAGAGTTACGGGAATTCGCCGGGGAGAAGTATATGGGCCTTATTGGGCCATACGGGAATAGAGGAAAGAGGCCGAAAGGAAGGAGGCGCGCAGCCCCCCTCTAGTCCGAATTGGACAAGGGGTGCGGCCCCCTTTTCCTTCCTCCTCTCCCCCTCTTTCCCCCTTCTCCTACTCCAACAAGGAAGGAGGGAGTCCTACTCCCGGTGGGAGTAGGATTCCCCTTGGCGCGCCCCTTCTAGGCCGGCCGCCCCCTCCCCCCTTGCTCCTTTATATACGGGGGCAGGGGGGCACCTCTAGGCACAACAACAATTGATCCCTTGGATCTCTTAGCCGTGTGCGGTGCCCCCCTCCACCATATTCCACCTCGGTCATATCGTCGCGGAGTTTAAGCGAAGCCCTGCGCCGGTAGAACATCATCATCGTCACCACGCCGTCGTGCTGACGGAACTCATCTCCGGAGCTCGGCTGGATCGGAGGCCGGAGATCGTCATCGAGCTAAACGTGTGTTGAACTCGGAGGCCCCGTACGTTCGGTGCTTGGATCGGTCGGATCGTGAAGACATACGACTACATCAACCGCGTTGTGCTAACGCTTCCACTTACGGTCTACGAGGGTACGTGGAAGAACACTCTCCCCTCTCGTTGATATATCATCGCCATGATCTTGTGTGTGCGTAGGAATTTTTTTGAAATTACTATGTTCCCCAACAAAAGAACGTCATGTTATATTGCCCCTTATGATAGCAACCTTTATTATGCAGTCTGTCGCTTTTATTCTTTGCCATCACAAGTTCGTACAACGCTCAATTTTCTCTTACACTAACTGATCTAACACTTTCAGAAGCAATTTTTATTGCCTTATTACACCAATGACAACTTACTTGAAGGATCTTGCTCAATCCATAGGTAGGTATGGTGGACTCTTGAAAATAAGATTTGGGTTTAAGGGTTTTTGGATGCACAAGTAGTATCTCTACTTGGTGCGGATTTTTTGGCTAGCAAAGATAGGGGGCAAGCACCACATGTTGAAGGATCTATGATAATATAACTTCTATGTGAATATGAACAAACATAAATCATTACGTTGTCTTCCTTGTCCAACGTCAACAATTTTGGCATATAATATTTTGATGGGGGCTCACAATCACAAAAGATTTCCAAGATAGTGTATTTGCATGTGAAAGTTCTCTTCCTTATACTAATTATTCGTGAATTTCTTGTATGACCAATATTGTGATTGTCAAGCTTCAAAAGCTTTCATTTCTAAACCCAATGTGAAGCTACCAATAGGCATGATATAAACATGTAATTTCAACTTCATGATATTCAATTCATTCAACAATTTACTCATAGGATATAAGTGAAGCACAAGAGTAAACGACAAGCTACTCAAAAAAGATATAAATGAAGATCATGAGCATAATATTTCTTTCTCTCAAATTAATTTAAGTGAAGCAAGAGAGAATTTCTTCAAAAATAGTAAAGCACATTGTGCTCAAAAAGATATAAGTGAAGCACTAGAGCAATTCCATAGAAAAGAGCTTCATTGACAGGATGTGAATGTCGCTTACCTAGCCTCCTATTTGAGGACTCTATTTTATTTAAAAACTTCCAGGTCTAAGTATTTTATTAAAACAACAAGCAAAATGAAAACTTTCAGGTCTAAGTATTCTAAGAATAGCACAACTCATGTGAAGAAACAAAAACTTAGGTTCAACCGATACTAATCGATAATTATTAATGAAGAAAGGTGGGATGCCTATCGGGGCATCCCCAAGCTTAGGTGCTTGAGACTTCTTGGATTGGGCATCCCCAAGCTTGAGCTTTTGTGTCTCCTTAATTCCTCTCATATCACGGTTTTCCTAAATCTCAAAAACTTCATCCACACAAAACTCAACAAGAACTCGTGAGAAAAGTTAGTATAAAACAATGCAATAACTTTATCATTCTCTACTATAGCAAATCACTAAAATTATTATTCAACATTGCATACTAAATTCCTATGCATATTTATACTCCAATTCTCAAATAGAATCATTAAACAAGCAAACATATGCAAACAATGCAAACATAACAGCAATCTGCCAAAATAGTACAGTCTGTAAAGAACGCAAGTACTTCTTAAACTCCAAAAATTATTGGAAAAATACTACACTGTATAAAATTTATCAGATCTTATTTTTCAAAAAAATCGATAATTTATCATATTTTTACTTTTCTAGGGAATTTTTGCAACATCGATAAACTTTCTGTTTTGAAACAGCAACATGTATACTTGCAAAATAAGCATGGAAAAGGCTATCATTGCCACTTTTATTGAAATAAAAGATGCAAAACATTATTATAAATAACATCAAGCAAATCCTAACATAATAAATTGACGCTCCAAGCAAAACACAAATCATGTGACGAATTAAAACATAGCTCCAAGTGAGGTTACCGATAATGTTGGAGACGAAAGAGGGGATGCCTTCCGGGCCATACCCAAGCTTACTTACTTGGATCTTCCTTGAATATTACCTTGGGGGTGCCTTGGTCATCCCCAAGATTAGGGTCTTATCATTCCTTATTCTCCTTTTATCGACATCTCACCCAAAACTTGAAAACTTAACGGAACCTTGTGAGATAGGTTAGTATGATAAAGAGCAAACCATTTAACTTTTGGTACTGTCAAAGACAAGATTAATAATTGTTTCCACACAATGACTACTGTAGCATATCATTTCTACAATTTATATTGAGCAATATAATCCATAGAAACAAGGAAACAAGCAAACTATGCATTGAAAACAGAATCTGTCAAAAACAGAACAGTCTGTAGTAACCTTTACTCAAACCATACTTCTGCTACTCCAAAAATTATGAAACAAATCGGACCACGTGATCAATTTCTATATTAGTATTATTCAAAAAGAATCAACTCAAAATCACTCTTCTGTTAAAAATGAGAGTTATTTTTGTGAGCACAAAGTTTCTGTTTTTCAGCAAGATCAAATCAACTATCACGCAACATGATCCCAAAGGCTATACTTGGCACTTTATTGAATCAAAAACAATAAAACATGATTACTACAGTAGCCTAATCATGTGAACACAAAAAACAGTAGGTAAAAGTGTTGGTTTGTCTCCCAACAAGCTCTTTTCTTTAATGCCTTTTTAGCTAGGCATGATGATTTCAATGATGCTCGCATAAAAAATAAGAATTTAAACACAAAGAGAGCATCATGAAGCACATTACTAGCACATTTAAGTCTAACCCACTTCCGATGCATGGTGATTTTGTGAGCAAACAAGTTATGGGAGCAAGAATCAACTAGCATAGGAATGCAGAACATGCATAACTTTGAAAACTTCAACACATAGAGAGGAAACTTGATATTATTGAGATATGTAGATGCATATGTTCCACTCTCATAATAATTTTCAGTAGCATCATGAATGAATTCAAAAATATAACCATAACATAAAGCATTCTTTTCATGACACATAACCATAGCAGTTTTGTTACTCTCCACATAAGCAAATTTATTCTCATGAATAGTAGTGGGAGCAAACTCAACAAAATAACTATCATGGGATTGAAAACTAAAATCATGATGACAAGTTTCATGGTTATCATTATTATTTATAGCATATATGTCATCACCATAATCATCATAGATAGGAACTTTGTTGTCATAATCAATTGTGACTTCTTCCAACATTGTGGAATCATCATTAAATAAAGTCATGACCTCTCCAAATCCACTTTCATCAATATAATCATCATAAATAGGAGGCATGCTTTCATCATAATAAATTTTCTCATCAAAACTTGGGGGACTAAAAATATCTTCTTCACCAAACATAGCATCCCCAAGATTATGGCTTTGCATATCATTAGCATCATGGATATTCAAAGAACTCATACTAACAACATTGCAATCATGATCATCATTCAAATATTTTGTGCCAAACATTTTATTGACTTCTTCTTCTAACAATAGAGCACAATTTTCTGAACCATCATTTTCAAGAAAGATATTATAAAGATGATCAATAATATGATGAAACCTCAATTTCATTTTTTTGTAGTTTTCTTTTATGAACCAAACTAGTGATAAACAAGAAAATAAAAGATTCGATTGCAAGATCTAAAGATATAACTTCATGCACTCACCTCCCCGGCAACGGTGCCAGAAAAGAGCTTGATGTCTACTATGCAACTTTATTCTTGTAGACACGTGTTGGGCCTCCAAGCGCAGAGTTTTGTAGGATAGTAGCAATTTTCCCTCAAGTGGATGACCTAAGGTTTATCAATCCGTGAGAGGTGTAGGATGAAGATGGTCTCTCTCAAACGAGCCTGCAACCAAATACAAGAAATCTCTTGTGTTCCCAACACACCCAATACAATGGCAAATTGTATAGGTGCACTAGTTCGGCAAAGAGATGGTGATAAAAGTGTAATATGGATGGTAAAAATACATTTTTATAATACGAAATAAATAAAAACAAGGTAGCAAATAGTAAACGAGCACAAAAACAGTATTGCAATGCTTGAAAATGAGGCCTATGGTCCGTACTTTCACTAGTACAATCTCTCAATAGTGCTAATATAATTAAATCATATAACCATCCCTCAAAGTGCAATGAAGAATCATTCCAAAGTTCTTATCTAGCGGAGAACATAAGAACAAATTGTTTGTAGGGTATGAAACCACCTCAAAGCTATTCTTTTCGTTTGATCTATTCAAGAGTTCGTACTAAAATAACACAAAGCTATTCTTTCCATTCGATCTATCCTAGAGTTCATACTAAAATAACACCAAAGCAAATTCGTATTCATAATACTCAATCCAACACAAATAACTTCAAAGAGTGCCCAAAGATTTTACCAGAGAAACAAAAACAAGAACGTGCATCAACCCCCTATGCATAGATTACCCCAATGTCACCTCGGGAATCCACGAGTTGAGTGCCAAAACATATATCAAGTGAATAAATACGATACCCCGTTGTCACCATGAGTATTAATTGCAAGACATATATCAAGTGTTCTCAAATCCATAAAAGTATTCAATCCAATGACAACGAAATCTCAAAGGGAAAAACTCAATTCATCACAACAAGATAGAGAGGGGAAAACACCATATGATCCGACTATATTAACAAAGCCCGCGATACATCAAGATCGTGACATCTCAAGAACACGAGAGAGAGAGAGAGAGAGATTAAACACATAGCTACTGGTACAAACCCTTAGCCCCGAGGGTGTTCTACTCCCTCCTCATCGTGGTGGCCGCTAGGATAATGAAGATGGCCACCGATGATGATCTCCCCCTCCGGCAGGGTGCCAGAACGGTGTCTAGATTGGATCTCGTGGATACAGAGGCCTTGCGGAGGTTGAACTTCTGATCTAGGGCTACCCCGAAGGGTTTTGGAATATTTGGGATTTTATAGGGTAAAGAGGCGGTCCGGGGGGCACCCGAGGTGGGCAGCGCCCACCAGGGAGCACCTGATCCTCCTGGCGCGCCCTGGTGGGTGCTGCTCCCCTCGAGCAGCGCCCTAGATGCTTCCTTGGCCCACTGGCTTTCTTTTGGCCCAAAAAATCCTACAGGAGTTTCGTTGCATTTGGACTCCGTTTGATATTGATTTCCTACGATGTAAAAAACAACAAAAAGCAGCAATTGGTACGGGGCACTGGGTCAATAGGTTAGTCCCAAAAATCATATAAAGTTGCTATAAAATGATTTTAAAACAAGCAAGAACGATAATATAATGGCATGAATACTTCATAAATTATAGATACGTTGGAGACTTATCAACCTTCTACACCCTTCTAATGAGATAGTAAGCTGCAATGCTCGTCTGGTTAAAAATGCCGAAGCCCGACATTAACTTTTGAATGCGTTGAATGCATCATCTCTCGAGGGAATTGAAAATATTCTAGTTGTTCGTGAATTCTAAGATGTCTTTCCATAAGAACTTCTAGGAATATCCCATGTTCGAGCTGTCGAGTTCATCATCTACTTGAAACCTAGCACCATTCCTATCGCCAAACGACCCTACAAGATGCCACCACATGAACTCCTCGAGCTTAAGGAGGAAATCGACAAATCTCTTCGCAGTGGATTCATTCATCCTAGTTCCTCTGCTTAGGGAGCACCTTCTCTCTTTGTGAATAAGAAGGATGGAACAAATTGTTTGGTCCAAGACTACCGTCCTATTAACCAAGCAACTTTTCAGAACAAGTATCCCCTCCTCGGATCAATGATCTGTATGATCAAATGGTTGGTTCATTGGTTTTCTCTAAACTCTACTTGAGGTTGGGTTTCCAAAGATCCGTGTTCGTGAAGAGGATATTCAAAAGACCGCATTCATGACTCGATATGGTTCATACAAGTACACTATCATGTCATTCGACTTGACCAATGCTCCAGCGACATTCTCTCGTCTGATGAATTATATCTTCATGGAATACCTCAACAAGTTCGTTGTGGTCTATCTGGATGATATCCTGCTATATTCCAGGAACAGGGAAGAACATGCTAAACATCTTCGACTAGTGCTGGAAAAGCTTCAAGAACATTAGCTATATGCCAAGTATTCCAAGTGTGAATTCTGGCTACCCAAAGTAACCTACCTTGGTCATGCAATCTCCAAGGATGGTATTGCTGTCAACCAGAGTGAGTTCAAGCTATTCTTGAATGGAACCCTTCAAAGAATGTCAAGCAGGTCAGAAGCTTTCTCAAACTCGCTGGCTATTGCCGCCATTTTGTCAAGAACTTCTCCAAAATTGCCAAGCCATTGACTAACCTGCTTCACAAAGGCATTAAGTCTGATTGGACAGAAAAGTGTCAGGAAAGTTTCCAATCACTCAAGGACAAGCTGACTTCTGCCCCAGTGCTTTCTCATCCGGATTCCCAAAAGGATTTCATCATCTATTGTGACGCCTCTCGTCAAGGATTAGGTTGTGTCCTAATGCAAGTGCGCCCTCACGAAGAGAACTACCCAGTTCATGACCTCGAGCTTGCTGCGATTATCTATGCACTGAAGCTGTGGCGACATTACCTTCTTAGTAATCGTTGCGAGATCTTCACCAATCATCAGAGTCTTATGTATCTATATACTCAGCAAGATCTGAACCTCCGTCAGCAGTGATGGATGGAAGCTATTGTTGAGCACAGCTTTGGTATATCCTATACCCCTGAAAGGGCTAATGTCATGGCCGATGCCCTGAGCCGGAAGTCTTATTTCAATAACCACATGGTTCATAAAGCTCAACCCCGCCTTCATGTAGTACTTTGCAAATTTAACCTTCAAATAGTTCCACAGGGTTTTCTGAATAACCTTGTTCTGGAACCAACTATTCTGAAAGCTATTAAGTCCGCACAAGCCAAATATGCTCACGTTGATCTGATGAAAAAGGATCTTGCCTTAGAGAAATCCTGAGATTTCTCGCTTGCTGAAGATTTAACCTTGTACTTCAGGAATTGCATTATGGTTCCCCTGTTCGAGCTTATGATAGAGAAGGTGATGAAAGAAGCACACGATGCCCCTCTCTCTATTCATCTGGGAAGTACCAAGATGTACTTAGACATTGGTGAGAAGTATTGGTGGTCCAAGATGAAGCAAGATATTGCTCGGTATATCGAAGAATGTGACATTTGTCGATGCGTCAAAGCAGAACATCCAAAACCGGCTGGACTTCTACAACCACTCACTATTCCTGAATGGAATTGGGATAAGATTCAGATGGACTTCGTCACAGGCCTTCCCAAGTAAGAGAAAGGTAACGATGATATCTTTGTCGTCATCGACCAATTCTCGAAAGTCGCACACTTTCTGCCAGTCAAGGAGATGATCACTGCTTGTCAATTAGCAAATTTATATATCTCTAGAGTTGTGGCACTCCATGGTATTCCGAAGGAGATCAGTTCAGACCATGGCAGCATTTTCACTTCAAAGTTCTGGGATAGTTTCCGAGAGGCAATGGGAAATCATATAACCTAGATCACTTCTTATCATCCCCAATCCCAAGGCCAAGTAGAGCGAGTCAATAAAATTCTTGAAACATGCTTCGGGCTCGTGTTATCTATTTCAGCAAGAAATGGGAGGAATCTCTTCCTTATGCTGAATTCTCATATAACTACAGTTATCAAGCCAGCCTGAAAATGGCCCCTTCGAAGTGCTTTATAGACATAAGTGTCGAACCCCTCTGAATTGGTCAAAAACTGGGTAACGTACGCTCATTGGTCCGGACATTATTCAACAAGTTGAAGAGCATGTCCGAATTGTTCGGGATAATCTCAAGGCGGCCCAGTCCTGCCAGAAGAGCAATTATGATTGTAAACATTGGATTCAACTTATCAACCCGGTGAACAAGCATATTTGCGTGTCACTCCTTTGAGAGGCACTCATGGGTTCTGAGTCAAGGGAAAGCTAGCTCCTCACTACGTTGGACCCTTCCGCATTCTTGCCCATCGTGGACTGGTGGCTTATCAATTGGAATTGCCACCTCAATTATATCATGTCCATGATGTCTTCCACATGTCGCAAGTTCGTCGTTGCTTCAAGGATCCGCAACATGAAGTGGATCCGGAATTGATCGAAGTGCAAGATGATCTCACATACAAAGAACATCCGATCCGCATTCTTGAAGGAATTGAACTCGAACCCATTAGAAGGTTACCAAGTTCTTCAAAGTGCAGTGGTCAAATCATACTGAAGATGAAGCCACTTGGGAACGCGAGGATAACCTTCGTGCGGAATACCCCGATCTTTTCCCTTCTACCTCTTAATTCTCGAGACGAGAATTTATTTTAGAGGAGGAGAGTTGTAACACCCCTATATTAGTGAGCTACAGTAACCTCTAACTTTCAATTAATCATTTTGCTAATCAGTGCATGGTCATCCTTGCTTCCATCTCATTTCAAATTCCATTCAAATTCAAACTCAAATTCTAAGTGAAATACAAAAATTCTAAAAAATGAAAACTAAAATGTTCAAATTGTTTGTGAACCAACATTTTTATAAGGTGTTTAACCGCCCAAAAATAATCAAAACAACAGCCTAAATAATAATCTAATTGCATTCTAAATTACAAAAATTATAAACTATTTTATTTTGGTGCCAAACTAAATGTGGTAGTGGCCTAATTTGTAGTACTATTCTAGGTACAAGAATTGTACTTTATAAAACTAAAATACTTTGAACTGTATAATAAAAAAAACAAAAATAAATAAAGCAGAAAGAAAAATAAAAAGAAAGGAAAGTATTGTAAAAGGGCTAAGTGCACTGTGCACTTAGGTCTGCCAGCCCAGTGGCCAGCCCAGCCCAACAGCCGAGCCACCCCCTACCTCTGTTCACCGCAGCACGGTGGACACCCGTGCGCCGTCCACGGCAGGGATGGACCATGGGGCGGCCATCCGGCAATTCTCCGGCGACCGCAAGTCGCCAGCATCTCCCCCTGACTGAACCCTAACCCTAGACCCCGCTCATTTCCCCTCTCTCGCCTCGATCGCTTCTTCCCCATGCTCGCCTAAATGTGGCCGTCGCCCCACCTCCTCGTCGCGTGGCCACCGTGTCCCCGCGCCAAGCGATGGTGTCCAGGAGAACCGCTGTGGCCGACTTCATCGTCCATGGCCTCGAGATCGAGCCAAAGAGCAGTGCACCGCTGGATTGACCTCATCTTCTTCCCCAGGCCCCGACTACGATCTTCTTCTGCCCCCTCCGCCTTGCAGCTCCTAAGCTAACATCGGGCCCACTTATGCCTCCTCGGTGAGCATACACTTCTTTCCCCTCTGGTTTCATGCTTGCACGCTCCGCCTAGCCCTAGTTCCCATCATGGCCGAAGCTCGCTGGTGCTGGCAATGTCACGACCACAGGCATAGCCGCCGCAGCTCGTGCCTGAGCACTGCATCAAGCCCCTGGAGATCATAGGAACCCATCTCCACCACTTACTGCTCCTGTGGTGTCCTCTAGCGGTGAATCCATCCATGGCCGAACTCCGGTGACCACCCAAGTGGTCGTCGCAGTAGCTCTAGCCCGCCTCCGGTCGAATCAGTGCCAGCAATTGATGCGTTACGGTGCGCCCATTCGAACGGCGCCGACCGCGCTCCTTTTGGCCCTCGGTGGCGAAATCCCGACACGAGCCCAAGCCCTCCGCTGCAGGATAGGCTTGTCGATGCAACTCCGGCACCGCCTGCCGACGTGGCAGGCCTAGGGCCACTACTTAGTCATTGACTGGCGGGCCCTAGTGGCCCAACTAACCCCGTTGACTAGTTTGACCAGTCAACGGTGCTGACTAGGCAACCCCTGTCACTGACTGGTGGGCCCCTCCCCTAAAACTAATTAAATTAGTTAATTTAATTAATGTAAACTAATTAGTCACTGACAGTGGGCCCCAATTAGTTAATTAGTTTAATTCTAAAACCCTGTTAGCCCCACTATCAATGACAGGTGGGACACAGCTGTCAGGTTTGACCTGAGTCAGCTGGGTTGACTGCTATCGTCACCCTCACATCATCTTGACGCAATAATTCCTTCTTCTGAATTAATTTAAATATTAATAATTTTAGAAAATGTTTAAAACTTTGAAAATTAATATAAAATAATCTATAATTCAGATGAACATAATTTATATATGAAAATTGCTCAGAAAAATCCAACGAATGCGAGTACGCAATACGTTCATCTGTCATATGCCCCTAGCATGATGAACAAGGAACCTTCCCCTCTCTTTCATCTGTGCGGAAAATGCCTAACACCCTTAGCACCCTTAGCACTGCATCTGGTCATGTCTTGCATTGTCATGCATCTATTTGGTTTATATTTATTGTTTCTTCCCCCTCTTCTCTCTGGTAGACACTAAGACTGACATTTCTCCTGACATCGACTACACCCCTGATGACAAGTCCTTTGTAGCAGAGCTTCCAGGCAAGCAAACCCACTTGATCATTCTGATATCACCCATTCCCTTCTCTCTTATGCTTGCATTAGAACGGCTACCGTTTTTTGTATGAACCTATTCTGATGCATAGCCTAATTTTGTAACCTGCAATTGTTACCTTACCTACTTATCCTAAACTGCTTAGTGTAGGTTGTTAGTGATCCACTATTGACCCCTCACCTTGTACCAGTTGCCCCCGCTTTATGACCGATGACTCAATCAACGTGATCGATGTCCAGGTCCCGACACAGGACGTCACACTCCCTTAGTTGTATGACACTTCAGGGTTAATATCGAGTGCCGAGGGTGATACATCGTATATGACTTCTGATGAAATATCTGAAGTGTAGTTGATCGTTCCTGGTCTTCAAGGGTGATTCCTCCTTCACCACTCCCGATACGACTCTGTCGTGCACCACCTCAAGTGTGAACCTTAAGGGTGATTCCTGCTAGTTCACATTGATGGTTACATCGAGAAGGAATTCATCGAGGGTGATTCCTCGGGTTTCCCCCTTGATGTTATAGCCACCCTATTACTTTGATGTTACTATAGAACTGTACTGATTTGGGTTGATCTGAAGTCGGGTTGATTTTGTTGATCTGGAGGATACCCACGAGAGTGATGTGAAGTCGGGTTGATCTGGAGGATACTCGCGAGATAACTATGCGGCACGACTGGGCATTCCTCGCCCTTGTCGTAAGTCTGTGAGACTGGGCGACGGGACCACATATCATGGATCATTAACCGTTACCGCACGCTCCCAAGACACTAAAGGTTTCGATATGTCATCCGAGTAGGCCTCTGGCCTTTTTCGCACTGACCACCATGCGGGAATAAATATGGGCACTCTGCATCGTGTGTATCAGCGAAAGCTCTCGAGACGTCGGCAATGGAGCGGCGTGCGCCCCAGTGGTCCGCATAAGCACCTGCCTTGTATAAGGAGGTTGCCAGCACTGATCCTGGATGCCCTCCCAACATGCAGGAGTGCAAAGGGCGATGGGTCCAAGACGCCTACATGCTTAGGATGTAGACCAGTGTGATGGTCTCTCTATCGAGCTTAGGTAGGACTATGGTGTGTCGATCACCCGAGGTCGGGTATGATCTGATGGTGTGCCCAGCCAGAGTTAATCGAGTGTGTTGTGTAAGTTTGTGTACCCCTACATGGAAGTTAATCTATTCGAATAGTCATGTCCACGGTGATGGACAGTCGAAGTTGTATCCCGATTGATGCAACTAGAACTGTATGCTGAGGCATCAAATGGATATCATGGCTCCGGGATTGCTTTCTCGTAGGGAGTCAAGAAAGGATCTCTGGGTGCTAATGCTACAACATACTTGCTAATTATAATATGCTATTGTGTACTCTTCTAAATGCTATAAGATGCTTTAAGATGCTAGTCTTCGATAGGCTAGGCCTTTTTCTCTGTTCTAGCTCTCGGCAGTTCGATCCATAGATACAGACCATTCCTTTGATACCAGTGCATACTTAGCATATATCTGATACAGACCATTCCTTAGAGGGTGCCTACTACTACGTGTAGACCACCGACGACCAGGAGTTGTTAGGAGGCTCCCTGGCAGGAGGCCTTGCCTTTCGATGATGTTGCTTTTGTGCTAGCCTTCTTAAGGCAAACTTGTTTAACTTATGTGCGTACTTAGATATTGTTGCTTCCGCTAACTCCTTTGTATTTGAGCTGATGTATTCAAGCCCTCGAGGCCCATGGCTTGTAATATAAGGCTTGTATGTCTTTAATTTGTGTTTAGAGTTGTGTTGTGATATCTTCCCGCGAGTCCATGATCTTGATCGTACACATTTGCGTGTATGATTCGTGTACGAATGAATCAGGGGCATCATAGAGTCCAAAACAAGAGCTAAAGGGTTTGGAAAAGTAGATACATTTTGGACGTATCAAATCCCCTAAGCTTAACACATTGCTTGTCCTCAAGCAATTTAGTTGACAAACTGAAAGTGATAAAGAAAAACTTTTTACAAACTGTTTTTGTTCTTGTTGTTTGTAAATATACATAACTAATGTTCAAGTTTTCAGCAAAGATTATGAACTGACCATGTGCATGATAACATTTAGGTCTCACATTTACTCATACGAATGACATATCCAAGTAGCAAGCAATAATAAGATATCTCGGATGCCAACAATTTTTCAAAGTAATTATGATATAATATGATGACATGGTATCTCACTAGCCCTTTCCGAGACCCCAAAACATAAATGCAGATCACCTCTGAAGTTCAAGTAGCGACTAAATATTGTATTTCATGGTAGGAGAGATCCAGTAAAGTCACACCAAACATTAACTATACTCAATGCATAAGAATGACAATAGTGCTCTCCAACTAGTGGTTAAAAGAGAAGGTGATGCATGACTCAACAATAATAGTAAAATAACATGAAATTAAATGGATAGGCCCTTCATAGAGGGAAGTAGGGATTTGCCGAGGTGCCAGATCTTGAATCTTAAAACAGAGATGAATATAATTTTGAGAGGTATGCCTTTCCTGTCAACATCATGACCGTGAGTTTTCAATATCTTCCATGCTAAACACCTTAGCGGCGGTTCCCAAACTGAAAGTTAAAATTTACTCCCCTCCACCATACAAACACAAGCCAAGGCTAGCCGAATCCTCATCTGCCCTCTGAGGGAGTCCTGGACTAGGGGGTGTCCGGACGTCCGGACTATCATCGTCCGCCGGACTCCAAGACTACGGAGATACAAGATTGAAGACTCCGCCCCGTGTCCAGATGGGACTTTCCTTGGCGTGGAAGGCAAGCTTGGCAATACGGATATGTAGATCTCCTACCATTGTAACCGACTCTATGTAACCCTAGCCTCCTCCGGTGTCTATATAAACCGGAGGGCTTTAGTCCGTAGGACACAACATACATCACAACAATCATACCATAGGCTAGCTTTAGGGTTTAGCCTCCTTGATCTCGTGGTAGATCCACTCTTGTACTACCAATATCATCAATATTAATCAAGCAGGACGTAGGGTTTTACCTCCATCAAGAGGGCCCGAACCTGGGTAAAACATCATGTCCCTTGTCTCCTGTTACCATCCGCCTAGACGCACAGTTCGGGACACCCTACCCGAGATCCGCCGGTTTTGACACCGACATTGGTGCTTTCATTGAGAGTTCCTCGGTGTCGTCGGAGATAGGAAGGATGCCTCCACCCGTCTTCAAAGACGGTATTTTCGCCAAAAGGGCCTTGGCCGCCGGCCAAACTATCCGGCTAGGCGGTTTTCTTATGACCGCCTGTCCGACCACTGCTTCGACAATGACTTCCCAAGTCGTCAAAAGCAATCTCCGCGTCAGCTCAGAATTCGCCGAGCGGCTGGATCCAATAGAGCTCTCGTCTGTCAACAAGCTCTTGGATCGCATCGCCGCCCTGGGAGTCGCTACAGACTACAATTAGATTGGGCTTAAAACCGATCTGAGAGAGATTAACTCTCCCCAGGCCACCCACCACGTCGCAGTGGTAGAGGAGCAATGCGGCGACTCTTCACTTATATTGAAAGCTAGTCACGTTCGGATTCCCGAACCCACCATGCCGGATTTCCATGGAGGGACGGACTTCGATCGAGCATTGAACTTAAAATCATGCATCGTTCCGGACTCGCTGGATCGTGTCCAGCAATCCAAGCTTCTGAATTCGGAAACTCCTCGGCCTTTAAGCCCCAAGATGGGCAGGGATCTGGATTTTAGTCCACCCACTCGCCCAGACATATGCGATCTATCTCTAAGACGGCAAGAGCCCGCTGAAACAGTACATCACTACTGGGCCAGATTCCTCCTGGTTATGGACAGGATAAAGGACCGCCGAGAGGAAAATGCAATCTCAATCTTTTGTAATAATTGCACGGACAAGGGAATATTGAACGCCATCGGCCGTTGTAAAATTATACGCTTCACTGATCTGGCGTCCATAGTACGAAAGTACTGTGCGATGGAGAGTTTCTGGAAAACCGAAAACCAATTTGGGGATAATCCGGCCCCGAATACAACCCCAGTCCGCAACAAAAGGGTGCATCACACTCAGGCCCCAGATGCAAAAACCAAAAAGCAAAAACCCCATAAAGGGCACGGAACCGTACTGGAGGGGTGGCTCCATGGACCCTGTAAACTTCATAGTACAGAGGGAGCCGTCCCAACACATAGCCTTCGAGCATGTTGGATATTACGGCAGGTGGCCAAAAGTGGCGAGGAGCTGCTAGCCCCGGAAAACCACTCCAACAATACCGGCACGGTATCAACAGTCTTCGAGACCTTCGCATCAAACAATATGCGAAAACGAACAATCCGCGGCCTCACCGAAGTCTACCAAGTAGCAACAACAAATCCATGGAGCGACACAGCTATCACCTTCAACGCCAGCGACGAACCTAAATTCCGAACAGCCCGAGCACCAACCTCACTGGTGCTTAGTCCCATACCGGACGACTTTCGACTTACAAAGGTCCTCATGGATGGCGGCAGCGGACTAAACCTCATCTATGAGGAAACTCTTCAAAAAATGGAAATCGATTGGAGCCGTATAGAGCGAAGCAGCACAACCTTCAGAGGAATAATCCCTAGTCGGGAAGCGCGCTGCACCGGAAAAATCACACTCGATGTGGTGTTCGGCTCACCGGACAATTACAGATCCGAAGAAGTCACGTTCCAAGTGGGCCCGTTCAACAGCGGATATCACGCTATATTAGGACGAGAGGCATTCAGAATTTTTCAAGCCGTACCCCATTACGGGTATATGAAGCTCAAAATGCCTGGGCCCGGCGGAATAATCACTCTCGCTAGTGATCCGGACATAGCACTCCGCGCCGAAAACAAGACAGCCGCACTAGCCCTGGAGGCACTATCCGAGGCCCTAGCGGCAGAAGAACTCACCGTGCTGCGCTCTACGGTAAACATGGACGATGTGATACTTAATAAAAGATCCAAGTCCACCTCCTTCAAACCAGCAGATGAAATAGTGAAATTCCAGGTCCATCCAACGGACCCAACAAAGACGGCCTCCATTGGGGCACAATTAAACCCCGAGGTAGACGCCGCACTGCGCGAATTCCTTCGGGAAAATTGGGACATTTTCGCCTGGCATCCTTCGGACATGCCCGGAATCCCACGCAGATTGGCAGAACACAGCCTAAACATCCTAAAAGGATTCAAGCCGGTCAAACAGGCTCTTCGATGATTTTCCGAACCCAAAAGACAGGCAATGGGAGAAGAGCTAGCCAAACTATTGGAAGCCAGATTCATTAGAGATATCAAACATCCAGATTGGCTAGCAAATCTGGTAATGGTACCAAAGAAGGACAAATACTGGCGCCTATGCGTCGATTTTAAAGACCTCAATAAGGCTTGCCCAAAGGATCCCTTCCCCCTCCCCCACATCGACCAAATTATCGATGCTACCGCAGGGCACGATTCATTGTGCTTCCTCGACGCATACTCTGGTTACCATCAAATCAAGATGGCCGAAGCAGACCAAGCCGCAACGGCATTCATCACTCCATACGGACCATTCTGCTTCAACACGATGACCTTCGGACTTAAAAATGCCGGCGCAACATATCAGCGCATGATTCAAACATGTCTGGCTACCCAGATCGGCAAAACAGTCGATGCATACGTAGACGACGTAGTCGTCAAAACAAAACATGTCGAAACTCTAGTAGACGATTTGAGGCTCACATTCGACAACCTCAGAGCATATGACATCAAGCTGAATCCGGAAAAATGCGTTTTCGGCGTACCAGCCGGAAAGCTGCTAGGCTTCATTGTATCCGGTAGAGGAATATAAGCAAACCCGGCTAAAATCCGAGCTCTGTCACAGTTGGATATACCAAAAGACCTCAAACAGATACAAAAATTAACAGGATGCATGGCAGCTTTAAGCCGCTTTATCTCCCGTCTAGGAGAAAAGGCATTGCCCCTCTATCGCCTCCTCAGGCGCACCGAACACTTCGAGTGGACGGATGCTGCCACTGCCGGACTCGAAGAAATAAAGTCCATATTGGCAACAAATCCGGTCATGGCTGCGCCCAATCTGGGCGAACCAATGTTGTTATACATCGCAGCAACGCATCAAGTTGTAAGCGCGGTACTCGTCGTCGAACGAGATACAGAAGGACATAAATTCCCTCTTCAAAAACCAGTGTATTATGTATCCACTGTGTTAACTCCCTGCAAGTCCCGTTACCCACACTATCAGAAGATAGCGTATGCGGTGTTCATGGCATCCCGGAAGCTCCGACACTACTTTCAAGAGTGTTCGATAACAGTGGCCTCCGAAGTACCACTCAATGACATTATAAATAACCGCGACGCAACTGGCAGGATTGCAAAATGGGCCATTGAGCTCTTACCATTCGATATAACTTACAAACCTCGGCGAGCTATAAAATCACAAGTTTTGGCTGACTTTGTCGCTGAATGGACCGAAGCCGAACTCCCTAAAGAGTATGGCACATACTCCAATTGGATTATGCATTTCGACAGCTCTAAAATGTTGGCCGGACTGGGGGCTGGCGTCGTCTTGACGTCCCCAACCGGGGACACAGTCCAATACGTACTTCAAATAATGTACACGGACTCCAACAACACAGCCGAATACGAGGCCCTCCTACATGGTCTCCGGATGGCAATCTCCATGGGCATTCAACGCCTAGAGGTGCGCGGGGATTCAAACCTTGCAATATCCCAAATAAACGGAGACTTTGACGCCAAGGATCCAAAAATGGCAGCATATCGCAACGCTGTCCTAAAAATGTCGGCTCGGTTTGAAGGACTTGAATTCCATCACGTAGCCCGAGAAAATAACCAAGCAGCCGACGTACTGGCACGCGTCGGCGCAAAACGTGACGCTGTCCCTCCAAATATCTTCCTAGAACGGCTCTTCAAGCCATCCGTACTATGGGAAGGGGAATCCGGAAATGACAAACCGGAAACAACCGCGCCAACCGGCGATTCAGCCGATGACATAACACCTTCAGCCCACGACATAATGGCAGTAATTGCCCCGTGGACGGAACCATTCCTAGCCTATCTGCTTAGACAGGAACTTCCCGAAAACCAAAATGAGGCCCGCTGCATAATCCGGCGATCGAAAGCCTACAAGGTCCATGAGGGAGAACTTTATAAGAAAAGTACAACTGGAGTCCTTCAAAGGTGTATCTCCGAAGAGGAAGGACGAAACCTCCTGGCTGAAATTCATGCCGGACTAGGCGGACACCACGCAGCAGCCCGGGCCCTTGTAGGAAAGGCATTCTGTACAGGATTTTATTGGCCGACGGCCCGGGCAGATGCCCAGGACTTAGTCCAGAGATGCGTCGGTTGTCAGCTCTTTGCTAATCAGAGCCACATGCCACCCACCGCCCTCAAAACTATACCCATTACCTGGCCGTTCGCGTTCTGGGGGCTTGATATGGTTGGACCCCTTAAAGGTTGAACCTACAAGCAAAGGTACCTATTGGTCATGGTGGATAAATTCACCAAATGGATAGAGGCCAAACCGGTCAAAATGGCAGAGTCCGGACCAGTGATAGACTTTATATCCGGGGTCGTACACCGTTACGGTGTCCCCCACAGCATCATCACCGACAATGGCACGAACTTCACGGCCGACGAGGGTAAGTCATGGTGCAAAAACATGGGCATTAAGCTCGACTACGCTTCAGTCTATCACCCTCAAACCAACGGTCAAGTGGAACGAGTAAATGGTCTAATAATGAGCGGCATTAAACCCAGACTAGTGCGGTCACTTACTAAATCTGACACGCACTAGGTTGAGGAGCTCGACTCTGTACTCTGGGGGCTGCGGACAACGCCTAATCGTACTACCGGATTCACACCATTTTTTATGGTATACGACGCAGAGGCAGTCCTGCCCTGCGACATTATTCATGACTCACCTCGAGTGCGCATGTACGAAGAAAGAGAGGCCGAGCTGGATCGGCAGGACAGCTTGGATACATTGGAGGAAGAACGCGACGTCGCCAAGGCTCGTTCCGCATTCTATCAGCAGCAGGCCCAAAGATATCAAAGCAGAGAAGTACGGGCCAAGACTTACAACGTCGGTGAACTAGTTCTATGCCTGCCGGATAAGAAAAAGGACAATCTTAAGCCCAAATGGGAGGGCCCCTTCATTATCGATCAAGTCCTGACCGGCGGAGCATACCGTCTGCGAAATGCGTCGGATAACCAACTCGAGCCGAACCCATGGAACGCAGCCCGCCTCCGAAGATTCTATGCCTAGCGCCGGACTAAGAGTTCGTCCCCTTCCTCCGTTCAATTTCTTACACTTCAGCTGTCTTTTGTTTCTCTTTCTTCCCCTAAACCTTTTTACTGAAAAGCCCCTAAGGGCCTACTTCCACATTGTTCGCATACACTTGATGTGCCATCCGCACTCATTATACCTGGGGGCTTCTTTTCCAGAAGCTCAATTATAAGGGCTTCATGCCCAGCACATGTGTCAAGCTTCCACATGTACCTTTTACTCACCATTATATGCATTTATATGACTTAAGTTTTGGCCAAGCTGGGTTGCCTGGCTCCTGTGCTTACCCCTACGTTCCCGATTGTTCGGCTAGGAGGTAAAGGGAGCACCTCTGCGATTGTTACTGCTGGGTCAGCCGGATGTGTACCTCAGACTGGGTGAAGCCGAAAGCTAGCGTTCTTAAGGGAATATTCGGTCGGTGACTTGAAAGATGATTTTTACCTACTTATTTATCTGCCCCTAGATGTTTTTCTGCTTTTTTTCGCAGTCCGGGCATGCACTTTAGGGTATGCCTCCCAGGTAAAGGAACCCTTAACGGAACTATTCTCCCTCGAAGGTGTTTCTTACTAACCATGTAATATAACATAACTAGTTGGGCACTTGTCTGATAAAGCACTAATGACCCCTACGCCTGGTCTCCATGCATACCCCGGTTGTTTCTTAACCAAAAAGGTATTCGGGCACACTCCGGACTCTAGGGTCCCGAGGTTGAAGCGAAAAGGTCGGCAAAGACAAACGATCTACAATCCGGCTAGAAGGCATTTCACATGCCATTTTAAAAATACATTGTCAAATTTACTGATTGTATTCCTCCTCAATCCCGTCTAACAGGCTGTCTAACTTACAGTCCCGTTGGGAAAATTTAGCAGCCAACTCTACCTGGCTGTATACTAAACTCACAGGGATCTCCTTCCCATCGGGCCCCACCGGTCCAACTTCGGCCATGTGGTTGGGATCCGCCTTCTTGTAACGCGTCTTCACCATGGCCCAAGCCTCCCTGGCACCTTGACGGCAAGCCGAAATCTTCCACAAACAGAAGCGCTGCCGCACTCCCTGAAGCTTGTCCGCAAGCTCCCCAGGGCCCTCGAGTAGGGAGAGGGCTGGCCATAAAGCCTGGACGACGCCGCTCATTGCCTGCCGAACTCGTTCGAGCAGTTGCAACAGCTCGGGAAGTTGATCACCCGTTGATATGGGCATCTCCTCCGCAGGGCGACTTGTGAGTATACCTACAAGACATATTATGTCAATTTACTTCTTCGCCGAACTCTTCTTTTTAAAGGACTCCGCCCAAGCACTTACTATAAATGCCGCGATGAAGCCGCTGATTCTCCTTAACGGAGCC
Source organism: Triticum dicoccoides (assembly GCF_002162155.2). NCBI lineage: Eukaryota > Viridiplantae > Streptophyta > Magnoliopsida > Poales > Poaceae > Triticum > Triticum dicoccoides. The sequence goes on from NC_041385.1 coordinate 198,664,551, forward strand.
GGACAACCCGTCCCGAGCGCCTTTCAGCTCTTCTCCGAGCTTGGCGTTGGCATCCTGGAGCTTGTTCCTTTCTTGCTGCACCCTATTCAGCACCCTCTCGCCGGCGTTCAGCTGGCGCAGTAATTCTTGCCTGTCCGGATCTTGTCCGGCGACACCTGCAATGTCATTATTAGACTTGTGCGCACGCCGCACAACGCTTATATTTATTAATAAAAATGTGTTACCAGGAGGGGTCTCTGCGTTTCCTCCTGCGGTAGCAAGCGCGGCCTCAAGTTGGGCCTTGCATTCTTGCAGCTCCTGAGACAGCTGGGCATTCTTCTCGGTAAGAGCCTGCGTTTCAAATGATCCTTAAATCAGTTAACATAACTACTTTAAGTCTCGGGGGCTACTGGCATATATAACCATTAAAATTCCCTTACCCGTATGTCTTTTACATACTGCTCCGTGGCTCTGGTAAAACCATCTTGAGCAGCACGGAGGTGCGCGTCCAATGCCTCAGGGGAGAAGCACGCTTCACGAAATACTGTCCGGTGGCACCTGTGGTTCATGGCGCTCTCCACCTCAGACTTGGTGGCGGACAGTCTGTCAGCATCCTCCGTTGGAGGAGTATCCGGCCCGCGCCTTGCACTTGCCTCCCCCTCCAGGCCGGGCACTGGAGCCTGGCCAGTATAGGTCGAATCAGTAACCTCTACGCCCGCAGTCCGGCGGGCGCTCTTTCTCCTACAAAGATCATGAGCACTCAGACGCTTCCTAGGAACGTTGCTCTGAAAGTTTAAAATACGAGCTATACCTTTGCGGCGACGTTTCAGTCCGTACCGCGCTCCTTTTCCGCCTGCTGGTCCGGACCGACCTTTGTTGGTCAGCCGCCGCGGGCTCGGTTTCCCGCCTTTAAGGCGCTTTCCGTAAAACACCATCATTCGCGAAGGTCAGAAATGGGCAAGGAAGAGATAATGGTGTTCGAACCTCGGTCACAGTCACCTGGGAAGCCGGATACAGTCCGGGGTAGTCCGCCGTAATGGCGACTAAAGCGTTATCCATGCTAAGTTGGTGGAACACCCCGTCGATCAGCTCCACCTTGATATCCGGGTCCTCTTCGGAGGCCGGATCCAGGGATCTTTCTGGATCCTCGGGTTGCGGAGCGGGACTTACCATGTCCTCCATAGTCCGGCGTAGATCCTGGGCCGAAGACATAATGTAAGAAGCCTAAACTTTGAAAGCATGGGTTGAGCCCTTAAAAATGTTCGCTTACCCAGCCTCTAGGGTTGTTCATGGAAAACCCATTCAAGGGGTTCGTTCGAAGGAAGTCCTCCTTCTCCCCCTTGTACAGGCCGGACAGGATCTGCACCAGATCCTCGGTCGAATCCGTCCCTTTGCGGCCATGACGGGTGGCATCGTCTTCCCTGTTGAAATCCCACATGGGGTGGCCTCTGTATTGCAATGGTTGTA